>NC_041380.1:525309233-525353730 GCF_002162155.2 Triticum dicoccoides | reverse complement strand
ATACCTAATGTTTTTTTTTGTTTTTTTGAATTATTTGAATTGTTTATCACATGTATCACGTGGTGACAATACCTAATGTTCAATAACATACAACCTCGAGCGCAACCCTCTTCAATATTCCTGCCATCTTGGAGTATTTGTATAATGTAAATATTTTGCTTGATAAATCCTGAATAATCACGATATCTTGATATGTATATGAGATGTTTTGTTTTGAAAAGAAGGATGTACCCTTGGCCTCTACATCTGGGCGATGCATGCAACCATTTTATTAATTATTCACAAAGCCTTTACAAGGTAATACATCAGTAAGCCTGAAGCCACCATCTTGGCAACACCTGTCGCTGCTCCTATCCTCATTATGAAGGGGTGCCAAACGTCTGAGTCTAATACCAAATAGACATCGCACCAACACCTAACATCTAATGCCGGATGCCCTATCCAAGCCACAATACCTGGACTGGGTTAAACACCGATCCGACACACTTTCAGTGGGCACCACATGTGCACTCTGCAAGGGCCGTCACCTTCTTCATCAATTAATTTATCCTCAGATCAGATATCGACGCATCGATCTTGCCAGGCCTATCTGCCATCGACGTCACCACGACGCCAGGCAGTGTCGTCCTCCTGCACGAGTCCATCGCTATCCATCGGATGCCGAGTCTCCATTGCGCCACGCCGCCGAGATCCGCCGCCATCGATGTGTAGGATGAAGCACCGCTCCACCTCCAAGCCGTCCACATTATCCTTTTTTTTTGTTAACCTTCTCTATAGGTTCTAGAAAAATACAAATAACCAAATGACAAATATCTTTTCCCCCGTATATCAACAATGCACATACCAAACCGGAAAAGTGCTAATGCGAGCGGCATGGCGCCTCCTCTCCACGATACGTGGACACCAGGGTAGCAAAGAGATGACGTGCAATAATCTTGATTGGAAAACTCAGTTAGGCTGCTTTTGCCGGGACGGTCGTGTCATGTCTGGCTTGGCTCCGTTTTTCCTACTTTGTCTTTGTCGATACATGGTGATGGATCGGTGTTGCCCAACCTGGATTATGTAAAGCGCTAATGCGAGCGGCATGGCCCTCTCCCTCCACGCTCCATCCAGAGGCTTCGATGCTGCACTAATATAATTGCTTTGCACCCCGGCCGGTGCAATATACAAAGCTGCACGCCGGCAAGTTGCCCGGGCGTGCCATGTAAGTATATATTTCTAATCGTACGAGCAGACCCACGAGCATGTCGACCGATCAAAGCTTTCGTTTCTCGACGTTCGTCGTTCAAGTGCACCGGTGGTGCCATCCGATGCTTTCCTCTTTAGAACGTGCTAGCACACATCTGCTAGTGGTGGTTGCTCCTATTGATCGAAGCTGTGGTAACACGTCTCCTTACGCATCTCCTGCTGGCTTCATGCGTCCCCTCGAGCTCGAGTGAAAACTTATGAAATGTCGCTCGTGTAGTCGATCGTGTTGCCGTGGGTCCTTGGCAGTACGTCCTCTTCTCGCATGGAGCAAGGCTCTGCGTCGCCTTTGTTGATGTTTGTCGCGTGCCCCCTCTTTTCCGGAAAAAATTCATGCAGGTGAGGTGAATGGAGTTAAAGGCGGCCCCTGCGCGTACCTGCATCGGCCGTTGGTTGGTGCAACCGCATCTGCGAGCGAGCGAGAGCGCATGTGAAGCACAAGGAGAGACGCAGCACGCAAAGGTAGATCGGCATCGACCCATGCAGAAGCGTGCGTGGCCAAGTGTCGTCCGTGACTGGCCGTCGTCTTGCATCCATGCATCGCACGGTCGCGAGTCGTTCGTTTCGTTCTGTGTGCAAAGGAAAAGGTGGTGGATTCCACTGACAAAATGAGCATGCAGAAAGCAGATGCACGGCGGCGACGAGTCAATCCGCTCCGCTCCACCCAAGTCAAGTCCAGTCCAGTCCACTGCAGCAGCAGCATCAGCAGGAGTGTGCAAGTTTTTCAACACGGCCGGTGTACGTGCTCCGGCTATGGCTAGCCTTTAGCTTTGGATCCAGGGTCCGGGCCACGGCCGGAGAGAAGCTAGCGGGCAGGAGAGGAGAGAGGCTTATCCACAAGGAGGACCATGGTGCGGTGCGGTGAACCATGGAAAGGCCCGGGCCTTTCTCCCCGGGGCTGAGCTCGGGCTCGGGTCATGGTAGGGGTAGGCGAGGAGGACGAGCTATAGCTGCTGATGAGCGACGTGACTAGTGATTGTTCCTTTTGCTGCCGTTTTAGCCAACCGGCCGTATCTTTCCTGATTTCGCCACGAAAAAAGTTTGCATTATCCTCCTACCTTCCCCGGCCCCTACGTGCCTTTATTTTGTACGTAGTACCATTGCTCGGGCCTATAGGAGTAGCTAGCTAGTTAGCTAGCAGTGCACGGTCACCAAGATGCATGTACCATGCAGTTAACCATGCGACCAGCAGCTGTGGCGCATGATCGCACCAAGAAAGCGACACGAAAGGCTCAACATGTCTCGAAAAGGTACGTAAACTCCTATCACGTACGTAATCTATAGGCGAAATTGCTAACCAGCAGCTTAACAGCGGTGGCAGGTGCGCGCGTCGCGTACAATATACTACTCCCGCTGTTACTAAATATATGTCCTTTTAAAGATTTCACTACAAACTACTCCCTCCGTTTTTAAATATAAGTCTTTTAGTTTTTTTAATATGGACTACATACAAAGCAAAATAAGTGAATCTACACTCTAAAATACGTCTATATATATCCATATATACTACTTTCTATTGAATTCTTTAAAAAAACTTATATTTAGGAACGATTCACTTATTTACTCCGTATGTGGTTTATTGGAGAATCTTTAGAAAAAACATATATTTACGAAAGTACCTAGAACTCATCTAGATGAGATATAATTTGGTCTCATTCATCTGAAAAACAAGAATAGATACAACCCACGTCAGCACACACGCATCTTGTATCCAATGGTTATAAAAAATGAATGAGATCAAATTATATTTCATCTAGATGAGTTTTAGCAAAACTGTATATTAAGGAGCGGAGAGAGTATAACAGTGCGCAGCAGCGAGTTGGATGCACGATCGATCGCTCAGTATATTTGTTGACATGGACTGATTGATGGGATGCAGCTAGCTCGCAAAGCATGCACACGTGCATCTAGGGGACATGTGGGGGTGGCCTCCCCCGTGTCCCCAGCACCGGTGCACGGGTGGTAGGGGGATGGGTCGTGCTAGTTGGCGCGTGTCCCTTGCGCCTTGTCTCCCGACCCATATCCATCACTCCTCCACCTGCACTCCACAGTGCCTGCACGCCCAGGAATTAGGCCTCGTTCCCTCCCCATTTTGCTCGTAGCAAATGCATGCAGCAGTTATTGCTCACCGCTCGCTGGGGCCTGCGGTACACAGTCCACGCGGTGAGCCGGTGACACCGGCACGTACGTGCCTACCCCTATCGCTTACCGCGTACAGTCCATATACAGCGTGCCCGGTGATGTCCGGCGTTCCAGCCAGTATACTCCACTGTACGTCGATCAGGTTGGGTTGGCTAGCCAACGATCGGCACCGGGTTGCTAGGGGACGTACTCATAACACACGCACTGCAGCCGGCCGGCCCTGCATGCGCGCGTACGCCCACCGATGCCGGGACGTACAAACGGACCAGGCGCTCGTGCGACCGCGACGCCCGCCGGACAGGGAGCGCGGTGCGACGGGTCGCTCTCACTCTGTAAGACATGTAAGATAATAGGCTTTGGGGGAACCGGCACAACCCTCTAGGAGTGGCCTATCACATATATATATAATGAGGTGGTATACAACGTTACAATATACACATGTAAATACAGTCTAACACCCTCCCTCAATCTTAGCCACTTTCTAATGAATCTAGAAGGGTAAGATTGCGCCTGCAAGTCTCAAACTGTGGCAAAGGCAATGGCTTGGTGAAGATGTCAGCAAGTTGATCCTTGGAAGAAATAAACTTGATCTGTAGTTGCTTCTGAGAGACACGTTCACGCACAAAGTGATAGTCAACTTCAATGTGTTTCGTTCGGGCATGGAATACCGGATTTGCAGAAAGGTATGTAGCACCGATGTTATCACACCAAAGAACAGGAGGCTGTGATTGGGGTATACTTAACTCCTGAAGCAAGGACTGTACCCAGATGATCTCTGATGTGGCATTGGCCACAGCCTTATACTCAGCCTCAGTACTGCTACGCGAGACAGTAGCCTGTTTCCGAGCACTCCAGGCAATCAGGTTAGAGCCAAAGAAGACAGCATAACCCCCCGTGGATCGCCTGTCATCCGGATTGCCAGCCCAGTCTGCATCAGAATATGCTGAAAGACAACCAGAGTCAGACGGCCGAATATGCAAACCATGAGCCACCGTGAAACGAATATAGTGCAAAATCCGCTTAACAGCAGACCAATGAGTGTCACGGGGTGACTGCAGATACTGTCAGACTCGGTTAACAGCATAGGAAATGTCTGGTCGCGTGATCGTCAAGTACTGGAGCCCACCAACAATACTCCTGTACTCTGTCGCATCAGAAGAAGAAAGAAGCACACCATCAACAGCATTGAGCTTATCAGTGGTAGACATGGGTGTGGTCGTCGGTTTGCACTTAAGCATCCCAGCTCGCTGCAACAAATCCAGAGAGTACTTCTTCTGCGTCATAACAAGGCCAGCAGCACGAGAAGTAACCTCCACACCAAGAAAGTAATGAAGCTTCCCAAGGTCCTTGACCGCAAAATCAGCACCAAGTGAGCGAACAAGCGCAGTAGCAGCCGACTGAGAGGAGCTGACCAAAATGATATCATCTACATAGACCAACAAGTACATAGTAACCTCAGGCCTTTGAAGAAGAAACAATGAGGAGTCAGCAGTTGATGATGCAAAACCATGAGCACGAAGAGCCATTGCAAGACGAGCATGCCAAGCACGAGGAGCCTGCTTCAGACCATAAATTGCCTTGGACAGACGACAGAGATGATCAGGGCGATCCGGATCAGAGAAACCCGGAGGCTGGCGCATGTAAACCTCCTCCGCCAAGACACCAGGAAGAAAAGCATTTTGAACATCAAGCTGACGAAGAAACCAACCTCGAGTAACAGCCAGAGAGAGAAGAAGTCTGATGGTAGTAGGCTTGACCACTGGACTGAAGGTGTCTTCATAGTCAAGTCCAAAACGCTGTCGAAAACCACGAGCAACCAGACGAGCCTTATAGCGCTCAATGGACCCATCAGAATGCCTCTTCACTTTGAAAACCCATTTGGAATCAATGACATTTACCCGTGATTGTGGAGGAACAAGAGTCCATGTCTGATTGCGAAGAAGCGCTTGATACTCCTGCTCCATGGCCTCTCTCCAATGAGGAATGCGCATAGAAGCTTGATACGTGCGTGGCTCAGAGGATGGATCCGCGAGAGCAGCAGACATGCACGCCGCTAACCAAGCAACCGTGCCATCGTGACGTTGCTTAGGCTGAAAAATGCCACTCCGACTGCGCGTATGTGGACGTAGAGCAGCAGCAGGAGCCGGCGGAGGCGAAGGTGACGGAGACGTGACGGTCGCCGGAGATGCAGGAATCACCTCAGGCGAGCTCGGGACAGTCGACTCCGGGCTGCATGGCGAAGACTGGCCCGACGACAGGGGCTCAGAGGCCATGGGCGAACCGAGAGTGGGCGAGGCCAGCTCCGGTGACACCGGCCCAGACGGCCTTGGCGAGGCGAGAGCAGGCGAGGCCGGCCCTGGTGAGAAGGGCCCAGACACCCTGGGCGAGGCAGGGGCGGGCGAGGCCAGGCCTGGTGATGACTGCCCCGACGCCCTGGACGAGACGGGGACCGAGGAGGCCGGCCCAGTCGGCGGGGTTGCAGGGCGCGACGATGGCGAAGGCAGCCCAGAAGCCAGAGGCGACCGGGCCAGGACGTCGATCGGCCGTGCATGAGCACGGAAACCGAGGCCATGCAGGGGCGCCATGTGCTCCTCATGCACAACAGAAGGTGCCGAGGATGAAGGCGATGGCGACGAAGAGGAAGATGGCACTTTCAGAATCTCCAAACGAGCCCCACGACCAGTGCCTGCACCATGGTTAGGCAACAATAGAGGAGAATATGCAACATCATCAAATTGGTCAGAAGCAACAGAGGATGAATGCATGACAGGTGGCTCGGTAGTGGACACAGGGAGTTTGGCAAAGGGAAAAACATGCTCATCAAACACAACATCCCAAGAGATGTAGACACGATTAGTGGGCACATGAAGACATTTGTATCCTTTATGAAGAGAGCTATAACAAAAAAAAACACACTTCTTGGAACGAAACTCGAGCTTACGCTTGTTATATGGACGGAGATGGGGCCAGCAAGCACACCCAAACACCTTGAGAAAGGTGTAGTCCGGTTGTTCATTAAGGAGAACTTCAATGAGAGTCTTCATATTCAAAACACGAGTGGGAGTACGATTGATGAGAAAACATGCAGTGGTGAAAGCATCACTCCAAAAACGAAACGGAACAGATGCATGGGCCAAAAGAGTCAGACCAGCTTCAACAATGTGACGATGCTTACGTTCTACTGAACCATTCTGCTGATGTGTATGTGGACATGCTAAACGGTGAGTGATCCCAAACGACTGAAAGAAGGAGTTGAGGTTGCGATACTCGCCACCCCAGTCCGACTGAACATGAACAATTTTGTGCTTGAGAAGGCGTTCAACATGTTTTTGGAACTGAACAAAAATGTCAAACACATCAGATTTACGTTTGATAAGATAAAGCCAGGTAAACCGGCTGTAAGCATCAACAAAACTGATATAGTAATTATGATCACTAACAGAAGTCTGAGCAGGACCCCATACATCTGAAAACACAAGTTCTAAAGGATGTTTCACCTCACGACTGGACTCCGAAAAAGGAAGTTGATGACTCTTCCCCTGCTGACAAGCATCACACACTGCTACATCTTTATTACTAGACACACTAGGAAGCTCATGACGACGCAAAACATGCCGGACAATAGGTGTGGCCGGGTGACCAAGACGAGCATGCCACTGTGACGGAGATACGCGAACTCCATTGAAGACGCGAGCGACGCCAGGATGCTCCAGACGATAGAGACCTTGGCAGAGCCGCCCACTAAGAAGAATGTCCCTCGTGCCCCGATCCTTAATAAAAAGATCAAAAGGATGAAATTCACAAAGCACATTATTATCACGAGTGAGTTTAGGAACTGAAAGAAGATTACGTGTCACAGATGGAACTCGAAGAACATTGCGAAGTTGAAGACTCCTATTGGCATGTCTAGTGAGAAGTGATGCTTGACCAATATGAGAGATGTGCATACCTGCTCCATTGGCGGTATGGATCTTGTCGGAGCCATGGTAGGGTTCACGAGTGTGAAGCTTCCCCATCTCACTGGTCAGGTGCTCTGTCGCCCCAGAGTCCATGTACCAGTGGGGATCAATGGAGTAGGACTGAGTGTGTCCCTGTGGCTTCTGCGGCGGCGGACGATCAGCCATGGCGACCTGACGAGCAAAGTTGCGTGTATCCTTCCCGTCATTGCCGAGACCAAGAAAACCCCGCTGGAAGCGCTTGTGACACTTCGAGGCCCAGTGCCCATCGCGACCACAAAGCTGGCACACACGTGGACCGCCAGCCCCTGGTAGCGTCGCAGTAGGAGGAGGGGCCGAGGCGGGTGGTGGTGACTGCCCCGAAGGAGCCCTGGATGAAGCAGAGGAGCGACCACCCTTGGTGGCGGCGTTTGCCGAGAGGGCGCCGTTGCCCCTGGATCGGCGCGTCTCGACTGTTGCTCAGTAAGCAGGAGGCGTGAAAAGACCTCATGTGCTGGCATGGGCGTGGAGTTGCCCCTCTCATTGATGATCTCGACTAGGGGGTCATACTCCTCATCAAGACCATTGACAATAAACGAGTTGAACTCGGAGTCGGTGAGGGGCTGTCCAATGGAGGCCAGCGTGTCGGCGAGACTCTTGACTTTGTTGTAGAACTCAGTGGCGGTGGAGTCAAGCTTCTGACACTCCCCAAGTTGGCGACGGAGCCCAAATACACGAGCCTGCGACTGTGCCGCAAACGAGCGCTCAAGAATAGTCCATGCCTCGTGGGACGTCTTGGCGAAGACAACAAGCCCAGCAACGGCCGGAGAGAGCGACCCTGGATGGAGGAGAGGTTCGCCTGATCCTGCCCTGTCCAGACACGGTGAGCCGGATTATAGACCGGACCGTGCACGCTGTCAACCAGCGCAGGAGGGCAAGGGAGAGAGCCGTCGACATAGCCAAGCAGATAGTGACTCCCAAGAAGCGGAAGAACCTGCGCGCGCCAGAAGATGTAATTGTCCGACGACAACTTGATGGTGATGAGATGGCCGAAGTGAAACGGCGGCGGCGGCTGCGATCCCATCGAGGAGACTGGCTGAGGTGAGACCACCGTGGAGACAGTCAGAGTGGCAGCCGGCGCGGTGACAGAGGGCGCGATGGCCGTGGTTGACGCCGCGAAGCCTGCCAGCGCGACGTCCTCCGCCACCAGCGGCGCAGTGGCCGAGGGCGCGACAGCCGCGGTTGACGGGGCGGCGGCGGTGTGGGCCACAAGCGCCTGCCCGGACGAAGTAGCAGCCGACGGGAGCGCGAAGAGGGAGCCGACGCTCCGTGTCCCGATCGGCGCCTGAAGGGAGGCGACATCCAGCGGCCTCGAGAGAAGTGCCGCGAGGGAGGCCGGCAGAAAACCGGTGGCGGTGAAGCCGGACGCAGCGGCGGACGTCATAGCAGTCGGGCGACGGCGACGGCGGGCGCGGCGGCGGCGGCGGTTTAGGGTTTTTAGGCGGAAGCGAACGTAACCGAGCGTGATACCATGTAAGACAATAGGCTTTGGGGGAAACCGGCACAACCCTCTAGGGGTGGCCTATCATATATATATATAATGAGGTGGTATACAACGTTACAATATACACATGTAAATACAGTCTAACACACTCTTTCAGCAAGCACTTGCTACCTAACGACAGCGAACAGCTCGAAATCTGCACGCCCGGCCGGCATGCAGCCGCGTCCATCACGCCCGTCCGGGCCACGAATCGGAGAGCGGGGGTTCCTGAGGCCGACATGCGCACGATCGCAAAGGCCAGTGCCACTCTACAGTGCCGGCATTGTCAGCTTGCCCTAGGATTATAGCGCATGCTTAGCATATGTGCATTCACTGCGTTCAGGCCAGGCAGGGGCCGGCACACCGCACCGCACCGCACCAAGGAAAGTTTCATCTTTCAAGCCCTAGCAGAGGGCAAGAGAAGCACAGTGGCTGGCTACATTTATGTATGTATCATCCACTTCGATCAGTGCTCCATTCATTCACGCGTTATTTCACTGTCCGCCCCAGCTGGTCGAGCACGTATGTATCATGCACGAAAATGTGCAGAGACTGCATTATTCGTGGGCCCATTCTGGCAACGCATCTGTTTTTCTGACTGAAATGGGGCGGCCCCTTGTGTATTCTCTGAGTTGAGCCGGCCGGTTGTGCTAGTCGTCTGTGCGTCAGGATTGTACCGTTGTAGGGCATAGACCCCGAGATAGAGGTAGCTGGGCCGTGAGATGTCGCCCATCAGGGCGGGCCGGCAGGAATAAACATTCCTCGCAGAGACTGTCAATGCTGAATAGCCCACGGAAAATGACTTGAGATGACATTCATTAAGCTCATGTCTTGTCTCTCAGATGAGGCCAATCATTCTACCGCACGATTTTCCTGCTGGGGATTCATCATTCATGCACCCGGAAACAGTGGTAACAATGCAGAATTTTATCCGCATACTGTGGCACTAACCTTTATATATGGGAGACTCCAGAGGAAGAGCATTCGTGGTGCAGCAAGATGTAGCAACAGCCAACAGGAGAAAAAAATGGTAGATAATATGCCACTAATATGTTTGAAGCAACCATTGAGGATGAGCGATGGGCTATATAAAAAACAATGAATAATACCCCCTCCGTTCAACTTAAACTATAAAAACGTCTTATATTTAGAAATGGAGGGAGTACGTTAGAAGCAATCATCTGTAGTTTGTAGTCATCAAAATTACTACTCCCTCAGGTCCGAAATATAAGTGAAGATTAGAGGATCTAATATCAAAGACAAAAATTTCATGATTCGGAAATATGAATTGCAACTGTTTCTTTTTTAAGTTATGCCTAATATCCTGTTCTTGCAAAGAAATACTTCCAATGAAGTATGTCAGGAAATTTAGGAAAATCAGCTGGTTCAATAAACCAGTAAAACAAGTGAATAGTTAGAGCATCTACAACCGGGCGTCCCAAACCCGCCCCAAACTATTCACTTGTTTTACTGGCTGTAGATACTCTTACATGCACATTTTATACAGGAAAACCAGGTGCTTTTTATTTCCTTTAGTTTCCCTTGAAAAATCATTCCACTCAGTTACGCTGTCCACAGTCTATTTCGCCAACAATGAGTTGGTAAAAAAATACTGTAGTAGTTTTTTTTTATGCATACACTTATTTCAAAAATGAAATATACCGCTTCTTTATACTCAGTATATTAGTCTCCCATGAGCATTTGTAACATTCAGTTAGAAAGTCAACAGTCTGTGGCAACAATATATCTGGATGGATGATACTCGCCCTTGAAATAATGAATTTTTCAGTCACCTCCAACATTCTTGGATAAAGGGTGGCTTTTAATGACTCAAACGAAGCATCAAGAGGGTACGAAAATAGTGAGCACACATCCCACCTCTGCAATGCCGACAACGATGACTGATGTTTCGGTGACGATCAACGGCCAGACGAAGGCCCAGCGAGGAAAACGGAAGCCTCGATGCTCCCTGTCTACAAAGCGAACAAAAGCAAAAGCAGCTTCCGGCAGAGAACCCATCGCTTCTCAGCTTTCTTCTCTCAGGTAGCCTATTCGCTCTCGTTCGAACAGTGCATGATCAAATGAAGAGAAAGAGAGAAAGATTGAGGTTAATGGAGAAATTTTTCAGTGATAATGACTGCATGTATTTATATCGCCTGAACAGTCGCAAGTACATGTGGGTTACAATGTCTGCATAATTTGGAGACGACGTAATGTCCTTTGCAAGTACACAACGTTTGATAATGCTAGGATCTTAACTACTCCCTCCGGTCCTTTTTACTCTGCATATTAGGTTTGTCCGAAGTCAATCTCATTCAACTTTGACCAAGTTTATATAAAAAATTATAAACGTTCACATAACAACACCAATATCTTTAGATTCATCTTGGAATATATTTTCATATTATATTTATTAGATATTATAGATGTTAATAATTTTTAATATAAATTTGGTCAAACTTAGCAAAGTTTGACTTTCGACAAAACCAATGTTTAGAGTAAGGACCGGAGGGAGTACTAGATTATTCTGTAGAATATTCTAACACAATCATATTTAGGCTAAGATAGCTGTTAGGGTTGTGTTGTAAAGTTTGGAAAATAATAGCTCCAAACAGTTAGGATTGTGTTATAATATTCTACAGAATAAACTATCTAGCAGTTAGGATCTTAGCATAGTTCAAACGCTATGTACTTGCAAACGACACTACATAGTTTCCAATCCATGCAAACATTTAATCAACATTTAGTCATGGTTGTTCAGGTGATATAAATACCTGTAGTCGTTATCAATGAAAAATTGCCCAATTCACTTCAACCCTTCTATGTTTATCTTCACTTTATCGTGCATTGCTCGAATTAAAGCGAATAAGCTACGGGAGAGAAGAAAGGTGAGAAGCGATTGGTTCTCTGCCAACTTGCTTTTGCTTTTGCTCGCTTTGTGGCCAAGGAGCATCGAGGCTTCCATTTTCCTTGCCGGACCTTCGGTCTGGCCGCTGCTCATCACCGAAACTTCGGTCGTCGCCGTGGGCGCCGCCTGGACAGGAACGATGGCCTTCGCCACTACTGGACACCATATGGTGTTCGTCGTCTTCGGCATGGCCTTGGTGTTGCCCTCCGCCACAACCACCCCCATCGCTCTCAAGGTACAAGTGGATGCGGTCTGCCCGCAATCCTGCAAAGACCGTCCCACATAAACATGATTTGGGGGAAACAACATGTGCGGCTACTTGCGGGCTATCCGTCGGATCCCACTTAATGGCCGCATAGCTAAGCCAGTTTGCATTAGAGTCTCGTATGTTGTATATGCGCATTAGAATCTTGTTTCCATTTCACTTCCCGACGCCCAACAAGCTACCTTGACGGTGGCCGAGCTGGAGGAGGAGGATGACGAGTATAGGAGCGATAGCAAGCGCCGGACGTGGCCATGAAGGACACAAAGCCAGAGGACGAGGAAGGCGACGCAGATCCAACGCCTCGAGCTGCCAGATTCGGCATGGCCGACGCGTTGGGCGAGTTCAGGGTCACCCAAACGGAGGAGGCGGCAGAGCAGCAGACCATCCTCGAGTCCATCCACTCAGAGACGGAGGTGGAGGCAAACCGCGCTACCTCTACGAGGCTCGGGCGAAGGTCGGTCTTCGTGGACATGGAGTCCAACGGGAGGCTGTCATCCACCAGGAGGCAGGTCGGTCCAGCATTGCCGGCATGGAGGGCGTCTACATCTGGGACGACGAGTAGATTAGACTAGGTTTATCTATGTAGTATGGGTTTGAGATATGCGGCTGGAACGGACACAAAATAAGGGATGACTGGGCCATCTCTGTGGACATATCTGGATGTGTCCACGAACGTATGAGGGATCATATTTGTGGTATGCGGCTATAGATGCTCTAAGTGACCAAACTACCATTTTCTTTGGTCACACAAATGGATTAATTCCCCTAACCACAAGTTCACGAACATTAATTTGCTTTTAGTTTCGTGCAGAAAACCCACGTAAAACATTAAAACACACCTCTCTTTTGTACCGTGAACTGATAATTATATGTTTTTCACACATTTTTGTATACGTACCTAAATATATATTTTAAAATACTATGATTCTTTTAGAACTGTTTGAATTGCACAAGTTCTCGCAAAGTAGCCCATATGAAGCTATTATTCGAAAAATCTGTATTGACTTGATAAATGTTGATCCTAATTTCTATGGTCATAGTTAGAAAGACAGCACAGCAAAAGGATCCAAACATTCAGGCCGCGTTCTCATTTCTGCAGCACAAGTTTGAGGGAATGCTAGAAAATTATTATTGCTAGAGCAACTGACAATGGAGCAATCTTCAATTTTTTTGACCGTTTAATCCACACGGTTACTGTTTAATTCGGATGCAGAAATCTGTAGCTCAGTAAAATCTAGTGTTTGATCTTAACAGAACAACAGCATAATGAACATGAGAATTACTTACAGTATATCATCGCGGGTTCAGGGTGGTGCCATTACTCTGAAAAATTAGCAACCTGACCTGGGAGCCATCCAAGGTGACAACCCTGGCATCCACGACACGAGACCTCTTGAAGAGTGCAGCGACGGCAGCGGGGTCCTGTTTTGTTGGGGATCGTAGCAGAAATTTAAAATTTTCTACACATCACGAAAATTAATCTATGGAGTAATCTAGCAACGAGGGGAAGGAGAGTACATCTACATACCCTTGTAGATCGCTAAGCGGAAGCGTTGCAAGAACGCGGATGAAGGAGTCGTACTCGTAGCGATTCAGATCGCAGTTGATTCCGATCTAAGCGCCGAACCACGGCGCCTCCGCGTTCAACACGCGTGTAGCCCGGTGACGTCTCCTACGCCTTGATCAAGCAAGGGGAGAAGGAGAGGTTGGGGAAGACTCCATCCAGCAGCAGCACGACGGCGTGATGGTGAAGAAGGAGCGTGGCAATCCTGCAGCGCTTCGCCAAACACCGCGGAAGAGGAGGAGGACTTGGGAGAGGGAAAGGGCTGCGCTAGAACTTGGGTGCGGCTGCCCTCCCACCCCCCACATATATATAGGGGCAAGGGAGAGGGGGGCCGGCCCCCTCAGATCCAATCTGAGGAGGGGGCGGCGGCCAGGGGGGTTGCCTTGCCCCCCAAGGCAAGGGGGCCGTCCCCCTTTAGGGTTCCCCCAAATCCTAGGCGCATGGGCACTAAGGGGCTGGTCCCTCTCCACACACAGCCCATAGAGCCCTCCGGGGCAGGTGGACCCTCCCGGTGGACCCCAGGAACCCCTCCAGTGGTCCCGGTACAATACCGGTAATCCCCCGAATTATTCCGGTGACCGTATGATAACTTCCCATATATAAATCTTTACCTCCGGACCATTCCGGAACTCCTCGTGACGCCCGGGATCTCATCCGGGACTCCGAACAACATTTGGTGACCACGTACATACTTTCCCTATAACCCTAGCGTCATCGAACCTTAAGTGTGTAGACCCTACGGGTTCGGGAGTCATGCAGACATGGTCGAGACAACTCTCCGGTCAATAACCAACAGCGGGATCTAGATACCCATGTTGGCTCCCACATGCTCCACGATGATCTCATCGGATGAACCACGATGTCAAGGATTCAATCAATCCCGTATACAATTCCCTTTGTCCATCGGTATGATACTTGCCCGAGATTCGATCGTCGGTATCCCGATACCTTGTTCGATCTTGTTACCGGCAAGTCTCTTTACTCGTTCCGTAACACATCATCCCGTGATCAACTCCTTGGTCACATTGTGCATATTATGATGATGTCCTACCGAGTGGGCCCAGAGATACCTCTCCGTTTACACGGAGTGACAAATCCCAGTCTCGATTCATGGCAACCCAACAGACACTTTCGGAGATACCTGTAGTGAACCTTTATAGCCACCCAGTTACGTTGTGATGTTTGGCACACCCAAAGCACTCCTATGATATCCGGGAGTTGCACAATCTCATGGTCTAAGGAAATGATACTTGACATTAGAAAACCTTTAGCATATGAACTACACGATCTTGTGCTAGGCTTAGGATTGGGTCTTGTCCATCACATCATTTTCCTAATGATGTGATCCCGTTATCAACGACATCCAATGTCCATGGTCAGGAAACCGTAACCATCTATTGATCAACGAGCTAGTCAACTAGAGGCTTACTAGGGACATGGTGTTGTCTATTTATCCACACATGTATCTGAGTTTCCTATCAATACAATTCTAGCATGGATAATAAACGATTATCATGAACAATGAAATATGATATAATAATAACTAATTTATTATTGCCTCTAGGGCATATTTCCAACAGTCTCCCACTTGCACTAGAGTCAATAATCTAGTTCACACCGCCATGTGATTAACACTCACTGGTCACATCGCCATGTGACCAACATCCAAAGAGTTTACTAGACTCAATAATCTAGTTCACATCACTATGTGATTAACACTCAATGAGTTCTGGGTTTGATCATGTTATGCTTGTGAGAGAGGTTGTAGTCAACGGGTCTTGCCATATTCAGATCCCTATGTATTTTGCAAAACTTTATGTCATATCATAGATGTTGCTACCATGTTTCACTTGGAGCTATTCCAAATTGTTGCTCCATTACACGTATCCAGTATCTCTACTCAGAGCTATCCGGATAGGTGTTAAGCTCGCATCGACGTAACTCTTTACGTCGAACTCTTTATCATCTCCATAACCGAAAAACATTTCCTTATTCCTCTAAGGATAATTTTGACCGCTATCTGGTGATCTACTCCTAGATCACCTTTGTACCCTCTTGCCAGACATGTGGCAAGGCACACATCTGGTGCGGTACTTAGCATGGCATACCGTATAGAGCCTATGACAAAAGCATTGGGGACGACCTTCGTCCTTCCTCTTTCTTCTGCCGTGGTCAATCTTTGAGTCTTACTCAACTTCACACCTTACAACTCAGGTAAGAACCTCTTCTTTGACTAATCTATTTTGAACTCCTTCAAAACATGTCAAGGTGTGCGTTCTTTGAAAGTACCAGCAGGCGTCTTGATCTATCTCTATAGATCTTGATGCCCAATATGTAAGCAACTTTATCCAGGTCTTCCTTTGAAAAACACTCTTCAAACAACCGTTTATGCTTTCAGAAATTCTACATTATTTCGGATCAACAATATGTCATCCACATATACTTATCAGAAATGTTGAAGTGCTCCCACTCACTTTCTTGTAAATACAAGTTTCTAGCAAACATTGTATAAACCTAAAAGCTTTGATCAGTCCATCAAAGCATATATTCTGACTCCGAGATGCTTGCTCTAGTCCATAGAAGGATCGCTGGAGCCAGCATACCTTTTTAGCATCCTTAGGATCGACAAAACTTTGATTGTATCACATACAACTCTTTCTTACGGAAACTGGTAAGAAAACTTGTTTTTGACATCCATCTGTCAGATTTCATAATCGAAAAATACAGCTAATGCTAACATGATTCCGACGGACTTAAGCATCGCTACGGGTGAGAAATTCTCATCGTAGTCAACTCCTTGAACTTGTGAAAAGACTCTTTCCCACAAGTCAAGCTTCATAGACGGTAACATTACCGCCCACGTCCGTCTTCTTCTTAAAGATCCATTTATCTCAATGGCTTGCCGATCATCGGGCAAGTCCACCAAAGTCCATACTTTGTTCTGACACATGGATCCTACCTCGGGTTTCATGGCTTCTAACCATTTGTCGAAATACGGGCCCACCATCGCTTCTCCATAGCTCGTAGGTTCATTGTTGTCCAACAACATGATATCTGAGACAGGATTACCGTACCACTTAGGAGTAGTACATATCCTTGTCGACCTACGAGGTTCGATAGCAACTTGATCCGAAGCTTTATGATCACTATCATTAACTTCCTATTCAACAGAAGTAGGCTCCATAGAAAACATCTTTCTATGTTGCATCATTCTCTGGTTGAAGTAAAGGTTCGACAACCTCATCAAGTTCTATCTTCCTCCCACTCAATTCTTTCGAGAGAAACTCCTTCTCGAGAAAGGACCCGTTCTTAGCGACAAACAATTTGCCCTCGGATCTGAGATAGAAGGTATACCCAACTGTCACCTGTGGGTATCCTATGAAGATGTGTTTGTCCGCTTTGGGTTCAAGCTTCTCCGGCTGAAGCCTTAAGCATCGCAGCCCCAAACATTAAGAAACGACAACTTTGGTTTCTTGCCAAACCAATGTTCATACGACGTCGTCTCAACGGACTTAGATGGTGTCCTATCTAAAGTGAATGCAGCTGTCTCTAATGCATAACCTCAAAATAATAGAGGTAGATCATAGATCGCACCATATCTCATAAGGTTCGATTACGACATCCGAACACACCATTACCCTGTGGTGTTCCAGGTGGCTTCAATTGTGAAACAATTCCACAATGTCTTAAGTGTTTGCCAAACTCATAACTCAGAAATTCTCATTGATCAGATCGTAGGAATTTGATCTTCTTGTTATGATGATTCTTAACTTCACTCTGAAATCGCTTGAACTTTTCAAACGTTTTAGACTTGTGCTTCATTAAGTAAATATACCTATATCTACTCAAATCGTCAGTGAAGATGAGAAAATAGCGATATCCACCACACACTTCAATTCTCATTGGATCACACGCATCAGCATGTATGATTTCCAACAAGTCACTTGCCCGTTTCATTGTACCTAAAAACGGGGTCTTAGTCATCCTGCCTATGAGGCATGGCTCGCATGTGTCAAGCGATTCAAAATCAAGTGACTCCAAACATCCATCGACATGGAGTTTCTTCATGCATCTTACGCCAATATGACCTAAGCGGCAGTGCCATAAGAAAGTGGTACTATCATTATTAACTCTACATCTTTTGGCGTGAACATGTGTATTACCACGACCGAGATTCAATGAACCATTCACATAGGATGCATGACCATGAAAGGTATTATTCATGTAATCAGGATAACCATTATTCCCTAACTTAAATGAATAACCGTATTGCAATGAACATGATCTAATCATATTCATGCTCAACGTAGACACCTGATAACATTTATCTAGGTTCAATACTAATCCCGAAGGCAGATGGAGTGTGCGATGGTGATCTCATCAACTTTGGAAACACTTCCAACACACATCGTCACCTTGCCCTTAGCCAGTCTCTGTTTAGTCCGTAGCTTTTGCTTCAAGTCACCAATAATAGCAACTGAACCGGTATCCAATACCCAGGTGCTACCAGGAGTACTAGTGAGGTACACATTAATAACACATATATATACTTTGTTGAAGTTGCCAGCCTTCTTATCTGCCATGCATTTGGGGTAATTCCGCTACCAGTGACTGTTCCCCTTATAATAGAAGCACTTAGTCTCAGGTTTGGGTTCAACCTTGGGTTCCTTCACTGGAGCGGCAACAGGTTTGCCATCCATGAAGTTTCCCTTCTAGCCCTTGCCCCTTCTTGAAACCAGTGGTCTTGTTAAACCATCAACACTTGATGCTCCTTCTTGATTTCTACCTTTTGCGGTCTTAAGCACCGCGAACAGCTCCGGGATCAACTTCATCCCTTGCATGTCATAGTTCATCACGAAGATCTAGTAGCTTAGTGATAGTGGCTAGAGAACTCTATCAATCACTATCTTATCCAGAAGTTTAACTCCCACTTGATTTAAGTGATTATAGCACCCAGACATTCTGAGCACATGCTCACTAGCTGAGCTATTCTCCTCCATCTTGTTGGCAAAAGAACTTGTCAGAGGTCTCACACCTCTCAACACGGGCATGAGCCTGAAATCCCAATTTCAGCTCTTGGAACATCTCATATGTTCTATGGCGTTCAAAACGTCATTGGAATCCCGATTCTAAGCCATAAAGTATGGTGCACTAAACTATCAAGTAGTCATCAGGATGTGTGTGTCAGGTGTTCACAACATCCACAGACGACGTTGTAGGGGTTTGCACATCGAGCGGTGCATCAAAGACGTAAGCCTTCTGTGTAGCAGTGATGGCACTCCTCGGACTACGGACCCAGTCCGCATCATTGCTTACAATATCTTTCAACTTAATCTTTCTCTAGGAATGTATTGAAACAGGGAGCTACAACGTGAGCTATTTATCTACAACATATTTGCAAAGACAATTTAGACTATGTTCATGATAATTGAGTTCATCTAATCAAATTATTTAATGAACTCCCACTCAGATAGACATCCCTCTAGTCATCTAAGTGAAACATGATCCGAATCGACTAGGCCATGTCCGATCATCACGTGAGACGGACTAGTCATCAACGGTGAACATCTCATGTTGATCGCATCTTCTATACGACTCATGTTCGACCTTTCGGTCTTCCGTGTTCCGAGGCCATGTCTGTACATGCTAGGCTCGTCAAGTCAACCTAAGTGTTTCGCATGTGTCCCGAGGCCATGTCTGTACATGCTAGGCTCATCAACACCCATTGTATTCGAATGTTAGAATCTATCACACCCGATCATCACGTGGTGCTTCGAAACAACGAACCTTCGCAACGGTGCACAGTTAGGGGGAACACTTTTGTTGAAATTTTAGTGAGGGATCATCTTATTTAAGCTACCGTCGTTCTAAGCAAATAAGATGTAAAACATGATAAACATCACATGCAATCAAATAGTGACATGATATGACCAATATCATTTTGCTCCTTTTGATCTCCATCTTCGGGGCTCCATGATCATCATTGTCACTGGCATGACATCATGATCTCCATCATCATGTCTTCTTGAAGTTGTCTCATCATCTATTACTTCTACTACTATGGCTAATGCTTTAGCAATAAAGTAAAATAATTACATGACGTTTATGTTGACACGCAGATCATAAATAAATTAAGACAACTCCTATGGCTCCTGCCGGTTGTCATACTCATCGACATGCAAGTCGTGATTCCTATTATAAGAACATGATCAATCTCATACATCACATATATCATTCATCACATCCTTTTGGCCATATCACATCACAAGGCATATGCTGCAAAAACAAGTTAGACGTCCTCTAATTGTTGTTGCAAGTTTTTACGTGGCTGCTATAGGTTTCTAGTAAGAACGTTTCTTACCTACACGAAAACCGCAACGCGATATGCCAATTTCTATTTATCCTTCATAAGGACCCTTTTCATCGAATCCGATCCGACTAAAGTGGGAGAGACAAACACCCGCCAGCCACCTTATGCAACTAGTGCATGTCAGTCGGTGGAACCAGTCTCACGTAAGCGTACGTGTAAGGTCGGTCCGGGCCGCTTCATCCCACGATGCCGCCGAATCAAGATAAGACTAGTAACGACATATACATTTTTTTAAGAATAATAACCAAGAGAACAAAAAAAATTAAAATAGAAAAAAAACCCAAACAAAGGAACAAAACACAAAAAGAATGAAAAACTGTGAAAGAAAGGAACCAAAATAAAAAAAAGTAAAACCCGAAGAAAACGGCTTGAAATAGTGTCAAGTAGGACGCGCCCCTAGTTCTTACTCCCTCCGTTCCAAATTACTCGTCGTGGTTTTAGTTCAGTACAACTAAAGGATTTGGGCGGAGTGGCTAGCGTAGCTCGCGATCTCCCTCCCTGCTTCTCCCATTTCCTTTGTTCTTCATATGTACATTTTGTTTGATAAAAGGGTGGATTTTATTGACTCAAAATATAGCATCAAATGGATACAAACATAATTAGCACACAACCGGCCTCTACATAATTAGGATGCACACAACGATGGGAGCTCCTAGTTGGCGCTATAAGCACCACTTTCCTGAACTAGCGCTAGCAGCGCATCGTCCGCCAGCTCCCGTGGGGCGGCCAGGAAAGGAGGCGATAGTTGGTTTAGGGCAGTTGTTCGTTTCCCCTCTCATGGGATCACTGGTTCGGGGAAGTTGTTGGTTTCTCGTTTCGTGGTCAATGGTTGACCGGGCAAGTTGACTATTTGACAAATTCTTTTTTGAGAAAAATAAAAAAAACCGCACAATAAAAAAGATCACCATATTCAAAGAAAGTTCACAAATTTGAAAGAAGTTCATCGAATTTCAAAAAAAAAAATTCACAATTTCAAAAAAGTTCATTGAATTTGAAAAAAAGTTCATCAAATTTGAAAAAAAGTTCATCGGTTTTGAAAATAGTTCATCAAATTTGATAATAGTTCATCAGTTTTAAAAAATGTTCATCGAAATTGAAAAAAATCCATCAATTTTGAAAAATGTTCAATGATTTGAAGAAAAAGTTCATTGAAATTGAAAAAGAGTTCATTGATTTTGAAAAAAGTACATCAAATTTGAAAGAAAGTTCATCAATTTGAAGAAAAAGTTCATGTATTTGCGAACAATTCATCAAACCCGAAAGAAGAAAAAAAATTAAAAATGGAAAAAATAAAAAAAGCAAATAAAAGAAAAGGAAAGGATAAAACAAAGAAAAAGTTGATAGTTATAGATGGTGCTAGGTAGCGGAGTGGTTACATGAGCCTAAATCTATGTCTTACAATGAACAAACTTGGTCAACTTTATAGGGGCTAAATTTGAAATTCAGATGCGCCCGAGGGAGTCAATGGGCCGGCTCAGCAGAAAGTTATCTATGCGTTTTTTTAATTTTTTATTTCATTTTTAACTCGAAAGTTCCGTTTTTTTATAGTTACTTACTCAAATTATAAAAAATTTCAACGGATTTTAATGTTTTTATACAATGTAAAATATGTTCGCTAAAGTTTAAAAAATGTTGATAGCATTAAAAAATGGTCATCACATTGAAGAAATATTCATGGGTTTCAAAATAATGTTTGTATGCTCAAAAAGGGTTAATTTATTCCATACCATTCAAAAATATTCTTATGAAATTTTAAAAATAACCACCTCAATTTTTGAAAACTATTTGCTACCATTAACAAAAGTTCACGAGTATCTTTTTGATATTTTAAAAGATATTTATAAAATGTAAAAAATGATTGATTAATTAAAAAAAGATTTTGTACCATTCAAGAAAATCAATGTGTATTTGAAAATGTTCAACATGTATTCAAAAAAGAGTTCAAACATGTATTTCAGAAAGTAACCATCATGTATTTGAAAAATGTTATGCGTATATAAAGAATGTTACACATGTATACAGGAAATGTACTACATGTATTAAAAAATGTCAACATGTATTTGAAAAAAAGGAAAACCGAAAACCCCAATAATAATCACATATGACCAAAATAAGGGAAAAAGACACGAGGTTCTAAAACTGGCCCGAACCGGTTCATGGAATGTTCCCAAAATTATTTGGCCGACCCGTTTAGTGGAGCGCCGGGGCAAGGCGGAGCTACGTCTTCCAGTAAGCGAGACATGCCCCCCACCCCGCCCGGTAGGGTGGGGTTACAAGCCCATGCCACTAGGCTCAGACACGACGATTGACTCAAGGGAGAATATTACAACAAGGTAAAAAATGTCAATAATGTGCAAGCGACGACGTTGAAGCCATATAATCTTATAGAAACATTTTGGGATGAACTACTAGACCAATGTCTGGTTATCACTACTGGGTACTACGTAATGTGTCAGATTGAAGTTGTACTTTCATATATCAGAACTTCATGACATACACAATACAAGCTTCAAATCTTAGAAAATATGTGCAAAGAATAAAGCAAACAGAAGTGATGTGAAGCATTTCCAAATCGGTGACTCTAAATGCTATGTTTCACAATACAACTGCATGGTAAGTATTTTAACTACCTCAATGTAAATCATATTCTCGATAAGTACATGGCATGTGGTACTAATGTATCATTTCCAATGTCATGTATAAGTCTAAGGAAAACAATGAGGAACCATCCTCAGTTGAATGTTTTTAAAGCAATCCATACGAGAAAGAAGGATGGGAAGATGAGTGAGAGTGCATAAGTTGAATACATAAGTATTTTGTAACATTTGAAATTCAAATGTAGTGTACTGTAGCCAAAATATTAAATAGTTATAATATTGTACTAACAAAGTTCAATCATTTTCCAGGATGAAATGAAGTCCCAAAAAACTCGCACCTCCACTAGATGGTGCGCCGCCAAGAAGTTGATCTATAGATTGTTGCAGAGGTCCTCAAGGAAAAGAGCTCATAGAGCACGTTTCTTGCAATCATGGTTTCTCATCTAGCTCCAGACAAAGATCAACCTTTCATGAACACACGAGAGAGCTCGAAGAAAGGACAACTTAGGATTCAAAGGGAAAGCGGCAACTTAAAGGTACCAACAAGACTTGAATTCAAGAATGGTTGCTCAACAGCAAAAACAATCGAAGATCTCAAAAGATAGAAACACTTCTCTTGAAAAGAAGCAACAAGAACTGGAAGACATTATGGGTTTCATCTTAACACAGTTGTCGCAGGGCTCTCAAAACAGCTTCTCACAACTCTGATGGTGCATGTCTTATTATATCTTGTGTGGTATTTTGTTCAACGTGATATTGTGTGATATAGTTATGTTAAACATGTTAAGTTTCAACATTAATCATGATTGTTTAAATTTACTAAAACTAATAAATTCAAATTTGATTGCAAATTGAAATATTGACCAAATTGACGCCACCTACAGATTGTGATAGTAATTGTGACGGAAATGCATGCCGTCATCACGTATGGACCCACATGTAAGCAACCAAGTCATCAGCGTCTGGACCTGCATGTAGGCAGCCACAGGAGCATTATCTGGACCGATATATCAAAATTGTTGACCAATCAAACCTAGACGTACAAATTGTTAGTGATGGCTTATTGTCATTGAAAACAATACAATCAACAAATCAGCTGATCAAATGGTGAAAGTCCTGGCCGTTACTAAAAATAGACTTCGGTGACAAAGCAGGAACCAACACCAAAGATATGATCTTATGGGACGGAAAAGTGGTATCATCGGTATTTAATTTTTTGTGACGATGCTTCAGTGATAGACTGCGTGCCAGTCGAGAACCATCAAGAAACCATTTTGCTGATATAATCGGCTTTAAGTGACACAAGTGGCTTGTCATAAGAAATCATTGATTTTGTAGTGGCCCAACAGATCTGCCGGAGGGAGCAACATAAGTTTTTTTTTTCGAAAAGGGGCCAGGCCCCGGCCTCTGCATCAAAATGATGCATACGACCATAGGAGCAACATAAGTTGATGGGATAAATAAATTCGCACAACCGATGGTACTGGCGAACTTTCAGTGAGCTAAGAATCATGCTAGGCGAAACCAACACACCCCCAAGAGCTTCGTTGTCCCTCGACTACCAGAGAAAGACGACGAAGCATCCTTGAGTAACGGGGCTCCACAAGGGCTGAGCATCAAGGCCCACTCAAGTAGTGTGGCCTCTACAAACGTTAGCAGCAACAACATGCTGCAGATGACTTTGGTTAAAAAGAAAACACTAGGTTCTGAACGAAATAGTTCTTTGTTCTTGAGAATAGAAACAAAAGAAGTTGTAGATTCATTTATACTAATTGCGGTCATTCGGTCAGCCAAGTCCGGTTGGAGACACATGCCATGTTTTGGCTCATGTCATTGGGTGTATGGTGAATGATCCACCTTGAGATACATATGAGCAGACTA
This sequence comes from Triticum dicoccoides, assembly GCF_002162155.2. NCBI lineage: Eukaryota > Viridiplantae > Streptophyta > Magnoliopsida > Poales > Poaceae > Triticum > Triticum dicoccoides. The sequence goes on along the minus strand of NC_041380.1, from coordinate 525,329,280 downwards.
CGATGTTCCTGAATGTTCAACATGTGCCAAGCTTCAATGTTCAACATGTTCAACATGTTCATCATCGGCAGGTACACCCCAGGGTACCTTGAGGTACTAAATAACCAAAGAAAGTTTAGAACACGAAATTGCCCAAGGATCCCAGAAACTAGAGGCGGTCTTATCAAACGAACCACCTCCACCTAATACTATATGTGATTCCAATTTTGGAACCGCCTCCAATAGTTTTGCTAACAAATATAACCATCTCTTATAGGCTATTACATGCAGCTGAATTTTTGGGTCAAAACCATCTCCAGAGGACGCATCTAATGCCCATTTTTGTACTAGTGGAACCACTATGTCGAATTGTTGAAAAATGTACAATTTTTCTTAAACGACGAGGTGTGTTCCATGTGCACAGCTCTATATTGTCTAGTATGCCCATTTGCGCAACGTTTAGCCTTCTGTTGTTGTTTGCAAAGCTTTGTTTGATCGTTATACTTATACCTACAACTAGAAATATTATTAGCATGACTCCCTTATGGCTAATTAGGCCTCCTAATAATTGCCAGTTTAAAATACATCCTTTAGTTTTTAGTAAAACCTTCCACGCATTGATCACAATTGTAACTTAGTAGTCGGGACGCAAGTTCATACGACCCCGAAATTTATTTGGATTTCTTATCATGTGAAAATATTATCATCACATACCTTTTAATGGTAGAAATATACATTCATCATAACTGTTTTCTATTAGCATGTAAACCATGCCAAAAACTGAAACATGTGTTATTGAAGAAAGAGAGCGAATACACTTAGGGATGTGACGATACATGATGCAAACATTTGTCGCAAACTGGCCACATTATATTGAATGAAAGCAATGATAGCAGACTTAGTTAGACCTTCACTGTATCGATAGCCATTTTGCCCTGAGTAAAATCATTGTAATTTCTAGCATAGTAGTCCTTGACCTTCACTTTTGTGTACAACGCCGACCTCTTTTCATTGATCAACTGAGCCGATGGCTCGATTTCTTTTTCAGGATCAACAGAGTAGTCTAGTGCCACCGATAGCCTCTCTTTCTTTGTGTTTGTCACGACCCTATGCACAGGGCTCTTAAAGATCCCATTGCTCATTATCTGTGTCACAAAAGCTTAAACTTCATCAGCCTGGGAGGTCATTTATTTTGGAAAAAACTCAAGTCTGTTGAAGATTTAAAGTTTCGGGATTCCCTCCATGTAATTTGGACTATCATGTTTCATATGGATGTGGTAGAATATGCTTATAATTTTGTTATGATATGAAATCATTTTTCGGGGAAAAGCAAACCATAATGTCTTTACCTGACCAGCCTATGCATTAGTTTATACGTACCACCTCTGTTCATGGATATATATTAATTAAGGTGGAAATAAATAATTATTTTTTACAAAACAAAACTTCTTCAGGATATAGATTTGATTTCACAGGCATACCTCAGTTTGATCTCCTATAATCAGGAGTAGCGTGTGAGGTACGATTGGTACATCCCACCAGACCCCATCTTTGAGAACTTGCAGGCCACCAACCCTGTCATCGACCATGAGGACTGTAACAACAGTTCCATCGGAGTGGGGCTTGAGGCCAAACACGAGCTCCGGCCTCGGACACTCCGGGTAGTAGCTGCACCTCGCGTTAGTGAGAGGCCTCTCCCCAAAGTGTTTCACAAAGTAATCATCGTCGTCAAGCTCCAGCAGCTTCGCCATTGCCCTGAGCAGGTCGTCCTTCACTCCCCCGCATTTCTTCGTAAACTCGTGCAGAGCATCCCTGTAACAATAATATATTTCTCATGATGACATGATTCGTCAACAAATGCTCCCTCGAGCCAGGAATTTTGTGAAGACATTGCTCTGCGAGGTCGGTTACCTAAAGGTTTTGGGATGAGTTGGCCAGAGGGCGATGCTCCGCTCGTCCTCTGGCTCCACCTTGAGGTAGAGGCGGTCAGTCCAGTCACGGATTTGGTCCGGCGAGCTCACCCAGTCGTTCCCATACCCCTCGAACTGGAACCGCTCGCCGCTGATCAGGTTGGTGTATCTCTGCTTCTCTTCGAGCGGCTGCCGGAAAAATTCCCTCGAAGCGGCCATCATGTCGTCCATTACGGCGTCTACACCGTGGTTACTCACCTGCAAGAAGATGCATACGAAACCACATGGATATTGCTGCTTGGTCTTGCTCCAAAATAGTGGGATAGTACGCAGCTGCAGCTCATTTTTTAGAGAAAAGGCGCCGGCCGAGTCCGAGTAGAGCTTGAACCTAGCCCGGCTTGGGTTGTCACTTACCATAAAGAGGCCCCAGGACTCGATGGCTGACCGGAGCTTCGCCGCCTCGTCTGAGGTGCCGTCGCCGTGCTTCAAAAGGCGGCCGAGGTCAATGACAGGGACTGGTGCAACGACCGCCGCGGCGAGCTGTTGGTCCTGGTGCGCGCGCACGATGTACTGAGCTGGCACGTCGGGCGTGCCCAGGGCGCCAGCGAGCTCCTGGACCGTCATCTGAACTGTCCCTATGCTTCCCATAGAATCTGAAATGTCCGGTTCAATAAAAATGGGTCCCTCCCTGTTTCTGATAAAAAAACGAGACGAAATAATAAGGCTAGAATCACGTATTACGTTGCAAGCTCAGCAGGTTAGAAATCTGCTCAGTTGCTTAAGTAAGATTACAACATTAAAGCTCATGGATTTTCACATCTAGCTCATACATGGGACAAGTATAAGAATTAAAAGCTCGAAGATCATGCACGATGAACTGGGAAACAGTATTACCTTCAGTCAATTGGAGAGACACCAGAGCCGGATCTTGGAACAACACTACCTCCGGTCACAACTAGCTTGTTGCGATCTACAACTATGTAACACAGCTTAAGTGTGTATTGCCGAGGAAATAACCTGGTTTATATAGACTATTGGAGTAATAGTTAACACATGTTACACATTTGCCAGCCATGGCTCAACTTTAACTATTCGGTAAACAGAAGATTCGCACCGTAACTGGAGCTAAATAAGAATAAATAAACAAAATCTGTACAACGTACGATCGAATATTCACCAATGGATGCATCACGTTCTATGCATCGATCTACACACAAATATTCACCAACTCGAAATGTACCCTCCATATACAACGTACGAACTTTGAGCTAAAAACTCTTGGCAATATTATAGGAGATTCACAGACGTGAAAATTAAGGTTCCTAGAGGAATCTCGCGTTGAATGAATTTTCTAATCAACAAATCACGTGATTTGTTGCAGGGTTGGCTGGTATTGATTCCTTCCAACTTAATTAACTTGTGACAATTAAAGCACGTCACCGACATGTCAATTTCAAACTATTAAGCGTCGTGAGCAATGACGTGGCCAACCCCTGAGGGTCTGATATGACGATGAACATACTTCGTATATGGTTTACGGAGGTGAATAAGATCATGAGTCCAAGGGAAAGAACTCTGAATGCATGCAGTTTGATCACTAATAATATGATTCGATATGCCTGATATTAATGTGCATGCAAATTAGATGGTCACTATTAGAAAAAGGCTGTTAGTGGCGCATCTATTTTGACTACTAATGACGCACTATAGATGCGCCACTATTATCACGCCACTACTAATAAATAGTAATGGCGCACGACTGGTGCGCCATTGTTAATCTACATAACAGTGGCGCACCACCTGTTGCGCTATTACTATCCCAGACACTAATGGGCAGCTAAAGTGCGCCATTACTAGGCCCAGAAGTGCGCCATTGCTGTTACTCCAAGGGGCCATGTGTACCTTATGCTCCGGGTTACTAATGACGCACTTTTAGATAATACGCCACTGGTGTTTTTATTTCTGTGCACCACTAAAGTGCAATATGGTGCGCCACTACTATGAATATTAGGATTTTTTTTGCTTTTCTGATATTTACACAGGTTACAAAATACATTACATCACAGAATATAAACAACACAACATATAAGCAGCAGATTTATCGAATACAATAGAAGATTAGTCTCCGAATACAATTCGTCATATTAGTCTCCGAATTCAAAATACCGAACAAAGTTAGAACACTACAAGTCTCGAGACCGCGAGTAGCGAGTTTGTCTTCACATTACAAGTCGATATCTAAACTACCATCACATAGAAGAGGGTTGCGATCACGATGAGCATCATCGCGATGAAACTGATCTTCATCCGGTTCCTCCTCCGCTCCCTTCTCTCTCCCGCTAGATAGCGCGCGTATCTAGTTTCCGCCTCCGCCCTAGTGGTGTACCCTTTGTAACTGTTACCGCTGAAACGGTGAACCTGTCTCCGACACTCCTCCCAGTCGTCGTAGACTCCGGGAACCTCACCCTTGTACACGACATACGACGGCATCTCTATGCACTAGACAAACAAAACGTTATTAGCAATTCACAGATAATATATAAGCAATACATAAGTATGCAACAAAAGGATCGGAAGAGAAAAGCAACACATTAATATCACGATTCATGGTCCTACTAATAAATAGCATCGATTACATATAAGTTGAACGACTGTCTAAACTAAAGAGACATACAAGTTCATTAAAGTTTAATTACAACATGAGCTAATCGATATTTCAGAACTACATAGCATCAATACTTTCGACTCGACTCAGGGACCGGAGCATGGATGAAGCCACCGTCTTTCGTGATGGTCATGAATGTGCGGTCGTTGTCAGCCTACATTTGTAGCGTTATTTCACTGTTGGACGGTTGATATTTGAGGTAGAACTGCCCCGAGGTACGAAGGACATCTCGATAGATTATTTTCACAAACTCTGATTGGATGCGAAAGAATTCTTGTCTGATGTCCTCGTCCTAGATTGTCGACAAGCGTGCGGCCCATTCTTTGAGATTATTTGGTAGCATAAGGTGATTATGGCCCCGTATGATCGCCCGCATATGATGGAGGGCGTAGTAGGCATCCTTCTGACTGCCATGCGGCTGCTTGACGCAGGGGAACGTCGTTACGTGGGTGAACACGTGCTTGCCGTACCTACAAATTGGCCTCCTGAAGGTGCCTCCAGATTTGGCGTAGCCGGGGAGAGCATCATCAAGAACTTTCTTGATATTTGTGTAGTCTTTCTTCGACTGACGGTCCGAGTCGAAATACGTGGCCATGGAATATTTCGGGCTTAAGAGGATGAGTGTGCAATGTGTGTCACTGCACAAAACACGGAATGTTAGAAAAAAAGAACGATCGAAATCTAGGAAATCATAGGTTACGGGGCGGCGACGGGATGACTTACTCGGAAAAGTAAGGCACGGGGAAGTTATCCTTATCTGGGTTTGCTAGAATGACGCCTTCGAGGTATGCACTCGCGACTTGCCGATCCCCAGTGCTGCTCAAGATCTTGGTACGCATGTAGAAGGGGTCGACTATCACGATGTCCGGGGTCTTGTCTCTAATGATCCGCATCTCCATACTGAGCGAAAATAGCCGAATGAAGGTGTAGCGCAGCGGATGAAGGTTAAACATAGCGAAGATGTCATCAAACCGCAGGACGATCATACGCCCGATGGTGCTATCGACAAAGCCCTTGCCCTCTGGCACCTTGGCCACGAAAACCGGGTATGCCACATCATTCTCGGAGAGACGCCGCTTCTCCATAGAAAGAACACTGTCATGCAGACTCCACATAGCACCGGTTGCATCATTGAGCAGATTAGTCGGTAGCATCGGCCTACCCGCCACATGCACCCTCCTCGAGATATCCTTAGGTATTGGTGGCCCGTCCTGAGCACGGATCGTACTCGGTGCCGGCTGGCTCGCACCCTTGTTATTTTTTCTTTTCCATCCCTTCTGCTTCTTCTACTGTAATGGGATCGAGTTCTGCTCAGAGACCACCTTCTTGAGTGTGTTGGGGTTGATAATATTTCGCTCCTCGGCTATTTGAGTCTCGGTGAAGGCGGCAGCAGGAGGCGTCTCCTGAGAACTGAACGCCAGACGACGCCTGTTGCAATCGGGTTTCTCCGCGGTACCAGCTAGATCATGATCGTCTTTTGCAGGGTTGGGTTCTTGAGAAGGAGGCCCCAAGAATTCGTCACCGTACCCATGTTCATTCATGTACTTATCGACGTTCGAAAATGTACCGTCATCGTCGTCCGGATCCGGCGGCATTGGTGTCTCCGGCGTCGGTGCCGGCATTGGAGCTTAATGCACCCGGGTGTGGGAAGAATACACCGGTTGGCACCTCGGCAGCAAGCGGCCCCTCCGTCACTTGCACGCCCGCCGTTGGCGGTGCCTCGACATTAGCCGAGCTCAACGCCATCACATTAACTAAGCCTCGGCCGATGACTTCATCTCCTTGCCTTTGTCTGGGCATCCCTGACGCCCTACATGTTTTCGCAGGGCGCCGCCAACGTTCCATGCACTCTCCTGCACTTCATGGACGGCGAGTTGATCGATGTCGCCGAGGCCAAAATCGTTGAACCGGGCAACCGCGTGTTCCACGGTAATCCGATGCCACCCACCGTGTATAGGGTTCAACTGGTTCGGGTGCTGCGGGGCTGCGACGACTTGTTACCTCCGTATCGACCCCCTGGTGCTGACGAAGATGATGTGATGACCCTTAGCGCCTGGTTAAACTGGTCCATGCTTTGGCCGAAGAGCCAGATTCGTTTGGGGGCGGGGGACACCACCCCACAGACAACACCGCCAGTCGTGCCGGCACCAAGCCATGGCAAGACCGCCGCAACGCTCCCGCTGTCAGCTGATCCGGACGACGGTACACTTGATCCAACCTCTTGGTCCATTAAGGAGGTGGTAGCACAGCGAACGAGGCAATCATACTATATTGCTTTAACACTTTCACTTAGCCATAGGAGTTTGACGGTGGGACTACTATATAGCCCGTGGTACCTCCGCGCTTGTCCGAATACGGTGTGCGTACGTACATGACCGGAAAATGGCCCTTCGTTAATGCCGAGGAATCCCGAAGATTCCGCTAAGTCATCGAGTGGTTGACCAGTCTCACGCTATATCATGCCAGTCAGTTTTCGGCTTTCACTATTGAGGTGCTCATCTGGATGAACCAGGGCACAATCGCAGTAGTTCTCCCGGTGCCGCCTTAGCCGATAGAGCGGAACGTAAGGTAGCAAAACACCGGAGCCGGGCAAACCCAACATTTGACCAAAGACATGATTCGGAGCTGATGCATATAAGGCCAAACTCGCGACACCGAACACTCCCTAAGGTATTCGGTCTTTATAACATATGCCGGGCTGAACAATGCCCTTAATAATAAACCCCGAGTGTCCAGGTACGTGCAATATTCTGACATGGTGAAATGCCAATAACGTCAGCATACTTCTCGGTTGTATTGAGTATCCGGAGGATGTGAACAACAAGAGACAGTAAAAAAGGTTTACACAGGGTCTTAATCTGAAAACAAACCTTTGAGCGGGTCCCTGCTACATGTCTGCGCCTGTGTCTCCGTTGTGCCGTGTCCTGGACGGGTGTAGCACGATTGTCATCTATAAAAGAGAAGAACTTAGGTGAAAGTTATCGTGCCAAAAAAATTTGGTTATTCTCGATAAACCATTAAAATCCAAGATAAGTAAAGTTGAGCCGAACTAGCCCTGATTACACGCGGGAAGCCTCTGGTACCGTCTATGAGGGTTTAACCATCAAACCAATCTCAGGTATATCTAGTGATGCGCCGGACTCGTCTAACCATGTCCGCGGTCTTGATGACCTGTCATTTTATTCTGGTTGGTGAGGCCGTCTAGTGCTCGGCTGTTAAAGCCACCGCACGTTCTTCCGCGCGTAGAGAACGCTCAATATTTCCACTAGCTGTGATGGTGCCACGTGGACCAAGCATCTTAAGCTTAAGAGAAGCGTAATGTGGTACCGCATTAAAACGAGCGAAAGCTGTTCTTCCGAGTAGTGCTTGATAGCCGCTTTGGAATGGCGCAATGTCGAAGTCTAACTTCTCACTTCGGTAGTTGTTGGATGAACCGAATACGACCTATAGTATTAGAGAGCCCATGGAGCGGGCCTCTGGGCCTGGTATTACTCCGTTGAAGGTAGTATTACTATGGCTAATTTTTGTCGGGTCTATCCCCATTTTGCGGACTGTGTCCTGATATATCATATTTAGACCACTGCCGCCGTCCATAAGGACTCGTGTGAGATGGTATCCATTTATTATTGGGTCTAACACCAAGGCAGCCAATCCTTCATGCCGGATGCTTGTCGGGTGATCCCTGTGATCAAAAGTGATCGGGCGGGCCAACCAGGGGTTGAACTTAGGGGTGACGGGCTCTACGGTGCGTATGTCTTGGAGTGCATGTTTGCTTCTCCTCTTCGTCATGTGGATCATGTTTACTGCTTTAACCTCTGGTGGGAATTTTTTCTGTCCTCCAGTGCTTTGCTGGCGAGGTTCGTCCTCGTCTTCGCTTGGTGTCTCCCTCCCCTTGTGTTCGGCGTTTAGCTTACCGGCCTGCTTGAAGACCCAACATTCTCTTTGGGTGTGATTTGTAGGTTTATCGGGGGTGCCATGAATCTGACATAGTTTGTCTAGAATCTTGTTTAGGCTGGACGGTCCATCTCTGCTGCCTTTGAAAGGCTTTTTCCGCTGACCTGGTCGAGAGCCCCTGAATCTGGCGTTTACCACCGTATTATCTGGGCTATCTTCTTTATTTCGTCGCTTGCTTTTACTGCGTCGTGGTTTTCCATTGCCATCACTAACTTCGGATGTGCTTGGGTCACTGGTGCTACTGCGGGCTAACCAGCTATCTTCGCCCGCGCAAAAGCGGGCCATGAGGCTTGTTAGGGCTGCCATTGTTCTCGGCTTTTCTTGGCCAAGGTGTCTGGCGAGCCATTCGTCTCAGACGCTATACTTGAAAGCTGCTAAGGCTTCGGCATCCAAGCAGTCGACGATTTGGTTCTTCTTAGTGAGAAACCTGTTCCAAAGCTTTCGGCTTACTCTCCGGGCTGTTGAATTATATGACTTAAATCGTCTACATCCGAAGGTCGAACATAGGTCCCTTGAAAGTTAGCCCGAAAAGCATCCTCGAGCTCTCCCAACTTTCAATTGAGTTTTCGGGGAGGCTTTTCAGCCAGTGCCGAGCTGGTCCTTTAAGCTTGAGGGGCAAGTACTTGATGGCGTGGAGATCGTATCTACGAGCCATATGGATATGGAGGATAAAGTCCTCCATCCAGACCCCAGGGTCTATGGTCCCGTCGTACGCCTCTATGTTCACTGGTTTGAATCCTTCTGGAAATTCGTGGTCCAGCACCTCATCTGTGAAACATAGGGGGTGTGCGGCACCCCTGTATTTGGATGTATCATGGCGTTCGGACGGTTGTAGTATTCGATTTTGATTTTGTGCTAGAGCGCGCTTCCTAGATCCATAGATGGATATGGTCATACTGGATTTTTGGCGCAAGTCCTCACATAGATCGTGTGTTGACTTATGTGCGGCCTTGTTAGCCGCTCTATTGCGGCCGCAAGGTGGTTGATCCGGCCGGTTGGCCGTTTTATTTTTCGGCTGTGTGGGCTCTACGGCCTCATCGTCGAATTCAGGTAATAGCTTGCGCTTTGGATAGCTCTTTGTGTGGTAACTTCCACCATACTTTTCTTCATTGTCGAGCACTTTGTTCCACCTGCTGTTGAGCGTATTTTGTGTGGCCTTAAGCCTTTGCTTCTGCTTCTTCAGACTCCTCGCTATGGCAGTAAGCCTTCTGCGGTGGTTGTGTGCATCTTCGTCTGGACTGTTTTCCTCCCCAGAGGGGGGTTGATGAGGTTTATCCTTGGCGTCGCCGTGTTCGAACATCGGATCCTTACTATGTTCGCCGTTTGCAGTTTCATCGTGCTTTGCCGCTGGGTCAATGTGGTCGTCGTTTCCTCTGGAGTCGACTGGAGTGTTATTTTCTCTTGCGCTGTTATCGCTGTTTTTGTCGAGGCAGGATTTTGAGCGGCGCCTATGCCAACGCTTTGCTTGCTTCTCGAGGGAGCTATTCTTTGATGTATCCTGCCGTTCTTCGTCATTGTTTTCTTTGGGTGTATCCACCATGTATATGTCATGTGGTGAAGTGGTTGTCCAGCGCCCTGTGGTCACTGGTTCCTGTTCCTCTCCTGCATCATCGTCCATGCCGTCGATGTCTTCGGAGTCGAAATCGAGCATGTCGGTTAAATCATCGACAGAGGCTACTAAGTGGGTGGTGGGTGGGCAGCGAATTTCTTCGTCGTCCGCATCCCCTTCTAGCCCGACATAGTTCAGCCAAGGATCTCCTGACAAGGAGAGAGACCTTAATAAATTTAGCATGTCGCCGAAAGGTGAGTGCTGAAAGATATCCGCGGAGGTGAACTCCGTGATCGGTGCCCAATCGAATTCGATAGGCACAGACGCAGGCGGCTCGGAGTCCGTGGCCGGAGACGAATCCAGTGGTTCGACGAAACGGCTCTCGTGAGGGGTGAAGTCAGTATCCGGCTCCATCGCCATTGAGAGTGCGGCCTCCATGGCGGGGTCTATCCCCCCATCCTCGGATGGTGCAGTTTGCTCCGGATTGAGGGCCAGAGTAGTTGCAGGTGTGATCTCCCGAACACTGTACGATGGCAGAGTTATGTCATGCTCGCCGTGATTGTGCGGCGCACCTGACATGGGCTCTAATCCGTCGAAGATCAAGTCTCCGCGGATGCCGGCAGTGTAGTTTAAGTTTCCGAACCTGACCTGATGGCCAGGGGCGTAGCTCTCGATCTGCTCTAGATGGCCAAGCGAGTTGGCCCGTAGTGCGAAGCCGCCGAATACGAAGATCTGTCCGGGGAGAAAAAGCTCACCCTGGACCGCATCGTTACCGATGATCGAAGGAGCCATCAAGCCTTACGGTGACGGCAGAGTGGAACTCTCAATGAAAGAACCAATGTTGGTGTCAAAACCGGCGGATCTCGGGTAGGGGGTCCCGAATTGTGCGTCTAAGGCGGATGGTAACAGGAGGCGGGGGACACGATGTTTACCCAGGTTCGGGCCCTCTCGATGGAGGTAATACCCTATTTCCTGCTTGATTGATCTTGATGATATGAGTATTACAAGAGTTGATCTACCACGAGATCATAGAGGCTAAACCCTAGAAGCTAGCCTATGGTATGATTGCTGTTGTCCTACGGACTAAACCCTCCGGTTTATAAAGACACCGGAGGGGGCTAGGGTTACATAGAGTCGGTTACAAGGAAGGAGATCTACATATCCGTATATCCAAGCTTGCCTTCCACGCCAAGGAGAGTTCCATCCAGACACGGGACGAAGTCTTCAATCTTGTATCTTCATAGTCCAACAATCCGGCCAAAGGATATAGTCTGGCTGTCCGGAGACCCCCTAATCCAGGACTCCCTCAATGGTTGAGCATGACTTTTGTAAGTGCATCTAGTGCCACCCCTAGTTGGTTTTGGAGTATTAACGACAAACCTAGTTGAGGGACTAATGTGTTTGTGAGAATTGCAGGATAACACAGGTAGATGTCCCTCATTGATTCGGTTTTCCTACCAGAGATGACCCCTAAAAATGTATGAAGACATTGAAGTCAAAGGTGGTATGTGAAGACATTCACATTAAAGACTATGACAAGAGAAGACATCGCGTGAAGACTATGGAGCGCGAAGACTTAGCAGTTTCGTCGTTCTGTGTTTTTCTTTGTTGAGTCATAGGAACCACCGTACTGTTAAGTGGGGTCCAAGAGAACCAGTCAGAATGACTGAAGTGATGCTTAACCAAAATCCTATGTCTTCGAGTGAAGACTATGAGAGCAAATCTTGTCTAGAGTTGGATAAGTCAGCTTTGCTTGTATCCCAAGTAAAGTTGCCGTGTGTGTTTGAAATCTGACCATTGGAACACGTGTCAGTTCCTTAGTGACCCAGGGTCATTTCGGACAAATCAGGTCGGGTTGCCTAGTGGCTATAAATAGCCCACCCCCTACAACCATAAACGGTTGGCTGCTCAGAGTTAAAGCACGGCTTTTGTCGTTTGAGAGCAACCCATCTCGAAGCCTTTGAGAGAGAATTCCTTGAGAGGATAAATCCCTAACCACCCAGAGCCAAAGAGTGTTAGGCATCACTTAAGTCTTCCTGTCTGTGTGATCTGAAGACTTATTACACTTGAGGACTGTGAATCCTCCAGCCGGTTAGGCGTCGCGTTCTGAGCATCCAAGAGTCATTGTGGATCGCTGGTGAACAAAGTCTGTGAAGGTTTGGAAGTCTACCTTGAAGACTTACCAGAGTGATTGGGCGAGGTCTGTGTGACCTTAGCTCAAGGGAAATACGGTGAGGACTAAGTGTCCTGAGCTGCGGTTCAGGACTAGGTGTCCGGGACTGTGTGTCCCCAGGTTTAAATACCTATCCGCCCTAACCAGATGTACAACTGTCACCGCAGTTGGAACTGGTCTACCAAACCTTTGTCTTCATCCCGCACACTGGTTCTATCCTTCCCATCTCTTTTTTACAGTTGGCTCTTGTGAAGTCAGTGCCTATTTGCATTATCCATTTGTCTTCACTGTGTACCTGATCTTTACTGCCTAGCTGCTATTAGTCATTGTGCTTTCACTTCATCGAATACTTGACTATGGTCTGCCTAGTGTACTCTACCTTCCACTGCATGGTAATAGGTTCATTTCTATCATTTGTCTGCAAAACTTCCATGTTTTGAAGACTTTCATAAAAATCTCCTATTCACCCCCTCTAGTCGATATAACGCATTTTCAATTGGTATCAGAGCAAGGTACTCCCTTGTTTTGTGTGATTTTGGTTTAACCGCCTGGAGTTTTAGTTATGTCGACCACAGGAATGAAGACTGTGTCATGCCCCATCTTTGACGGTCACGAGTATCCCAAGTGGAAGGCCATGATGAAGAAGCGCCTCATGGTGACAAACAGCGAGCTGTGGACCGTCATTGAGATTTGCTTGACCGATCTGTGCAAGATGGCGGAAGTCGATGACATTCGCAAGTACACTCTTCTCAACCTCACGGCAAAGGACGTCATCTGCTCCTGTCTGTCTCAAAATCAGTTTAGGAATATCATGCATCTCGATCATGCGAAGCTTATCTAGGACCGTCTCTCTGAGGTCTATGAAGGTCATCGAACTCGTCATGATCCTTGGTTTGAGGACTTTAAGGAATCTCTCAAAGCGATGACATTCGAACCAGAATCATCATCTTCTGCATCATGCCTTATGGCAAAAGATGCTAAGGTAATTGAATGCTATCTATCTGAATCCAGTGATGATGAATCTGGTGATGAATTTGGACCCAGCTATGCAAAACTTGCTTCCCTTGCCACTAAACAATAGAAAGCTATGGAACATATTCAAAAACTGTTAGACAAAAGCGATGACCTGTTGGACGCTGAAATGACTCGATCTCAGTCCTTAATTGAAGACATAAAAAATCTTCATGTTAAGTATGAGGAACTTGAAAGTCGTCATGAAACGCTCTCAACAACTCATGAAAAGCTTTCCTATGATTATCTTCAAAGGAAGCAAGATCTTGAGAAATTGAGAGCGGCTCATGAAGATCTTCAAAAGGAAAACGAGTCACTTCGCGCCGAACAGATCAGTTCAGCTCAGGAAGGATTTGAACCACCATGTCTTAAATGCATTGAGCGTGATAATGCTACTTCTGTTGCTGAATGTTCTACTGCTGCTACTATTGCAATATCTTCAACTGCTGATGTGGTAACTAACCCCTCTGCTGAGGATACCACTGCTATTGCTGATGAGAATGCTAGGTTGAAGACACTGCTTGAAACAGGGATGTACAAAAGTCTCAAAGGGCATCAGACACTATGTGATGTCCTCAAAAGGCAGATTCTGAACTGAAACCCTAGGAAAGAGGGTGTTGGGTTTGAAAGGAAAATGAATGCTGATGGCTCTTACTGGAGACCTGAGCAATACCCCAAAACCACATGGGTTGCTGCAAAGGAACCTTCAGCGGATCCATCCACCCTATCTGGCTTCACTTGTGCTAATCCCATTGTTATTGATGAATCCTTTGATGCAAACTATAAACTATTTAAGAATCAGAATGGTGAAGTGTTTGTTAGGTATATTGGTACTAACTGCAGGAATGGACCGCCTATGAAGAAGATCTGGGTGCCGAAAAAGTGTTTGGATAATCTTCCTGTGAATGTCATCATGACACCACAGGTGAAGAAGACAAACCCCATACCACAGGCTTCATACGGTCCAAAGGCTTCATACAGACAGAGGACTCACCTGAGTCGCACTAAGGCAAATGTTTTGCAGGGAAACCATACTCAGGCCTGTGAATATGAGCGCGTTTCATCAAACCGCCATGTTCATAAGACCAAGAACTATTCTGTTTATTCTTATGAGTACTATTGTCCACCTGCAAGACTTTTTGCTAGGGCTCCAAAGCCAAAGTTCTCAGATGCTGCACTTAGACTCATTGCTTCGAAGCCACCCTTGAAGATGTGGGTGGCTAAGAAAGCTTAACTCTCTTTTGCAGGGAAAGGTCTCCAGCCGAAAACCAAAATCGTCTGACACTATTGCTGGGGACCTTAAACATCTTGTAGGGCGCAAGATCAAATGCCCAAATGGTCTTTTTATGTACTTTGTTCCTGAATCGCTTGCTACTTGCCCTATCAGTCCTAATCTCGACCTAAGATTTAATAATCCACTGGTTCGTCAAATGTTTTTGCTTCACAATTCTCTTCGTGAAGCCTATCCCCCTAACTGCACTGTAGGGTACGACACCAGCTACTTCAGAATGGATTATTGATAGTGGGTTTACAAATCACATGACTGGCAAGCGAAGCCTTCTCATGGACTCAACTTTATGTCCATCTGACAAAAGTCACATCACATTTGCTGACACTGGTAAAAGCAAGGTATAGGGTCTAGGTAGAGTTGCAATCTCAAAGGATCAACAGATGGATAAAGTCATGCTTGTTGAATCCCTCGGTTTCAACTTAATGTCTGTCTCAATGCTTTGCGATTTAAACATGATTGTGATGTTTGGAAAATATCGTTGCCTTGTACTAATGGAATCTGACAAGTCTCTAGTGTTTGAAGGGTATCGGAAAGATGATTTGTACGTGGTAGATTTCTCAGCAGGACCACAACTTGCAGTATGTCTTCTAGTAAAAGCTTCTGAATGTTGGCTCTGGCATCAGAGGATAGGGCATGCTGGCATGAGGAACCTCCACACCCTTGCAAGGAAGAAGCATGTCATAGGCATCGAGGGCGTCAAGTTCAAGAAGGATCACTTATGAGGTGCCTGTGAAGCAGGAAAGATGACGAGGGCCAAGCATCCCTCGAAGACAATCATGACAACGACTCAACCCTTCAAACTGCTCCACATGGATCTTTTCGGTCCCACTCATTACTCAACTCTTACTACTACTGCTTGTCTCTATGGCTTTGTCATTGTTGATGATTACTCAAGATATATTTGGGTGCATATAATCCTCTACAAGACTGAAGTGCAGGATGTCTTCAGACGCTTCGCCAGTCGAGCAATGAACAACTATGGCGTCAAGATAAAGCACATCAGAAGTGACAATGGCACTGAATTCAAGAACACTGGCCTAGATACATATCTTGATACCTTAGGCATCACACATGAATTCTTAGCTCCGTACACGCCACAATAGAATGGTGTCGTCGAACGCAAGAATAGAACACTTATTGAGATGGCCCGGACGATGCTTGATGAATACAAGACTCCAAGAAAATTCTGGCCGGAAGCCATTGATACTGCATGCCATATCATCAACCGTGTTTATCTTCACAAGCTTCTGAACAAGACATCCTATGAGCTCCTTACTGGCAAGAAGCCAAATGTCAGTTACTTCAGAGTATTTGGCGCCAGGTGCTGGATCAAGGATCCACATCACATTTCAAAATTTGCACCAAAAGCACATAAGGGTTTTATGCTTGGATATGGAAAGGATTCGCACTCCTACAGAGTCTTCAACCTTTTTCACTATAAAGTGGTTCAAACAGTGGATGTGCGGTTTGATGAGACGAACGGCTCACAAAGAGAGCACCTGCCAAATGTGCTAGATGAAGTTCCATCCAGTGAATCAATCAAACTTATGGGAACTGGAGAAATCATACCGTCTGAAGCTCAGACTGAAGAGGAACTTATCATCTCCACACCTGATCAACTTGAAGACAATGCTCAGCCTGAAGACAATCCCTCTAACGATGACAATGATCAGCAAGAGCAAAATCTTCGTCCTGTACATCCTCGTGTTGCAAATGAAGTACAGATTGAGAGAATAATTGATAGCATCAATGCACCAGGTCCACTCACTCGTTCAAGGGAAACACATCTAGCAAATTTCCGTGGGCACTTCGCATTCGTCTCAATATCTGAATCAAAGAAAGTTGAAGAAGCCTTCATGGAACCTGAATGGATTCAAGCTATGCAAGAAGAGCTTCAACAGTTTGAGCTGAATAATGTATGGGAAATGGTTAAGCGTCCTGATCCTCGCAAGCACAATATAATAGGCACCAAATGGATATATCGCAAAAAGCAAGATGAGCATGGTCAAGTTGTTAGAAACAAGCTCGCCTCGTTGCTCAAGGGTACACTCAAGTTGAAGGGATTGACTTTGATGAAACATTTGCTCCTCTGGCTAGACTTGAAGCCATACGCATACTGCTGGCCTATGCAAATCATCATAACATACTTCTATATCAAATGGATGTGAAGAGCGCTTTTCTCAATGGCAAGATTGAAGAAGAAGTGTATGTTGCACAACCGCCTGGCTTTGAAGACCCAAAACATCCTGACATGGTGTACAAGCTCAACAACGCACTGTATGGCCTCAAACAAGCCCCTCGGGCTTGGTATGACGCACTCAAAGACTTCCTGAAGAGCAAAGGCTTCAAATCTGGTTCCCTCAACCCCATTCTCTTCATGAAGACATATGATGGTGAACTGTTTGTGTGCCAAATATATGTGGATGACATTATCTTCGGCTGCACCAATTAGAAATAAAGTGAAGAGTTTGGATATATGATGCAAGAGCAATATCAGATGTCCATGATGGGTGAGCTGAAGTTCTTCCTTGGTCTTCAAATATGTCAGCAACACAACGACATCTTCATATCTCAAAAGAAGTACCTCAAAGATTGCCTGAAGACATTTGGTATGCAAGACTGCAAAGGCTCCACGACGCCAATGCCAGCCAAATATCATCTGGGTCCCGACGACAATGGTAAGGAGTTCGATCAAAAGTTATACCGCTCCATGATTGGTTCTTTACTTTATCTATGTGCATCTAGGCCAGATATTATGCTTAGTGTTTGCATGTGTGCTCGATTCCAAGCGGCACCAAAGGAATCGCATCACTTAGCTGTGAAGCGAATTCTTCGATATTTGGCTTACACCCCAACACTAGGACTATGGTATCCAAAGGGCTCAGAGTTTGATCTGGTTGGATTCTCGGATGCTGATTATGCTGGTGACAAGGTGGATCGCAAGTCTACATCAGGCGCATGTCATTTTCTGGGACGATCACTTGTATGTTGGTCTTGAAAGAAGCAGAACTGTGTATCTCTCTCCACTGCTGAATCTGAATACATTGCTGATGGATCTTGTTGCGCTCAGCTTCTGTGGATGAAGCAAACACTCAAAGACTATGGCATTCATCTGAAGCAAGTGCCACTCTACTACGACAATGAAAGCGCCATCAAGATTGCCAACAACCCAGTTCAGCACTCAAAGACAAAGCACATTGAAATTCGTCATCACTTTCTCAGAGATCATGTTGTGAAGGAAGATATTGATATCATACACGTCAACACTGAAGAGCAATTGGCAGATATCTTCACCAAGCCCTTGGATGAGAAGAGATTTTGCAAGTTACGGTGTGAGCTAAATATCTTGGAATCCTCAAATGTCCTGTGATTAGGCACACATCCTAACACTTATGCATATTGATGACTTAGATGTGCAACACACGAAGTAAAGTATATCTTCAATGAAGACATACATTCTAAGTGTGAATACATTAATGTGAAATTTGACTTCGGAGCACCACGATAATTGTGCGCCGTGTCTGGGTCTAAAATACTTCCTATACGGTGGGTAACGCCACCACCAAATTCTTCTGTTTGAAGTGTTTCACCCATGTGTTGCATTTGATATGTCTTCACATTTGGTTTGGCTTCAATCTCAACCTTTCTTCATGATTATCTTCACTATGTTGATTATATATATACTAGTGTTCTATCCTCTACAGCATTCACTTATAGCTATGTCTTCTTGTTGAATCTTTTGAACTAAGTGAATGTGATCGGACCCTAACCTCTCTATGCTTTCTATCTCAAACTCTATCTCTCCAAATCATATGCATTCTCTTGAAACTATCGAATGTCTTCTCTGCGTCTTTGTTAGCAGAAGATACAGAGACAAACATTAAGTCCGCTTTCAATGCTAATTCCTTCACCTGAAACCCGGAGAAGTGGGAATGACCACCCGACAATCCAGGCGTGCATGGGAACGTGGAACAACCTCCGATATGTTGCATGATGGCCATGTGTCCTTCAGATGTGAATCGCCAGGGGCACCTGTGTAATAACACTATGCCGTCCCTGTCCCTATAAATACACGTCTCACCACATTCATTATCCTTTCTTCCACTCTCGCACAAACCCTAGCGCCACCGCTAGCCCTTGACGACGCCGACGACGAAGCTCTAAGCTGCCGCGACCTCTCCGACACCGTCTTCACGCCGGCCGCGGACATTGTCTTCTCCGTCGTCGCCGTAGGTGTCCTCCGTTGCCAAGTTAGGGCACAGACGATCGAACTGCTCGGCCTCCTCTTCCACTCCGTCTAGCAGTTCTTCGTGTGGTAAATAAAAATTCCTTTTTATGGCCCCTTTGATCCTAAGATTCATCACTTTCTACCACAAGCAGTTTCTGTTCACACAAGTTGGATCTATTTCATACTGCATCTCATAATATGCCTAGTATGTTCACTTATGCTTCACAAAGTAGTTAGATTCCTCACTTGTACTGATCCATGGATTCGTACAAATCTGGAACCAACTCCTTATCTATGAGTGAATGTCTTCGCACGATGAGGTCAATGTCTTCTAAACTGATTTATCTTCAAAATCTTCTGAGAATGCATATGACCTCTTTCCCCTTCCCTCGCACCTTAATGCTATCCCAGGTAGATGTCCGTGGGAGAATCCCTTGGTTCTCATAGTCTGCATTCATTTGCAGAATTCTTACAACATCATATAAATTCTCCCGAAGCCAGTTCCTGTTTGTCCAGCAAGCGAAAGCCTTTGAAACCTTTGAACATGTTGAAGCCATTCAGTTTGAAGTTCATGGCTGCAGAGAAATCAGTAAGGAAGGGTGGCAGACAGCGTCGTGGGGGAACGTCAAGAGATTTGCATGATGACCTCTCAGAGCTTTACAAGACAGATCCTGAAGAGGATTACAATCAGCGCAAGACCCGAATCTAATGGATTCAAAGATATTGGGCAGAACAATGGTTCAAGTACCGGTTTGTGACCCAGGAATATGCTGAGAAAAATGCCATCAAGCGACCTTGGGGAGACATCCTATACAGAAATCTTCAACCCAGGTCCAGAGATGAAGCCATTGAACAAGGCTTCTATCCCTGCATGGTCCGTGGGCCACAGCCTGCGGATGCTTACCCATCGTCATTGCTATGGTGTCGTGACGACAATCTGTTCAAACGCAACTTCCAATTTGCCAAGAATTCGTCTAAGCAAAACAAGAAGTCATTGGGACTAGACTTCAACCCTGGCCCCTCTGCTCCCCGTGCCGATGGCACCCGCGAAGCTGAACCCAATCTTGTTGGGCCCTTCTACAACCTGGAAGGTCTCATCACTCATATCATGGTTCAAGGGACAGCCATGGATGAGCCTGCAGATGACGCTGAATCTGATGAAGCGCCTGCACCGCCGAAGCCACAGAAACTGAAGAAGCCTAAAGCTTCAATGCCTGCCTCAGCACCAAAAATCTCACGGGCGAAGCCACTGGCTACTGCACCTCCTGAAGACAGTGTGCAGTCTTG
>NC_041380.1:525302549-525308892 GCF_002162155.2 Triticum dicoccoides | reverse complement strand
GTGAATAGGCGATTTTTATGAAAGTCTTCAAAACATGGAAGTTATGAAGACAAACGATAGAAATAAACCTATTACCATGCAGCGGAAGGTAGACTACACTAGGCAATCCATAGTCAAGTGTTCAATGAAGTGAAAGCACAATGACTTAATAGCAGTAATGTAGTAAGGATCAGGTAGGAAGATATTGTGAAGCCATACAGAGCATGCAGTCACTCAGTGAAGACAAAAGATAGTGCAAACATATAATGACTTCACAAGGAGCAACAGCAAGTAAAGGGAAGGGAAGATGAAACCAATGACTCGTTGAAGACAATGATTTGTTGGACCAGTTCCAGTTGCTGTGACAACTGTACGTTTGGTTGGGGCGGCTAGGTATTTAAACCTTAGGACACACAGTCCCGGACACCCAGTCCTGAACACGCAGCTCAGGACACCCAGTCCTCACCGTATTCCCCTTGAGCTAAGGTCACACAGACCTCGCCCAATCACTCTGGTAAGTCTTCAAGGTAGACTCCCAAACCTTCACAGACTTCGTTCACCGGCAATCCACAATGTCTCTTGGATGCTCAGAACGCGACGCCTAACCGGCTGGAGGATGCACAGTCCTCAAGTGTAATAAGTCTTCAGATCACACAGACAAGAAGACTTAAGTGATGCCCAATTCTCTCTGGCTCTGGGTGGTTAGGGCTTTATCCTCGCAAGGAATTCTCTCTCAAAGGCTTCGAGGTGGGTTGCTCTCAAACGACAAAAGCCGTATTCTCAATCTGAGCAGCCAACCATTTATGGTTGTGGGGGGTGGGCTATTTATAGCCACTTGGCAACCCGACCTGATTTGTCTAAAATGACCCTGGGTCACTAAGGAACTGACATGTGTTCCAACGGTCAGATTTCAAACTCACGCGACAACTTTACTTGGGCTACAAGCAAAGCTGACTTGTCCGACTCTAGACAAGATTCGCTCTCATAGTCTTCACTCGAAGACATAGGTTTTTGTTTAGGCATCACTTCAGTCAGTCTGACTGGTTCTCTTGGACCCCACTTAACAGTACGGTGGTTCCTATGACTCAACACAAAAGAAAAAGAACTACGAAAGATCTAAGTCTTCGAGCTCCATAGGCTTCATGTGGTGTCTTCTCTTGTCATAGTCTTCAATGTGAATATCTTCATATACCACCTTTGACTTCAATGTCTTCATACATTTTTAGGGGTCATCTCTGGTAGGAAAACCGAATGAATGAGGGACTTCTACCTGTGTTATCCTGCAATTCTCACAAACACATTAGTCCCTCAACTAGGTTTGTTGTCAATACTCCAAAACCAACTAGGGGTGGCACTAGATGCAGTTACAATCTCCCCCTATTTCGTAATTGATGACAAACTAGTTGAAGTTTTCAACGGGGAATATAATCTGTGAAATTGTAAAGGATAAGGAATTGTCTTCATAAGTTGCAAGGGCTCCCCCAGAAGATGTGCATATAGGTAATTTGCTTTTGGAATGCAAATGCACATGGCAGGTTGTACTTGTGGAGATCCACTTCAACTTATGATGACAATCCACTATGCATGTGAAAGTATAAGAAGATAATGACATGCATAATGGAAAATGGACGTATGCAGAATGATCTAAGTGCGGAATTTATCATCGCACATGCGGAATTTATCATCGCAAAACAAAGTGGCAGATAAGTAGCATACGGCCATCGAGTTTAAGTGTTACAACTCAAAGAACCAAATGTAGCAAAACGAGAGTTGTAAGCACGAAGCAAAATATAAAGCACCCGCCCATATGGACCCGCTTGAAGACTATCAACCTCATATGCTTCTCCCCCTTTGTCAGTAAGGACCAAAAAGGTTTGAAGACATAGAGCATCTACTCATTCCCATGCGGAGTAGGTGAAGTAGCAGGGTCGTTGGTGGTGTTTGGCGGTGCTGAAGAGCTTGGAGCAGAGTTCACGCGTGCTGAAGGAGGTGGTGGTGAAGTAGCATCATCTTCATCCTCGATAACTCTGGCAGTCACTGTTGCTGTAGATGAAGAGAACTCAGAGTCTTCAAGGGGTGGAGTTCCTAGCAGCACAGCTCTTTGAGGAGGTGTGGAGTCAAACTTGAATCACTCAGTGAAGCCATCCTCTTGGAGATCATCTTCAGAACACATCATCGTTAGCCCTTTCCATGTACGGCGACAGGTTTCATGGGCAACGAAAGCATTCTTGGTGGCAAGATTGCGAATGCGATTAACTTCCACCAAGAGGCTTTTCATCTGACGCTTCAGCCAGTCATGATGCCTATCCTGTTTCTGATGAAGAGCCACAAGAAGCTCTTGGTCGTTGAGAACACGAGTGCGCTTCTTGGGTCTTGGAGCAGTTGTACTATCAGTGGCTTCAGTAGACGCAGGGTGTGGTGCACGTGTAGTGCCAGCCAAAGGATACACCCGAGTGACTGCTTCAACTCCTTCAATGTTCTGTGAGAAACTCTGATGCTCTACATTCTGAAGACTTAGAGGTTCCTTTGCAGGCTCAGGATAGATGGCTTCAGTAGAGATATCCACATCAGGCAGAAAAATCCTATGATTGCGAGCAGATGGCTGATATGAGATATTGGAGTGAAGTTTAATTAGCCGCATTACCCATGGGGCGTAGAACTTCAAGCCAAACAGATCAGAGCCTGATGCAGCAAGTTGGCGGATGAATAAGTCCTGTGCATTGAAGCATTTTCCATGAAGAATATAGAAGACCAAAGTCTTCATTGCACCCTCAAGCTTGGCATTTGGAGAGTGCCCTTTGATGGGCCAGAGAGTTCGCCTGATGATGTGATAGATGGTTCGTGGCAGATACTCAAGGTCTTCAATGAAGAACTCTGTTGGATAAGCAGCATCTTGGGGCAATGGCTTCATCATGCTAAGCATCTGACTCATATCAGGTTCCGGCCTCTTAAAGATGCTCTCAATAGCTTCACTATGCAGCTGACAGCCATGCTCGTAGAGATCGCCAGGAGTGGGCAAACCAGTGAGATCAATGATGTCAAATGCATTGGCTTCATGATGAACATTTCCGGTCATCCACTCCAGGACCCAAGTCTTCGGATCTCTGCTGTACCCTCGGATGTGAAGTGTGGCATAGAATTGGAGCAGCAGCTCTTCATTCCAATGCTCTTGGTCAGTAACGAACGACAGCAGTCCAACTTCCTTGAAGCAATCCAAAGCTTCTTCCAGACAAGGCATACCAGCTATGGCTTCAATGTCAAGGCGCTTGTGTGGGAAGATGCAACCTTGGTTGTAAAGAATGCATGAGTAATAGCTTCGCTGAGGATAGCTCCAGAACTGATCAGATGATATCCTTTCCCTTGAGTAGGGGTTCCTGGAGCTATCGAAGAATGTGTTGTCTGCCCTGAAGCCATTGATATTGAAGGAGCCAGGTGCTGATGCAGGACCTGGGAACCTTGGCAATCTTGGGATTGGCTTCTGTACCTGAGGCCTGTGCTCAACATGATAGTCGAACTGTGGACCGGCAGCAGACTCAGGAACAGAAGTGACGGGATCAGTGGCTTCGCTGTCTTCTTTTTCCGTTGGGGAGGGCTCCACATTAGCTTCATTGGTGGTTGTGGCAGCCTCAAGATTTTCAAGCACGTTCTCCTTGAGAACTGCTTCTTGGTGGGACAGTGGAGTGAAAACTTGTGGGACTTCATCTTCCGCGTCTGATGCAGCCGGATTGTCTTCAGCAGAGACTTGAGGCCTTGGACCTTTGTGAAGCCTGCGCAACGCGGGCGACGCCTGTGGAGTTGGAGTGGGTTGGGCCTCATAGGCTTCTTCCTCTTGTGGGCGATCTGCCCATGAAGCATCCTGTGCAATTGGCGTCAGTGGACGACCAATGCTGATGAGTTCGCTGTTCTGAGGAAGGACTGCACCATCTTCTACATTGTCATGTTGACCAATGTCTTCAGCAGCGATGGGATCAGCTGCTGGAAAGTCTTCAGCTTCATGAGCCTCTGTGGAAGCAGGCTCATGGATAGTCAGTTGGCGTTCATGGCATTCAGCTTCAGGATAGACCATAGAAATGGGTTCAACTATCAAGGGCTCTGTGGGAGCTGCCCGATGTTTCTTGGTCTTCCTCTTCTTCTTGGAGGGGGCAGTTGGAGAGGCTTCAGAATATTTCCTCTTCCTAGCTTCAGCCTCAGCAGTCCTTGTCTTCTTGAGCTCTGAAGCTGTTGACCGCCTTTTTGGCTTTGAGCCAGTCATTTTAGTTGTGAAGACAATAGGAACTGCTTCCTGCCTTGTTGCGTCAGGTTCAGCCGTAGCAGGCTTCTTCTTCTTCTTTGCGGCCATCCTGGGGTCGATGCCAGGACGCCCAAGGGCCTTACACTTCTTAGCCTCATTGTAGGCTTGCACACATCTGTCAGCCAGAGTCTTCATGCGCTCACGCGAACCCTGAGCTTCTGCATGTTTCTTTACAAAGGCTTCCTTGAGCTCGTGCATCATACTCTTGAAGTTCTTCACTTCCTGCACGCTGAGCTTGGCCATATGCTTCTTGAACTGATCCTTTTCATAGTCAATCTTTTGCTTCAGTTCAACAATGCGCTGGGCAATAGCGAGTTCTGAAGCAATGGCGCCTTGGAAGGCGACACTGAGGCCAATTGGTAGCTGCAGATCTTCAAAGCTGATGTTTGGCGTGCCAAACCACTCGTCAATGAAGTTGTGGATGATGGTCACATCAAAGAGAGGCAGATCATTGAAGATTTCTGCTTCTTCTTTTCTCTTGATGAGTTGCTCAAGAGCGTCATCTGCTAGATCTTCATCACTTGACAGATCAATGTCGTCATTGCGCAGAATGGCAGCACCAGTTAGCTCTTGTCCGGTGTGAGGCAGAGGCATCTTGACTTTCTGGGGCTTGGAGATGCGAGATAAGTCTTCGGACTGCACACTGTCTTCAGGAGGTGCAGTTGCCAGTGGCTTCGCCCTTGAGATTTTTGGTGAGGGGGCAGGCTTTGAAGCTTTAGGCTTCTTCATCTTCTTTGTCTTTGGCGCTGCAGGAGCTTCTTCTGATTCAGCGTCAGCTGCAGGCTCATTCACTGCAGTCCCTTGAACTAAGATGTGGGTGATGAGGCCTTCAAGGTTGTTGAAAGGACCGATGACATTGGGTTCTGCATCTCGTGTGCCATCTGCCCTTGGTGCTGAGGGACCAGGGTTGAAGTCTAACCCCAAAGTCTTCTTGTTCTACTTCGCTGAGTTCTGGGTAAACTGGAAGTTGCGCTTGAACAGATTGTCGTCACGACACCATAGTAGTGACGATGGGTGTGCATCAGCTGGCTGTGGCCCACGGACCATTCAGGGATAGAAGCCTTGAGCAATGGCTTCATCTCTGGACCTAGGTAGAAGATTCTTGTATTGGATGTCTCCCCACGATCTCTTGATGGCATTTTTCTCAGCATATTCTTGGGTTACAAATCGGTATTTGAACCATTATTCTGCCCAATATCTTCGAATCCATTGGATTCGGGTCTTGCGCTGATTCTAATCCTCTTCAGGATCTGTCTTGTACAGTTCTGAGAGTTCATCTGGCAGATCTCTGGATGTTTCTCCACGACGCTTTCTGCCACCCTTCCTTGCTGCTTTCTCTGAAGCCATAAACTTTAACTTGAAAGGCCTCAACACATTCAAAGGCTTCAAAGGTTTTCGCTTGCTGGACCAACAGGAACTGGCTTCGGGAGAATTAATGTGATGCTGTAAGAATTCACACTAAGAACTGCTAGACGAAGTGGAAGATGAGGCCGAGCAGTTTGATCTTCCGTGCCCTAACTTGGCGACGGAGGACACCTACGGCGACGGCGGAGAGGACGATGTCCGCGGTCGGCGTGAAGACGGCGTCGGAGAGGTTGCACAGCGAAGCGCTTCGTCGCCGGCGTCGTCGAGGGCTAGCGGTGGCGCTAGGGTTCGTGCGAGAGTGGAAGAAGAGATAATGACCGCTGTGAAGTGTATATTTATAGGTACATGGGCGGCACTGCGCTATTACACAGGTTCCCCTGGCGATTCGCATCTGAGAAACACGTGGCCATTATGCAGAATTTTGGGGTTTGTTCAACGTCCCACGCATGCCTTGATTGTCGGGTGGTCGTTCCTACTTCATGTGGAGGAATGAGCATTGAAAACGGACTTAATGGTTGTCTCTGTATCTTCTGCTGACAAGGACGCAGAGAAGACATTTGACAGTTTCAATAGAATGCATATTATTTGGAGAGATAGAATTTGAGATAGAAAGCATAGAGAGGTTAGGGTCCGATCACATTCACTTAGTTCAAAAGATTCAACAATGAAGACATAGCTATAAGTGAATGCTGTAGAGGACAGAACACT
>NC_041380.1:525247644-525302195 GCF_002162155.2 Triticum dicoccoides | reverse complement strand
CTGACAAGGACGCAGAGAAGACATTCGACAGTTTCAATAGAATGCATATGATTTGGAGAGATAGAATTTGAGATAGAAAGCATAGAGAGGTTAGGGTCCGATCACATTCACTTAGTTCAAAAGATTCAACAATGAAGACATAGCTATAAGTGAATGCTGTAGAGGACAGAACACTAATATATATATATATATATATATATATATATATATATATATATATATATAATCAACATAGTGAAGATAATCATGAAGATATGTTGAGATCGAAGCCAAACCAAATGTGAAGACATTGCAAGGTAACGCCATGAGTGAAACACTTCAAAATAGAACATTTGGTGGTGGCGTTACCCACCGTATAGGAAGTATTAGACCCAGACACGGCACACAATTATCGTGGCGCTCCGAAGTCAAATTCCACATTAATGTATTCACACTTAGAATGTATGTCTTCATTGATTGAAGATATACTTTACTTCGTGTGTTGCACATCTAAGTCATCAATATGCATAAGGGTTAGGATGTGTGCCTGATCACAGGACATTTGAGGATTCCAGGATATTTAGCTCACACCATAACTTGCAAAATCTCTTCTCATCCAAGGGCTTGGTGAAGATATCTGCCAATTTCTCTTCAGTGTTGACGTGTATGATATCAATATCTTCCTTCACAACATGATCTCTGAGAAAGTGATGACGAATTTCAATGTGCTTTGTCTTCGAGTGCTGAACTGGGTTGTTGGCGATCTTGATGGCGCTTTCATTGTCGCAGCAAATTGGCACTTGCTTCAGATGAATGCCATAGTCCTTGAGTGTTTGCTTCATCCACAGAAGCTGAGCGCAGCAAGATCCAGCAGCAATGTATTCAGATTCAGCAGTGGAGAGAGATACACAGTTCTGCTTCTTTGAAGACCAACATACAAGTGATCGTCCCAGAAAGTGACATGTGCCTGATGTAGACTTGCGATCAACTTTTTCACCAGCATAATCAGTATCCAAGAATCCAACCAGATCAAACTCTGAGCCCTTTGGATACCATAATCCTAGAGTTGGGGTGTGAGCCAAATATCGAAGAATTCGCTTCACAGCTAAGTGATGCGACTCCTTTGGTGCCGCTTGAAATCAAGCACACATGCAAACACTAAGCATAATATCTGGCCTAGATGCACATAGATAAAGTAAAGAACCAATCATGGAGCGGTATACCTTTTGATCAAACTTTTTACCATTGTCATCGGGACCCAGATGATGTTTGGCTGGCATTGGTGTTGTGAAGCCTTTGCAGTCTTGCATACCGAACTTCTTCAGGCAATCTTTGAGATACTTCTCTTGAGATATGAAGATGCCATTGTGTTGTTGTCATATTTGAAGACCGAGGAAGAACTTCAGCTCTCCCATCATGGACATCTGATATTGCTCTTGCATCATATATCCAAACACTTCACTGTACTTCTGATTGGTGCAGCCGAAGATAATGTCATCCACATATATTTGGCACACAAACAGTTCACCATCATATGTCTTTGTGAAGAGAGTGGGGTCTAGGGAACCAGGTATGAAGCCTTTGCTCTTCAGGAAGTATTTGAGTGTGTCATACCAGGCCCGAGGGGCTTGTTTGAGGCCATACAGTGCCTTGTTGAGCTTGTATACCATGTCAGGATGTCTTGGATCTTCAAAGCCAGGCGGTTGTGCAACATACACTTCTTCTTCAATCTTGCCATTGAGAAAAGCACTCTTCACATCCATTTGATGTAGAAGTATGTTGTGATGATTTGCATAGGACAGCAGTATGCGTATGGCTTGAAGTCTAGCCACAGGAGCAAATGTTTCATCGAAGTCAATGCCTTCCACTGGAGTATATCCTTGAGCAACGAGACGAGCTTTGTTTCTGAAAACTTGACCATGCTCATCTTGCTTGTTGCGGTATATCCATTTGGTGCCTATTATATTGTGCTTCCGTGGATCAGGACGCTTAACTAGTTCCCATACATTATTCAGCTCAAACTGTTGAAGCTCTTCTTGCATAGCTTGAATCCATTCAGGTTCCATGAAGGCTTCAACTTTCTTGGGTTCTGTTATTGAGACGAATGCGAAGTGCCCACAGAAATTTGCTAGCTGAGTTGCCCTTGAACAAGTGAGTGGACCGGGTGCATTGATGCTATCAATTATTCTTTCAATCTGCACTTCATTGGCAATGCGAGGATGTATAGGGCGAAGACTTTGCTCTTGCTGATCATTGTCGTTGTTAGAAGGAATGTCCTCAGGCTGAGCATTGTCTTCATGTTGATCAGGTGCTGAGATGATAAGTTCTTCTTCAGGATGAGCTTCAGAAGGTATAATTTCTCTAGTTCCCATTAGCTTGATTGATTCACTGGATGGAACTTCATCTAGCACATTTGGCAGTTGCTCTCTTTGTGAACCATTGGTCTCATCGAACCACACATCCACTGTTTCAACCACTTTGTAATGAAAGAGATTGAAGACTCTGTAGGAGTGCGAATCCTTTCCATATCCAAGCATAAAACCCTCATATGCTTTTGGTGCAAACTTTGAGGTGTGATGTGGGTCCTTGATCCAGCACCTTGCGCCAAATACTCTGAAGTAACTGACATTTGGCTTCTTGCCAGTAAGGAGCTCATAAGATGTCTTGTTCAGAAGCTTGTGAAGATAAACACGATTGATTGTATGGCATGCAGTATCAATGGCTTCAGGCCAGAATTTTCTTGGGGTCTTGTGTTCATCTAGCATCGTTCTGGCCATCTCAATGAGTGTTCTGTTCTTGCGTTCGACGACGCCATTCTGCTGTGGCGTGTACGGGGTTGAGAATTCATGTGTGATGCCCAAGGTATAAAGATATGTATCAAGGCCAGTTTTCTTGAATTCAGTGCCATTGTCACTTCTGATGTGCTTTAGCTTGGCGCCATAATTGTTCATAGCTCGATTGGCGAAGCGTCTGAAGACATCCTGCACTTCAGTCTTGTAAAGGATTATGTGCACCCAAGTGTATCTAGAGTAATCATCAACAATAACGAAGCCATAGAGGCATGCAGTAGTAGTAAGAGTTGAGTAATGAGTGGGACCGAAAAGATCCATGTGAAGCAGTTCGAAGGGTCGAGTAGTGGTCATGATTGTCTTCGAAGTATGTTTGGCCCTCATCATATTCCTTGCTTCACAGGCACCACATAAGTGGTCTTTCTTGAACTTGACGCCCTCGATGCCTATGACATGCTTCTTCTTCGCAAGGGTGTGGAGGTTCCTCATGCTAGCATGCCCAAGCCTCCGATGCCAGAGCCAGCATTCTGAAGATTTTGCTAGAAGACATACGGCAAGCTATGGTCCTGCTGAGAAATCTACTACGTACATATCATCTTTTCGATACCCTTCAAACACTAGAGACTTGTCAGATTGCATTAGTACAAGGCAACGGTATTTTCCAAATATTACGATCATGTTCAAATCGCAAAGCATTGAGACAGACATTAAGTTGAAGCCAAGGGATTCAACAAACATGACTTTGTCCATGTGTTGATCCCTTGAAATTGCAACTCTACCTAGACCCAATACCTTACTTTTACCAGTGTCAGCAAATGTGATGTGGCTCTTGTCGGATGGACGTAAGGTTGGGTCCATAAGAAGACTTCTTTTGCCAATCATGTGATTTGTACACCCACTATCAATAATCCATTCTGAAGACGCTGGTGTCGTACCCTACAGTGCAGTTAGGGGGATAGGCTTCACCAAGAGCATTGTGAAGCAAAAACATTTGATGAACCAATGGGTTATGAAAGCTTAGATCCAGATTAGGACTAATAGGGAGAGTAGCAAGCGATTCAGGAACAATGTACATAGTAAGACCATTCGGGCATTTGATCTTGCGCCCTACAAGATGTTTAAGGTCCCCAGCAATGGCGTCAGACGATTTTGGTTTTCTGCTGGAGACCTTTCCCTGCAAAAGAGAGTTAAGCTTTCTTAGCCACCCACATCTTCAAGGGTGGCTGAGAAGCAATAAGTCTAAGTGCAGCATCTGAGAATTTTGGCTTTGGAGCCCTAGCAAACAGTCTTGCAGGCGGACAATAGTACTCATAAGAATAAGCAGAATAGTTCTTGGTCTTATGAACATGGCGGTTTGATGAACCGCTCTCATATTCATATGCCTGAGTATGGTTTCCCTGCAAAACATTTGTGTTAGTGCGACTCAAGTGAGTCCTCTGTCTGTATGAAGCCTTTGGACCGTATGAAGCCTTTGGTCTGAGGTTTGTCTTCTTCACGTGAGGTGTCATGATGACATTCACAGGAAGATTCTCCAGACACCTTTTTGGAACCCATATCTTCTTCATAGGCGGTCCATTCCTGCAGTTAGTACCAATGTACCTGGCAAACACTTCACCATTCTGATTCTTAAACAGTATATAGTTTGCATCAAAGGATTCATCAATGATAATGGGGTTAGCACAGGTGAAGCCAGATAGATTGGATGGGTCTGCTGAAGGTTCCTTTGCAGCAACCCACATGGTTTTGGGGTACTGCTCAGGTTTCCAGTAAGAGCCATCAGCATTCATTTTCCTTACGAACCCAACACCCTCTTTCCTCGGGTTTCGGTTCAGAATCTGCTTTTTGAGGACATCACATAGTGTGTGATGCCCTTTAAGACTTTTGTACCACCTTGTTTCAAGCAATGTCTTGAACCTAGCATTCTCATCAGCAATAGCAGAGGTATCCTCAGCAGAGGGGTTATTTACCACATCAACAGTTGAAGATATTGCAACAGTAGTAGCAGTAGAACATTCAGCAACAGAAGTAGCATTATCACGCTCAATGCATTTAAGACATGGTGGTTCAAATCCTTCCTGAGCGGGACTGATCTGTTTGGAGTGAAGTGACTCGTTTTCCTTTTGAAGATCTTCATGAACCGCTCTCAATTTCTCAAGATCTTGCTTCCTTTGAAGATAATCATAGGAAAGCTTTTCATGAGTTGTTGAGAGAGTTTCATGACGACTTTCAAGTTCCTGATACTTAACGTGAAGATTTTTTATGTCTTCAATTAAGGATTCAGATCGAGTCATTTCAGCACCTAACAGGTCATCGCTTCTGTCGAACAGTTTTTGAATATGTTCCATAGCTTTCTGCTGTTCAGTTGCAATTTTAGCAAGTGTTTTGTAGCTGGGTTTTGAATTACAATCAGAGTCATCGTCACTAGATGTTTGATAGTGAGTAGTGCGTGTGTTTACCTTGGCACCGTGTGCCATGAAGCAGTAGGTAGAAGCGGAGTAGTCCTTGTCAATTGCATTGGTGTCGGTGACGAGGTCATTGTCTTCAGTATTGAAGATGGACTTGGCAACTTATGTTGTAGGCAGACTTGCGACGCCTGAATCGGACTCCTCCTCAGACTCCACCTCCGCCTCCTCAAAAGCGGACTCCTCCTCCGAGTCCATTTCCTTGCCAACAAACGCACGTGCCTTGCCAGATGATCTCTTCTTGTGTGATGAAGACTTTGAGGAAGACTTGGACGAAGACTTTGAGTATTTCTTCTTCTTCTTGTCATCAGAGTCATATTCCTTGCTCTTCTTCTTCTTTTTGTTCTCATTGTCCCACTGTGGACACTTAGAAATGAAGTGGCCAGGTTTCTTGCACTTGTGACATGTTTTCTTCTTGTAGTCGTGAGCAGAAGCTTCATCATTCCTTGAGCTTGACCGGGAAGACTTTCTGAAGCCTTTCTTCTTGGTGAATTTTTGGAACTTCTTCACAAGCATAGCAAGTTCTCTTCCAATGTCTTCAGGATCATCAGAACTGCTGTCAGATTCTTCTTTAGATGAGGAGACAACTTTTGCCTTCAAGGCACGAGTTCGCCCATAGTTTGGACCGTAGATATCTCTTTTTTCAGAAAGCTGAAACTCATGTGTGTTGAGCCTCTCAAGTATGTCAGATGGATCGAGTGTCTTGAAATCAGGAAGTTCTTGAATCATCAGGGCTAGGATGTCAAACGAACTATCAAGTGATCTCAATAGTGTCTTGATGACTTCATGTTTGGTGATCTCAGTAGCGCCGAGGGCTTGAAGCTCATTTGTGATGTTAGTGAGTCGGTCAAAAGTGTGCTGGACATTCTCATTGTCATTTCGCTTGAAGCGGTTGAAGAGGTTGCGAAGGACACTGATTCTCTGATCTCTCTGGGTTGAGATGCCTTCATTGACCTTGGAGAGCCAGTCCCAGACCAGCTTAGATGTCTTCAAAGCACTCACACGGCCATACTGTCGTTTGGTCAGGTGACAACAGATGATATTCTTGGCAGTAGAGTCCAGTTGAACAAATTTCTTGACGTCAGCAGCAGTGGCACCTTCTCCAGCCTTGGGAACGCCGTTCTCGATGACATACCATAGGTCGACGTCAATGGCTTCAAGATGCATGCGCATCTTATTCTTCCAGTAGGGATATTCAGTTCCATCAAAGACGGGGCACGCAACGGAGACTTTAATTATCCCTGCAGTCGACATAGCTAAAACTAAACCAAATCACACAGAACAAGGGAGCACCTTGCTCTGATACCAATTGAAAGTGTGTTATATCGACTAGAGGGGGGTGAATAGGTGATTTTTATGAAAGTCTTCAAAACGTGGAAGTTATGAAGACAAACGATAGAAATAAACCTATTACCATGCAGCGAAAGGTAGACTACACTAGGCAAGCCATAGTCAAGTGTTCAATGAAGTGAAAGCACAATGACTTAATAGCAGTAATGTAGTAAGGATCAGGTAGGAAGATATTGTGAAGCCATACAGAGCATGCAGTCACTCAGTGAAGACAAAAGATACTGCAAACATACAATGACTTCACAAGGAGCAACAATAAGTAAAGGGAAGGGAAGATGAAACCAGTGACTCGTTGAAAACAATGATTTGTTGGACCAGTTCCAACTGCGGTGACAGTTGTACATATGGTTAGGGCGGATAGGTATTTAAACCTGAGGACACACAGTCCCGGACACCTAGTCCTGAACCGCAGCTCAGGACACTTAGTCCTCACCATATTCCCCTTGAGCTAAGGTCACACAGACCTCGCCCAATCACTCTGGTAAGTCTTCAAGGTAGACTCCCAAACCTTCACAGACTTCGTTCACCGGCAATCCACAATGTCTCTTGGATGCTCAGAACGTGACGCCTAACCGGCTGGAGGATGCACAATCCTCAAGTGTAATAAGTCTTCAGATCACACAGACAAGAAGACTTAAGTGATGCCCAATTCTCTCTGGCTCTGGGTGGTTAGGGCTTTATCCTCGCAAGGAATTCTCTCTCAAAGGCTTCGAGGTGGGTTGCTCTCAAACGACAAAAGCCGTATTCTCAATCTGAGCAGCCAACCATTTATGGTTGTGGGGGGTGGGCTATTTATAGCCACTTGGCAACCCGACCTGATTTGTCCGAAATGACCCTGGGTCACTAAGGAACTGACACGTGCTCCAACGGTCAGATTTCAAACTCACACGGCAACTTTACTTGGGCTACAGCAAAGCTGACTTGTCCGACTCTGGACAAGATTCGCTCTCATAGTCTTCACTCGAAGACATAGGTTTTTGTTTAGGCATCACTTCAGTCAGTCTGACTGGTTTTCTTGGACCCCACTTAACAGTACGGTGGTTCCTATGACTCAACACAAAAGAAAAAGAACTACAAAAGATCTAAGTCTTCGAGCTCCATAGGCTTCATGTGGTGTCTTATCTTGTCATAGTCTTCAATGTGAATATCTTCATATACCACCTTTGACTTGAATGTCTTCATACATTTTTAGGGGTCATCTCTGGTAGGAAAACTGAATCAATGAGGGACTTCTACCCGTGTTATCCTGCAATTCTCACAAACACATTAGTCCATCAACTAGGTTTGTCATCAATACTCCAAAACCAACTAGGGGTGGCACTAGATGCACTTACAAGTCTGAAGATTTGTCACGCATCTCCAAGCCCTCGAGAATCAAGATGCCTTTGCAACACACCAGCCAAGAACTGACTGCTGCTGCTATTCTGCACAATGACGCCATTGATCTGTCCAGCGATGAAGATCTTGCAGATGACGCTCTTGAGCAACTGATCCACAGCAAAGAAGAAGCAGAAATCTTCAATGATTTGCCTCTCTTTGACGTGGCAATCATCCACAACTTCATTGATGAGTGGTTTGACACGCCCAACCTCAGCTTTGAAGATCTGCAACTTCCAATTGGCCTCAGTGTCGCCTTCCATGGCGCCATTGCTTCAGAGCTAGCTCTAGCTCAGCGCATCGTTGAACTGAAGCAAAAGATCGACTTTGAGAAAACTCAGTTCAAGAAGCACATGGCCAAGCTCAGCGTGCAAGAGGTCAAATTTTTTTAAGATCATGTTGCACGAGCTCAAAGAAGCCTTTCTCAAGAAGCGTGAAGAAGCTCAAGGTTCTCGTGAGCGCATGAAGAGCCTGGCTGACAAGTGTGTGCAAGCCTACAATGAGGCTGAGAAGCGCAAGGCCCTTGGTCGTCCTGGCATCGATCCCAGGATGGCTGCAAAGAAGAAGAAGAAGGCAGCTGTGGCCGAACCCGAAGCACCAAGGCAGGAAGCACATCCCATTGTCTTCCCAACCAGCATGACTGGCTCGAAGCCAAAGGTCAGGTCAACCACTTCAGAACTGAAGAAGACGAGGACTGCTGAGGCTGAAGCGAGAAAGAGGAAACATCCTGAAGCCACTGATGCCGCTCCCTCCAAGAAGAAGCGCAAGTCCAAGAAGGATCGGGCTGCTCCCACAGAGCTCTTAGTTGTTGAACCTATCTCCATGGTTCGCCCTGCAGCTGAACATCAAGAGCGCCAACTGACTGTCCATGAGCCTGCTTCCATAGAGGCTCATGAAGCTGAAGACATTCCAGCAGCTGATCCCACCGCTGCTGAAGACATTGGTCACCATGACAATGTTGAAGATGATGTAGTTCTTCCTCAGATCGAGCACAACTTGGTATCATCGCCTGTGTTTACGCACAGCGAACTCATCAGCATTGGTCGTCCTCTGACGCCAATTGCTCAGGATGCATCATGGGCTGATCACCCACAATAACAAGTCACACCACCCCAGCAAGAAGAAGAAGATGACTTTGAGGCCCAGCCAACTCCGTCTCCAGAGGCGTCACCAGCATTACGCAGGCTTCGCAAAGGACCAAGGTCTCAAGTCCTTCTTTCGAGCGTTCCAGAAGGAGAAGTGCCCCACCAATCTGTTGCACGTCAAGTGTTTCCAGATGCCACTCCTACTGTGAATGTCTCTGAGTCTGAGGCTAAAGCTGCTGAAGACATTCTGGCTGCATCAGCTGACGACACACGAGAAGAAGGACGTGTCCCTACTCCCTCCATTACTAAAGAAGCTGTTCTCGAGGAGAACGTGTCTGTGCCCAACCCTCCAGCTCATCAAGTGGAGGTTGAGAATCTTGAGGCTGCCACCACCAACACAAATGAAGCCAATGACATTGTCATGGATGAAGAAAATGTGGAGCCTGCACCAACCAATGTGCCAGAAGTCAGTGAAGCCAATGATGCTACTGCTCCTGTTCCTGCGCCTGCTGCTGGTCCTCAGTTTGACTATCACGTTGAGCACAGGCCTCAGGTACAGAAGCCAATGCCAAGGTTGCCCAGGTTTCCAGGTCCTGCATCAGCACCCGGATCCTTTAATGTCAACGGCTTCAAAGCAGACAACACCTTCTTCAATAGCGCCAAGAACCCCTACTCAAGGGAAAGAATATCTTCTGATCGGTTCTGGAGCTATCCGCAGCGAAGTTATTACTCATGCATTCTGTACAATCAAGGTCGCATTTTCCCTCATATGCGTCTTGACACTGAAGCCATAACTGGTCTGCGTTGCTTGGAAGAAGCTCTGGATTGCTTCAAAGAGTCTGGATTGTTGCCTTTCGTCACCGAGCAAGAGCACTGGAATGAAGAGTTGCTGCTTCAATTCTATGCCACTCTTCACATTCGTGGCTACAACAGAGATCCGAAGACTTGGGTCCTTGAGTGGATGACCGGCAATGTTCATCACGAAGCCAAAGCCTTTGATATCATTGAGCTCACCGGTCTGCCCACTCCTGGAGATCTTTATGAACCTGGTTGTCAGCTTCACAGTGCAGCTATGGAGAGCATCTTTCAGAAGCCTGAACCGAACATGAGTCAGATGCTTAGCATGATGAAGCCTTTGCCTCCAGATGCTGCATATCCTAAGGAGTTCTTTGTTGAAGACCTTGAGTATCTACCACACACTATCTATCACATTATCAGGCGAACTCTCTGGCCCATCAGAGGACATTCTCCACATGCAAAGCTGGAAGGTGCAATGAAGACTTTGGTCTTTTATATTCTTCACGGCAAATGGTTCAATGCACAAGACTTCTTCATCCGCCAACTTGCTGCATCAGGATCTGATCTTTTTGGCTTCAAGTTTTACGCTCCATGGATAATGCGGCTGATCAAACTACACCCAGCTGTCTCATATCAGCCCTCTGCTCGCAATCATCAGATCTTTCTGCCTGACGTTGATATGTCCGTTGAAGCCATCTATCCAGAGCCTGCCAAGGAGCCTCTTAGTCCTCAGAATGCTGAGCATCAAAGTTTCTCTCAAAACATTGAAGGAGTTGAAGCAGTCACTCGTGTTTATCCTCTAGCTGGTACTACATGTGCACCTCATCATGCCCTCACTGAAGCCACTGAAAGCACTATTGCCCAATGGCCCAAGAAGCGATCTTGTGTTCTCAATGACCGAGAGCTTCTGGTTGCCCTTCATCAGAAACAGGATAGGCATCATGACTGGCTGAAGCACCAAATGCAAAACCTCTTGGTGGATGTCAACCGCATTCGCAATCTTGCCACCAAGAATGCCTTTGTTGCCCATGAAACCTGTCGGCGTACATGGAAAGGGCTGACGCTTATGTGTTCTGAAGATGATCTTCAAGAGGATGGCTTCTTTGAACGTTTCAAGTTTGACTCCACACCTCCAAGAAGGACTGTGCTGCGACTCTTGAAGACTCTGAGTTCTCTTCCTCCGCGGCAACTGTGAATGCCAGAGTGATTGAGGACGAAGACGATGCCACTTCACTCCTCCCTACTTCTGCATGCATCGACACTGCCCCGAGTTCGTCTGCACCGCCGAACAACACCGACGACCTTGCTGCTTCACCTACTCCTCATGGGAACGAGTAGATGCTCTATATCTTCAAACCTTTTTGGTTCTTACTGACAAAAGGGGGAGAAGCATATGAGTTCGATAGTCTTCAAGCGGGTCCATATGGGCGGTTGCTTTATGTTTTGCATAGTGTTTACAACTCTCGTTTTGATACATTTGGTTCTTTGAGTTGTAACACTTAAACTCGATGGTTGTCTGCTACTTATTTGCTATTCTATGATGCGATGATAAATTCCGCATGTGCGACGATAAATCCGCACTTAGATCATTTTGCAGACGTCCATTTTTCATTATGCATATCATTATCTTCACATACTTTTCATGCATGATGAATTGTCAACATAAGTTGAAGATGATCTCCACAAGTACAACCTACCATGTGCATTTGCATTCCAAAAGCAAATTACTTATATGCACATCTTCAGGGGGAGCCCTTGCAACTTATGAAGACAATTCCCTATCCTTTACAATTTCACATATTATATTCCCCGTTGAAAACTTCAACTAGTTTGTCATCAATCACCAAAAAGGGGGAGATTGTAAGTGCATCTAGTGCCACCCCTAGTTGGTTTTGGAGTATTGACGACAAACCTAGTTGAGGGACTAATGTGTTTGTGAGAATTGCAGGATAACACAGGTAGAAGCCCCTCATTGATTCGGTTTTCCTACCAGAGATGACCCCTAAAAATGTATGAAGACATTGAAGTCAAAGGTGGTATGTGAAGACATGCACATTGAAGACTATGACAAGAGAAGACATTGCGTGAAGACTATGGAGCGCAAAGACTTAGTAGTTTCGTCGTTCTGTGTTTTTCTTTGTTGAGTCATAGGAACCACCGTACTGTTAAGTGGGGTCCAAGAGAACCAGTCAGAATGACTGAAGTGATGCTTAACCAAAATCCTATGTCTTCGAGTGAAGACTATGAGAGCAAACCTTGTCCAGAGTTGGATAAGTCAGCTTTGCTTGTAGCCCAAGTAAAGTTGCCGTGTGTGTTTGAAATCTGACCATTGGAACACGTGCCAGTTCCTTAGTGACCCAGGGTCATTTTGGACAAATCAGGTCGGGTTGCCCAGTGGCTATAAATAGCCCACCCCCTACAACCATAAACGGTTGGCTGCTCAGAGTTAAAGCACGGCTTTTGTCGTTTGAGAGCAACCCACCTCGAAGACTTTGAGAGAGAATTCCTTGAGAGGATAAAGCCCTAACCACCCAGAGCCAAAGAGTGTTAGGCATCACTTAAGTCTTCCTGTCTGTGTGATCTGAAGACTTATTACACTTGAGGACTGTGAATCCTCCAGCCGGTTAGCCGTCGCGTTCTGAGCATCCAAGAGTCATTGTGGATCGCCGGTGAACGAAGTCTGTGAAGGTTTGGAAGTCTACCTTGAAGACTTACCAGAGTGATTGGGCGAGGTCTGTGTGACCTTAGCTCAAGGGGGATATGGTGAGGACTAAGTGTCCTGCGCTGCGGTTCAGGACTAGGTGTCCGGGACCGTGTGTCCTCAGGTTTAAATACCTATCCGCCCTAACCATACGTACAACTATCACCGCAGTTGGAACTGGTCTACAAACCTTTGTCTTCATCCCGCACACTGGTTCTATCCTTCCCATCTCTTTATTTACAGTTGGCTCTTGTGAAGTCAGTGCCTATTTGCATTATCCATTTGTCTTCACTGTGTACCTGATCTTTACTGCCTTGCTGCTATTAGTCGTTGTGCTTTCACTTCATCGAATACTTGACTATGGTCTGACTAGTGTAGTCTACCATCCGCTGCATGGTAATAGGTTCATTTCTATCATTTGTCTTCAAAACTTACATGTTTTGAAGACTTTCATAAAAATTGCCTATTCACCCCCCTCTAGTCGATATAATGCATTTTCAACTTTATAGGAACGGTGCGGCAGGGAGAGGAGCAACGATGAGACGACGTGGTCAGGCAAGCACCACCGAAACCCTAGCCGTCGGCAACCAGTGTAGAAGGAGAGGAGCGACGTGACTGTCGAAAGGAGAAGAAAGGTGCGGCGGTGTAGGAGAGAGGAATGGCGCAGCGGCTAGGTGAGCACCACCGAAACCCTAGACGGCGGCGACCACAGAAGGAGGAGAGGAATAGCACGACAATGGTGAGGAGAGGAACGACGCAGTAGGGAGAAGATATGGTGGCGGAGGAGACCGACCAGTGGGCTCTGGCTGGCGGGCTCAGGCGATTTGGGGGCGGCGGCGATGGCTATTTGGGGACGACACGTGGGGCGATTGTCGTTGTTGTTGTCGAAGGGGTGGTGTGGCGGGGTCGCGAGGAGGTGGAGGACGTGGCCGCGGAGGAGGAGGGGGAGGTGGATGCCGTGCCGGTGGCGGTGGCGGTGGTGGTGGAAGGGGATCGGTGGCGGTGGCGAGAGGCGAGGGGCAAGATGCAGATTAGGGAGAAGGACGACCGGCTGGGTCGTCTTGGATATTTTAGTGGGGGGAGGGTTAGCAATGGCGCACCTTTTAGGGGTGCACCATAAAAATTGGTATATCAATGGCGCACCATTTAGGGGTGCGCTGTAAACACCGTGATAGCAATGGCGCACCTTCTCCTGGTGCGCCATTACTAACTTTTTTATTTTTTTGGATTTTTAGTTGCATGTAATAATTTAAGATTTGAGATAAAAGAAAAGGAAAATGAAAATGGAGTGATAAAACCATTGTGCAAAGATTTAGAATTAGATGACATGGTTGAAATCAAGTGATACATGTAATAATTTAGTTGCATGTAATAATTGAGCTTGCCACTGACACACACACGCGGCCGACACGTCGTGATTCGATCTTAGCTATCTTTTCACAATCTTCTTGCCCTTCTTTCTCGTGGTTGAATAATTTAGCCTCGGAACCCCTTGAGTTCTTCTCTTGAACGGACGTCCTTTAGGTAGGGTGGTCCTGCTTCTTCTTGTGGTGTATGGTACTTCATCGTCGCCGTCATCTTCCATCTTCGGGTCGCCGTACTTGTCGAAGTCTTGCTCATTGGCGACTCCATCCATTCCGATGATGTTCCTTTTGACTCTCCTCACGACAACACGACTGGGGTTTGACGGGTCGGTAATGAAGAAGCATTGGTCCACTTGGGAAGCCAGTACCCATGGCTCATTTTTCGCGGTGACGTTTGCGCCCGCGGTCTTGTATTTGGCTTCGGGTATAACCATGGTGGCGAAATACTAGTCTTTTTTTAGGACACTCTTGGCCCATCTCAGACGGAACATCGGGGCCTTCTCTCCAGCGTAGCTCAACTCCCAGATCTCCTCGATCCTTCTGTAGTATCTGTCCTTGTCGTTACTGGTGTAGGATTCCATCGTTACCCCGGAGTTCTGATAATCGCTCTTAATGTCCTTTTCCTCGGTGTAGAATGTGTAGTTGTTGATATCGTATGCCTCATAGGTCATCAGGTTGTGCTCGGCGCCCTGTGACAAGGTGAATATGAGTTTTTCTTCCGCGGAAGAATCCTCATGTAAAGAGTACGACAGAAGCTTCTCCTTGAACCAATGCATGAAACATGAGTTGTGCTCTTTGATTATATCTCCGTCCGTCCTCTGTTGGCCTCGATCATTGTATGTCTTCTCAATAAAGGTTTTGTGCTCTACCACCCAAGGATCGACCATGTCTATGTGTTGTAGCGCGACTAGGTATGCTCTTTCAAAGTCGGCGAGTCGACCCTTGAAGTCGACATGCATTTTGCGGCGACCCTCG
Organism: Triticum dicoccoides; assembly: GCF_002162155.2. NCBI lineage: Eukaryota > Viridiplantae > Streptophyta > Magnoliopsida > Poales > Poaceae > Triticum > Triticum dicoccoides. The sequence goes on along the minus strand of NC_041380.1, from coordinate 525,287,315 downwards.
CGGTGACCCCATCTAACGAGCCTGTCGAGGTGCCTGTTGACGGGTAGACCAATGGGGTTCTCGATGCCTAAATAATTCGTGCAGAAGGAGATGCACTCTTCAGTTAGAAAGCCCTTGGCTATGCTTCCATCTGGATGTGCCCTGTTGCGAACGTATCCTTTGATGACACCATTCATCCTTTCGAACGGCATCATGCTGTGCAGGAACATCGGCCCGAGTTGGATGATATCCTCCACGATATGGACCAGTAGATGCACCATAATGTCGAAGAATGCGGGCGGGAAGTACATCTCAAGCTCGCATAGTATCACCACGATCTCTTCCTGTAGCCTTCTGAGTTGCCTCACGCCAGCCGACTTCCGAGAGATGACGTCGAAAAAGTTGCATAGGCCAAATAGCGTTTCATGGACGTGCGCGTCCATGATCCCACGGATTGCAACTGGAAGTATCTGCATCATCAGCACGTGACAGTCGTGAGACTTCATCCCGCTGAACTTCTGCTTCGCTGAATCTAGGTATCTGCTTATCTTCCCCGCATAACCGTAAGGAAGTTTTACTCCTATGAGGCAGGTAAAAAACTACTCGATCTCCTCCTGACTTAGAGTGAAGCATGCGGGAGGGCAATCATATTCGATCTTCTTAGCCTTTTTTCCTTTGCGACGACTTTCCGTGTCCTTCGCCTCATCATCATCATCATCATTAGGGTGTTTTGCGTGAAGCTCCTCCCTGATGCCCATTGATTGCAAGTCTGCCCTTGCTTTCGGCCCATCTTTGGTCCTCTCTGGCATGTTGAGTAGGGTACCAAGCAGACTCTCGCACATGTTCTTCGTGATATGCATGACATCAAGCCTGTGAGGCACACGGAGGATCTTCCAGTACGGCAAGTCCCAGAAAACAGACCTCGTTTTCCATACCTTTAGTAGCGGCTCTGGCGCCTTTCGCTTCTTTCCCGGCGGTGGGCACACTTTCCAATTTTTCAACAACTCGTCTATTTCCTCGCTGCTCCTCGTACGTGGGGGTCTTCGGGGTTCGGTTTCACCATCGAACAAATCCTTGCGTTTTCTCCATGAGTCATTGTCGCGAAGCCACCTTCGATGTCCCATGAACATGGTTTTCAAAGACCCGGGATCTCTATCTAGCTAGCGATACGTTGTGTCATCCATGCACCTAACGCATGCACAAAATCCGTGGACCACCTGCCCCGTGACATATCTGTAACCGAGATAGTCGTGCACCGGCGTGAGCAGTGCGGCTCTCATAGGAAAATATTCTTTCGCTGTGGCGTCCCACGTATTGGCTGGCGTTTTCCACAACGTGTCTAGCTCCTCTTTCAGCAGCTCTAGATACAGATTTATGTCGTTCCCTGGTTGTGAATGTACTTCCTCTTCACGCACATCCATGGGGAAGGTTGTACATCCACACGAACACAGGCCAGGTGCTATGTGTGCTTCTCTGGTTGCCAAACGGATTGACTCCATCGATGGTTGTGCCCAGCATGATGTTCCTTGGATCGTCCCCAAATTCTGGGTGTTCGAAGTTCAATGCTTGCCACTGGCTCGCATCCTAAGGGTGACTCAACATCTTGTCTTTTTTATTTATCTCCGGATCATTTCCGTCATCTTCTCGCTTCTTCTCCTCCCTATCCCCGTGCCAACGCAGGAGCTTTGCTTGCTCAAGGTCTGTGAAATACTACTGCAGACGAGGAGTGATCGGAAAGTACCACACCACTTTTCGAGGAGCTTTCTTCCTCTTCTTGTATCGAGTGACGCCGCACACCAGACATATGGTAGACTCTGCGTGCTCGTCCCGATAAATGATGCAATCGTTCATGCACGCATGGTATTTCATGTGCGGTAAATCCAGAGGACACACGATTTTCTTCGCCTCCTCGAAACTGGTCGGGCACTTGTTCCCCTTGGGAAGACGTTCGTGCCAGAATGACATGTTCTCGTCGAAGCATGCGTCGGTCATTTTGTGTTTTACCTTCATCTCTAGAGCCATGAGCGTTACTTTCAGGCGGGTATCCTTGGGCCTGCATCCTTCATACAATGGAGTAACCACGTCTATCTCCAGTTGATCCAGCTTGGCTTTCTCTCGGGTGGCAGCTCTTGCGTTACCCGTCTGCTTGAGAAGCAGCTCTTGAAAATGAGGGTCCTACACCCAGCCCGTCGATGGTCCATCGTCGTCTGCTCTGGCATCCTCATCTTCATGATCATGCCCTTCGTATTGATCTTCCTCATCATCATGTCCGACATCTTCTACATGATGACTGTGTCCTGCATCTACTTCGTGATCATGTCCTAGAGATTCTTCGTATTCTCGCCCTCCCTCGCCGCTATTGTCTTCCTACCCTTCCTTATTTCTTGCCCAGCCCCCATGGACGACTTCATAATCATCTTCATCACCTTGCCACCGATAGCCATCCATGAAACCACGCAGGAGCAGGTGGTCCCGCACCTGTTTGGAATCCGGGTCCATAAGGCTCTTCAGCTTGCATCTTTGACACAGACATCTTATCTCCGTCTTATTCTTTTGAAGCATCTCAGCCTTCGTGGACCATGGTCGCCTGCGGGGTAGAGCAAAACGATATTTTAGAACCAAATTTTTTTGGCATGACTTTGCCTAAAAATAGGACCAAAAAGAATGCATAGTGCCAAATTCTCGCCGAAATGGAAATGAATGAACATTCCGGCAAAATATTGGCAACTATCGCATTTCAAATACCGGTACTTGCAAACACAAACATATGCAACACCACAAACATACGTAGATCTAGGCCATAAAAAGTGTGTACATTGGAGGGAGAAAAAAGTAGATCTAGAACATAAAGAAAGCTTTCCCCTTACTTACCTATCAAAAAAAAAGGAAATTTAGCCACTTAATTTGGGTGAATCTATGGTGCAAATGAGGTGAGGAGGAGGAGGCAGTCGAGACCAAGCTTGGTAGAGGGGGAGAGAATGAAGTGGGGAAAGTGAGTGTGGTAGGTGGCTATAAAAAATATCTAGCTGCTCTCAGGTTACCAATGGCGCACCACCTAGGATTGCGCCATTGGTAACCAGGGTTACTAATGACGCACCTGGTGTGTGGTGCGCCATTACTAGTTTTGAAAAAAAATTGAAAAAAATTTGTTAGTAGTGGCGCACCGTGGGTGTGGTGCGCCATTACTAGTTAAAACTAGTAATGGCGCACTTTCCCCTGGTGCGGCACTGCTAAGTCTGGGAAGGGTGTGGGGCCAGGAAAAAACTAGTAATGGCGCACCACACACCAGGTGTGCCATTAGTAATATGGCCATTAATGGCGCATCTATATCTGGTAGCAGTGGCGCACCACATACATGGTGCGCCATTAATGTCCATATTAGCTATAGCCGTTTTTCTAGTAGTGGGTGATAGGACAGTTGATTGGGATTCATTGCTGAAATGGCCCAGCAACAACCACAATGCTAGTCTAACAGCCAAGTGCCTCAAGACAAGTCTCTAACAAACAAAGACATGACCACCATCTTTTGGGATCCCTCCTTTCTCTAGATCTTCACCTCCCATGCATGGGTTTCCCACCCCTCCCGCCTATTGCTTCGGCGGAGGGTTATGCGGGGAAACACCAGTTATGAGTGTTCAACATGTAGTTAGGATTTGGTCACGATGGCACCATTCAGATGGCAATGAAGACATTGTGTCAAATAATGCACCCTTGCTTAAACCCCCTCTCTTCGTACTGGTCGGCTGCATCAAGAAGCTAGTGGGTTAGCATAAATAAAACAACCACAACCCCGGCGATGCGATAAAGACGAAGTAAGCGACAGAAGGTTAAATTAAAAAGGATTATTTGAAGGGCTTTGATGTGTTTCTACATTTTTATTACATAAAATGTGGGCAATTGTTCTATGTCCGAATGCTTAGTTCGTACTCATTTTCCTTAGTTAATATAATCCATATATTAGCGTAAATAAAACAACCACAACCCCCTAGTCTAATAATAAGCTAGTCTTGCACCAACGACACCCATAGCCACTCTCTTTACCCCCTCCTCTACAACCTCACTCGCCACCCTTGTTTCTTTGGCTCCTTCTATGTAATGTAGAACCACACCACTCGTCCCTTGTCGTGCGCCCCCTTTATTCTCCACCACCCGCACCACCCAATACTAACATCCCCACTGAAGGTTGAGCTCCAGATCCCCATCTCTAGTGCCACATCTAGGTCTGATGTTCCATGCTAGAATCAAACCCGTAGAAGAGTAAGACACATGAGGCGGTGATGGATGATAAGAGGACTCCAAGCAGGTAGGTGTGGGGAGAGATTCGAACATGGTGACCTAGTGGATGTGGGTCGTTTCCAATAGGAGGGCATACAAAAATTTCATGTGGCAGGATGGAAAGATTATTTGTGACCACTTTCTCTATGTGTGTCACATTGCTTAATTGAGACCATCTGGGTTGCTAGCTCATGGGTAAGCATTAAAGTGGAAGGCATGGGGATAGTCCTTAAAGTGTTTGTGTCAAGATCTTGTGGAAGGAAGACTCGTTTAGGAGGGACCTAAATTCGACGGGGCCATTTCAAGCCATTCTATCTATTAATAAGTCTTGAGTGACACACATGATCGATTCTAGTCAATATGATTATGGCACTATTGTTTTGATTTATGTTTGGGCCGGGTGTTAACCTAGCTAAATATAATATTTTAAACACAAAGAACAACGTTTGGTTTGGAAATGGGACTAGTCAACGTTTATTCTCTAAATACATACCTTATCCATTCAGAACTTTCATGCTTGCATAAAATTCATTGCATCTATATAGGTAGGAACCTAGTCCATGAAAACTCGTGGGAGATTCTGAAGACTTGATGGCATGACCAATTTGACTCCCTATATCCTATGCTCTCTCATATGTACCAAAACTATCTAAAGTAACGATTGACATCCCCAAGTTTGAGTTCTTACTGGTCTAGGAAACAAAAAAAATTCAGATTGACTAGCTAGTAATTCTCATAGTTCAGATTAAAACATAACAAAAAAAATCTTAGTAATGAGATATATGAGTCAATGCATCACATCATTTTATATTTTAAAATGTACTCCCTTCATTTTTCTACTCTGCATATTAGCTTTGTCTTAAGTCAAAGTTTGTAAATTTTGATTAAGCATATAGAATACTTTCTGTCAAAAATATTCCTTATATTATACGTGAAAAGTTTAATCATATTTACCAAAACCATACTTTGCTTTGTACTTATAAGTAGTATCTCTACGTGTTAGGCATTTCACATGTGAACCTCTTCAAGTAGTATCTTTACTCTCGAATACCACAATGGTTTTTTGCTTCCTTTTCCATCAATGCGACTGACATATTCAACATACTCTCGATCTCCCTGAGTTAATGAACTCGATGACCTCTGCCAGTGCATCAATACACATGCAATCAGTTGCAAGGAACACTCTTGTGGGATCCAATTATCGTTTCATGCATTAGTGATGCTGCCATCACCGATTCTTCTTATAAGTGCTTGATTTAGCACCAAAACTCCTTCATGAATAGACCGCCAAATATGAGATGGGTTGCGACCCAGATCGGCTCCAAGAAGATGCCCATGAGGGTCATATCTATCCTTGAAAATTCTAGCACTTAGCGAGTCACGATTTTGTAGAATCCTCCATCCATGCTTTGCCAAGAGTGCCAGGATGAAAAGTTATATATCATGGAAACCCAAACCTCCTGCTGCTAATCTTACACATATCTTTCCATGAAACCCATGTCAGTTTGTATTGTCCTTTTTTTGCCACCCAACCAAATTTTTCGAAGCATAGAGTTGGTATGAGAACACAAACTACGAGGTAACTTGAAGCATGACATTGAATAGGTTGGGACACCCTATGCTACTAATTTAATAAGAAAATCTTTGGCTGCGCCTGAAAGTAACTTCCCCATCCAACCAACCTTGTACCTTGTCCCGGACTCTGTCACCAAAGGTAGTTAAATATTCTGTTTTTCTATTCTACCTACATCAATGGGAATACCAAGATAATTTTCACTCAAGGCATCATTTTGAATATTGACCATGGTCTTGATCTTGTCTTTCCTTGTTGCCAAACAACTCTTGCTAAAAAACTAAAATAGATAGCAGACTTGTCTGTATTAATCTGTTGGTCTAAAATGCTGCAAAGATAGGTCAACTTGGGTCTGCTATTGGTCTACGAATGTGGACCAAAAGAAACACCAGAAGCTTCGGGAGGAGATCAGAAGACCCACAAGTTTCCCACAAGGGTGGATGGTGCGGCCTGGGGGGCACCCAGGCTTGTGACGCCCATGTGTCACATATTGACCTAATTCTTGGCCTATAAATTCAGAAATATTCCAAAACCCTTAGAGCGAGAACCGAAACAATTTTATTGCCGCCGCAAGCCTCTGTTAGAAGCAATCTTATCTGGAGCCCTGTTCTGGAGTTCTGTCAGAGGGGAAACCATTTGGGTGGAAATCTTCATCAACCTTGTTGCCTCCATAATGGTGTGTGAGTAGTTCCTTCAGGACCTATGGGTCCATAGTAGTAGCTAGATGGATTTCTCTCCCCTCTCCCCCCTTTCTCTGCCTCTCACTTTCTCCCTCCCCCCTCCCCCTATCTCTGATCTTCAATACCATGTTATCTTTTGAGATCAATCTGATGTAATTCTTGTGGTGTTTTGTTGGAATCCGATGAGTTGTGGATTTATGATCATATTATTCATTGATTTCTATTGAATCTCTTGAAGTTTCTTTGTTGCATAATTAAATAACTATGTATGCTTTTCGATCTATGAGTCTACTCTGCCCAAGATAGATTAATAGTTCTTCAGAGGAAGTGGTGCATAGTAGTGGGTTTAATACGGCGGTGATTTCTATATCCTAGTGACAGGAAGGGACAAGACACACATTTGTCTTATTGCCACTAAGAATAAAATGGCAGGGTTTAATCTTACGGCTAGATATCTTCTTGTCTACATTATGTCATCTTGCTTATTGCGTTACTTTGTTTCTTGAAAACTTAATATTTTGAGATGTATATTGGATAGAGGTCTTGGGGTGGAGTAATGTTAGTAGATGCAGTAGGATTAACGGTGTACTTATCATGGATGTAATGCATACGTGATATTATCCCATGAATGATCATAGTTATAAATTGTCACTATTTTGTCAAGTACCCAACAATAATTTGTTCATGCCATTACCTTCTTTCAAGAGAGATGCGACTAGTAGTAAACCTATGTCCCCTCGGTTCATTCTCCATTAATAAAAAACTCTTATAATTTTACTCTTTTTTCCTTTACCTTTTGCCATTTAATATCATAAATTTCTATTTTCTTTTAATCTTGTAACTGACAAGACAAGGGGACTGACAACCCTTGCCAAGTTGGGTGCATGCATTTGTTTTGTGTTTGTGTGCATATGTTGCTTACATTGTTATCTTGGCGACTCCTACTGATTCGATAAACCTTGGTTCTTAATAGAGGAAAATACTTTCTGCTACTGTGCTACATCACCTTTCCTCTTCGAGGAATCCAACAACTCCTACGGGAGTAGCATCAGTCTACATACCATAAAGGTAATGTGTATGCAAGATTATACCATGAATGTAAATATAAATATTTTAATTTAATCGTTGCCCAACTGTAATTTGTTTACCGCACCACACTTATTTGCTTGGAGAGATGCCACTAGTAAAGGCCCGAAAGGTCTATTTCCCATAATTGCAAACCGTAACAAAAATATTATTCTTTCTTATACCATTTATTTTATTTTATCTATATACCAATGCCTACCATACTGTGTAATTTACGCTTGTAACTAGCAGGACAAGAAGCTTGGAAACCTTTTTGAAATGGTGGGACAAGTGTGTGTTGTGCTTTGTGTGTAGGTACTCATGAATTTGTTTGCTAGGAGAACACCTTATGGTTTGATAAACCTTACTATAAATGGGAATACTTAGTGCTATGTTACTTCATCCTTATACTTGGGGGTTACCCAACCTCTCTTACGAGAGAGCAAGTAATGGCTCAAGAATTTATCACTTTGCATGAAGAGTTTTGACTTGGTTTTCGCTATTTCTCGGTTATTTCTAACGATAATCCTTCAAGAGAGAAAAAACTCATTTTTTAATGTTTGGCAGGAAAATTTATTTAAGGAAACTAGTCAATATTACACAAAATCATGCCATTTGAAGCAACTTTCATGTTGTAAGAAAATGCACCAGGAGCAATAGAGCACAAGATGGCCATTGGTATGAGTGCAAGCGCTCGTACCAGGCGCTGACGGCCTCCCCTCATCTACAGGAGCAAACTTTGTAAAGGGCATCAGGCATCAGAGAGACCTAGTCACCGCCACTCCATCCAGAACAGAGGGAGAAGACATCCAGAGAAGAGGAACTATCAAAGATCTTTTCTGTCTTTTTTTTGCATCTTCATTTCATCTCATCATTACCATTATAAGAGGAATTCCAAGTTGCAGGATCAGGGCGTATAACTCTATTCATACTCATCTGGAGATTGAGACTGGTTTAATCATTCAGCTTATTGTGGATCTTCTCGGTATTATTAATATGGTTTTCATTGGATTATTCTCTGAGATGATTGGTTATTCTTCTATGATATGTGAGTAACTCCCTCTAGACATGGGAGATGTAGGTAAATGGTAAGATTCATTTGTGTCTATCCTATATGTCGTCATTCGTGTTTATAGCCGTATGATTATTTAGTAATTAAGTTGTTATTCAATAATGAGCGCAATGCGTGTTGTCCAGTTTAAGGGCCTGGGTAGCATGATCTAAATATATACACATGTAACAAATATTTTTCAGGGAATCCATGACCTTCAGGTGTCAGGTGGAGATATCTATGAGGAACAAAGATGATATGAGATAATGGTGAACCACCGAACATAATACATGGTTCTGGTTTAACAACCTTAATTGTGACGACGACTGCACCGTGGCAACGTCGAAGCAGGACCATAGAGTGGAATGTAACCCGTCATGAAGGAGTTCCACAACCCTAGGGTGATCCACCTACTGAACAAGAAATCGAAATACTAGACTCATGTTACAAGGTAATTTGTATTACCGTCGCACTGGCAAGCTTGATGTAACCATAATCCTAAGTCTCTCCACGCCTAATCTCTCTTTTGCAGGAAATAAACTTTATTTTTGCCTTTAATTTATGTTCTTTATTTTTAAGTTCTTATTCTTGCTGCTATAATCAATCCTTTTTACTGCTCTAATTTATTTGTTCCAAAGGACACTAATAGCCTCTGCAGATTTTGAAATAGTTACTTCATATGAGACTGGTGACAACTCGCGTGTGACTAAAATGCCACTCATAAATACTCTCCTCCATTCTTTGTTGTGATGATTACTATTATGATACTTACACGAAGGTTCTACACTGCCATGTGTATCTTGTAGATCATCAAGCATTATCTGGCGCCGTTGCTGGGAAATTAAGCGCAGAGTATTTGTTCTCTAACTGATTTGCAGGTGTTGTTATTGTAGATGCTTTCTGTCAGTGACATCGGCGCTAATCATTCTAGAAGAACTTCTCTACCAGATTATCTTGAGTGTTTTCCATAGGAGCTACAAACTCCATTACAAGAAAAAAATCAAGCTACTAAGCTTAACACTTGCTATGCAGAGATGTCCATTATCGGAAAGTTGAGAAGTCTCTTAGAGAGTATTGTGCTCCATATATGGGCTCCAGATCTCCTATATTCGATCCAACAAATTTTGCTCCTAAGTGTTCGTTTGATTGTAAACTAATCCATGAAGTAACTAAACATGCTTTTATAGGAGATGAAGAGAAAGACCCTCAAGCACATCTTATGTTCTTTGACACTTTATGTGAAACTTTTAAAATTAAAGATGTGCAGACTACCGTATTGCAGCATAACCATCGAGAAGATGTGTGCGCAAAAAATTACGGGTAATTTTTCCTTGCTCTAAGATAGCAAAACTCTGAAAAGATCTTACCTCTTTTGCTTGGGAACTCATAGAAAGCTCATACAAAGCTTGGGGAGACACTCTAAACTTTTGAATCTCTGCCCTTACCATGGTTTTGCTGAATATGTCGTACTCCATTTGTTTTATCGTGAGATAGACAATGAATCTAAATATATCATTGATTTAAGTGCAGATGGACACGTTATGTTTTTAACCTTGGAAGAAGGAAATGCTATGATAGAAAAAAATATGACTATTAACAAAAAGTGGAATATAGGAGCCTTCCAACCGTGGTTGAGCGCGTTGTGAAGTGAACAGTGTATAGTGTCTCACAATGGGGATGCAAGGGCAGAGACCCGAATTGCGGTCCGTATGGTTGACTCTCCAGTGGGCACCATCACGGCAGTGGTGGTTCTTCTTCATGGTCATGAGGGGACGGGAGGTGTAGCGACGGATGGCTCGTGGCTCACGCATGCTCTCTAACCTCACAAGGGCGACGCCCTGATCTGGATACGGGGATATGCCATCATCGCACTTAACCTGGAGGCATCGTGGTGGCACAGATGAGTTGCCAAGCAAAATCTCTATGCCTTGGCATTGATGATGGAGAAGCTCGTGGGAGCCGCTCTCTTCTCGAAGATGTCATCATGCTCCTTCTCTCCATGTCAGGGCTCTAGATGAAGACCTTTTTCCATTGTGGACTCAGCAGCAGCAACACTTTGTGCCTTTTTCCCTCCCGAGGGCATTGTCGTGGAGCTTAGGTGTACCAGCGCGTAGCACGACATTGTTTTCACATCTTCTTGTGTTCTCTCTTGGTAGGGTAGTCGCGCACGTTCTGCGTGATCCAACTACTCTAGGATCACTTTGTAAGAGGCCTACTTAATCGTCTTGTATCGTTTGGCCGTGTACTTTCTTTGGTTGTTATTATATATATAAAGCGGAGCGAAATCTTGTTTCTTTCTTTTTTATTCATCACAATTCTTGATGGTTCTCCAGTTGCTTGTAAGAACTCAAATCTCATTGTTCCGGTTAATCATGCATACAAAAAAATCAGTGGCTATTGCAGATTGTTTTAGCGATTGTCAAGGCGTATTGTAACCTACGGTATAGCCTGATCATCAAGGTAAAAGTCCATCAAATCAATAGTTATCCCCTTTCTCATCGAAAGATCGAGCCGCCATCACATCAAATTGAAGGAAATATGCCCTAGAGGCAATAATAAAGTTGTTATTTATATTTCCTTATATCATGATAAATGTTTATTATTCATGCTAGAATTGTATTAACCGGAAACTTAGTACATGTGTGAATACATAGACAAACTGAGTGTCACTAGTATGCCTCTACTTGACTAGCTCGTTAATCAAAGATGGTTAAATTTCCTAGCCGTGGACAAAGAGCTGTCATTTGATGAACGGTATCACATCATTATAGAATGATGTGATTGACTTGACCCATCCGTTCGCTTAGCACGATGATCGTTTAGTTTGTTGCTATTGCTTTCTCCATAACTTATACATGTTCCTATGACTATGAGATTATGTAACTCCCAAATATCGGAGGAGCACTTAGTGTGCTATGAAATGTCATAACGTAACTGGGTGACTACAAATATGCTCTATAGGTGTCGGATTTGTCACACCGTGTATGAGAGAGGTATCTATGGGCCCTCTCAGTAATGCACATCACTATAAGCCTTGAAAGCAATGTGACTAATAAGTTAGTTACGGGATGTTGCATTACGGAATGAGTAAAGAGACTTGCCGGTAACGAGATTGAACTAGGTATTGAGATACCGACGATCGAATCTCGGGCAAGTAACATACCGATGACAAAGCGAACAATGTATGTAGTTATGCGGTTTGACCGATAAAGATCTTCTTAGAATATGTAGGAACAAATTTGAGCATCCATGTTCTGCTATTGGTTATTGACGGGAGACGAGTGTCGGTCATGTCTACATAGTTCTCGAACCCGTAGGGTCCGCATGCTTAACGTTTGGTGACGATCGGTATTATGAGTTTATGTGTTTTGATGTACCGAAGGTAGTTCAGAGTCCCGGATATGATCACTGACATGACGAGGAGTCTCGAAATGGTCGAGACATAAAGATCGATATATTGGAAGGCTATGTTTGGACATCAAAATGGTTCCGGGTGATTTTGGGTAATTACCAGAGTACCAGGGGGTTTACCGAACCCCCCGGGAGTCAATGGGCAATATTGGGGGAGAGAAGAGAAGGCAGCCAGGTGGAGGGCGCGCCCCCAAGCCCAATCCTAATTGGGTGGGGGGCCGGCCCCACTTTCCTTTCTCCTTATCCCTCGTCCTTCTTTTCCAAGTAGGACTAGGAAAGGGGGGAGTCCTACTCCTACTAGGAGGAGGACTCCTCCCCCCTTGGCGCGCCTAGAGGGCCGGCCGACCTCTGTCGGTGTACTAGAGTAGGGGTACCCTAGTATCCCGAACTTGTGCACGGGCAGTCGCAGCATCCCGCGGCAAGGCTTGCCAGGTGACCGCCAAGGTCCTCCGTGGTTCCTTTGGAGCCATTCAAGAACAAAGTATCCAAGCCAAGGCATTTGAAGACCCCGACAAGAGGAGCTTGCCGGGAAGGCCAATAAGGGCACCTCAAGACCCCGGCAAGAGGAGCTTGCCGGGAAGGCCAATCAAGGAACCTCAAGATCCCGGCAAGAGGAGCTTGCCGGGAAGGCCAACCGAGGCATCTCAAGGAGCTTGCCGCGACGCGCCATGCGTCCCGGCAAGGCCCGGTGAGCGACAAGCTCCCGGGCGCGACAAGACAACAACCGCGATAAGGCGTTCGCCGCGGCAAGCCACCACTCTGGCCACGCTCTAGCACATCCACCAACGTGTCGCTCTGGGACCCTTCCAGGCGTATGTGGCGGGAGGCTGTGCAGCCTGTGGTGCGCGGTGGCGAACGGCGCTGACAAGATCGCCATCGTGGCGAGCGGTGGCGTCCCTGATGGTCCCTTTTGCACTGTTTAGGCGACACAGACGGGCATTTAATGCCCTTGTCCCCTGCCGTCAGGGTTAGGTATGATACACTATAGCAGGTAGCTGTACCTACCACAGCACCTTTCCATTTTTACCCTTTGTCTCCGTTGCCACCTGTCGGTGACCCCTTGAGCATATAAAAGGAGGCCCATGTGCAACGTAGAGGGGGGGTTAGGAAGAGAGAACACTCAGGCTCGGTCTCGTTAGCCACTGGTGTGTACTGTAGCACTCCGCGCTCCCGAGCAAGAACTCAATACAAACCACAAAGCAGGAGTAGGGTTTTACGCATCCGTGCGGCCCGAACCTGGGTAAACTGCTCGTGTGCTTCGCCTCGATCCGCTCTTCATGCGACCTCCGCCCCCGCCGAACCGAAAGGGACTCGGTCCGCCGGTTCCATAGGTGTTCGTGGATCAGTCCCCCGACATCTTTAGCGCGCCAGGTAGGGGCGTCGAGGTTGTGTGAACCAGATCCGGCGTTCGCGCGAGCTAGATCTTCATTATCTTCATCGACATGCCGCCGAAGAAGAAGGCTTCGGAGGCAGCTGCTCCGTCCGCGCCGAGCCCACCACCTCCGAAGCAAATGTCTGGTGGGGCTTACGCCGGCGGAAGAACGGGTGTCAACGGAGGAGCTCACGGTGCTGCCAGGTCGAAGGACAAGGCTGCGCTGCCCATCGGCGGCGTAGCCGGCTCCCACAACGACCGGGCGTACTCCAAGACCTCGGCGTCCGTACATGCACCGCGCCCATCTCAGGAGGCGCGGGACCGGCAGCGTTATGGTACTCACGGTACCATGTGTTTGCTGGACCAAGATCGAGCTGGTGGATCCCGGAGTGCTCAAGACCAGCATGCACGCCAATGTGCTGGCACGAGCGAGGCACGGTCGCCTGGACGGGACACTGCTCCTTCTAACATAGTTAGAAGTCCGAGCATATCCCGCTCCTCGCACCGTTCGCCACCGCCACCCGCCACTGCAGCAGAAGCTTTAGCGCGAGCTCAACTGCTCCTGGACTACCCTCCAACGGCAGACAAGATCGACGACTGGAGGGCCACCATTCAGAGTCTCATCGGCTTCGCCAACGGCGACACTCAACAGCAGCCGAGCACGTCGTAGCCGCGGCAAGCCAGCCAGGCACGAGCCGGTGGCGACAAGACCGGTGGGGGTGCAACCATTGTGCACTCTCCGCCCCAAAGGCCAAGATCACCGACTCGCCGGATCCACCTCGACAGCGACTCCACCGCGTCATCAGATCCACGAGCTCGTCGCGATCAGCGCCAAGTTCTTCATGAACGGCAACAAGATGACGCTCGTACACGCATCGAGGGCTGAAGAGAAGCGCGACATCAATCAGACCAGCGTGCTGGGCCCTCTGTCGACATGCATGCGCCAGGGGAACCAGGCGACTTGCCGTACGCGGTAGGTTGCCCTGCGTTTACTCGTGAGCTGCGGCAAGTCCAGTGGCCCAGCATGAAGAATTTCAAGCCAGATGTACCAGAGAAGTACGACGGCAAGTCGCATCCGTCGGAGTTCCTCATCATCTACACTATCGCGGTGAATGCTGCCGGGGGACGGGACGACAAGATCCTTGCCAACTACTTCCCGCTGGTGCTCAAGCCCAACATCAGGTCCTGGATCATGCACTTGCCGGACAACTCCATATCCTCCTGGGCAGACCTTTGCCATCAGTTTGTCGGCGCCTTTACGGGTGGCCAAAAACCTCATGGCCAAGAGAGTGACCTTCATCTGCTCGCCCAGAAGGAAGGAGAGCCCCTGCGCAAGTACATTCAGAGATTCAGCCATGTACAGCACAACATCCCAGATGTCCACCCTGCTGCGGTCATCAGCGCGTTCCATTAGAACGTGCGTAACTGCAGGATGCGGGAGGAGATGGCGATGTGCAAGATCAGAGACGTCAGTGAGCTGTATGCCCTGGCCGACAAGTGTGCACGTGCTGAGGAAGGGAGGAAACTCCCCGGAGAGAATACAGGAGCAGGAGGATCTGACAGCGAGGATGCTGCCCCGGCAAAGAAAAACCGGTGGCGGAACAGGAACAAGAAAGGAAAAGATGTGCTAGTTGTTGAGCAGTCCGGCAACGAAGGTGGCGCCAAGAAAGCCAAAGTTGGTAGCTCCAGCAAGGAGATTGCTGCATGCACCAACTACCAGGCTGTGGCAGTCGCCGACAAGCAGGACGGCGCCGACAAGCAGTACTGCAAGATCCACCGCACCAAGGGCCATGACCTCCAGAGCTGCAAGAAGGTCGAGCAGCTTGTACAGCAGCAAAAAGCCGAATACGAGCGACGCGACAAGGAGAGGGCCCAAGGTGGCGATGGAGAATCCGGCAAGAAGCGCGCCGGCCGGGGAGGACGCCGCGGCAAGGAGACAGACCTCCCCGC
Source organism: Triticum dicoccoides (assembly GCF_002162155.2). NCBI lineage: Eukaryota > Viridiplantae > Streptophyta > Magnoliopsida > Poales > Poaceae > Triticum > Triticum dicoccoides. Next base: position 525,271,959 of record NC_041380.1, on the reverse strand, counting down.
GGCCGCGACAAGGATGAAGACGACGACGACGAAGACATGGATGATGTCGAGACCAGTGAGCAGGAATTCCAGAAAGCCACAGAAGTCTTGTGCGTTGATGGCGGTGCTTCTCTGCATACTTCGCACCGCCAACTCAAGCAATGGGTGCGGGAAATCAATGCGGCGGAGCCACCTGTCGAGTCACGCAAGCTTCTGAAATGGTCCAGCACGCCTATCATCTTTGACATTGAGGACCACCCTGATCGCACAATTGCGGTCGGGTGCTTGCTGATGTTGGTTTCACCAACTATCCGCAACCTCAAGGTCACTAAGATGCTAGTTGACGGCGGGGCCGGCTTGAACCTGATCTCCTCCGCCGTACTCCAGAAACTCCAGATCCCTGATAGCGAGCTCGAAGAGACCGGCACATTCCAAGGAATCAACCCGTGAAGGAGCAAGCCAAAGGGGAAGGTCACATTGCCTGTAACATTTGGCAGCGAGCTGAACTTCAGGACTAAGAGGGTCACTTTTGACGTTGCCGATATTCCATTGCCTTACAATGGGATACTTGGCCGTCCAGCACTCGCCAAGTTCATGGCGGCCTCTCACTATGCATACAACATGCTGAAGATGCCAGGCCCGATAAGCGTCATCTCTGTCCCCGACGACAAGAAGGATGCTCTTATCTGCGCCGACAAGATCTACCGGGAAGTGGCAGTCGCAACAGATCGCAAGTCACTTCCTGTTGAAGCTCCCGGGGGGAAGAAGAAGACCAAGTCCGGCAAGAGTTCTGATGCCCGCTCCGGCAAGCGCACCTCTTCGGAGTGCTGCGCTGCCGTCGAGGACGCACCATCGAGCTCCACCGGCAAGTGTAAGAAGACAATGGCGGCTCCGCCAGAGACGAAGAAGGTGTCCGCCAAGGAGGACGGCACTGGTGGTACCTTCACCATCAGTGCCACTCTCGACCCTAAATAGGAAAGCGCGCTCATTGCTTTCCTGCGGGCGAATGTTGACGTGTTTGCGTGGCAACCGTCTGACATCCCCGGTGTTCCCAGGAAAGTAATTAAGCACCACCTTGCCGTTTGTCCTCATGCGCGGCCCGTCAAGCAGAAGGTCAGGAAGCAAGCAGTGGAGCGCGAAGAATTCATTGCAGAGGAGATCAAGAAGTTGGAAGCAGCAGGCCTTGTCAGAGGAGTGCTCCATCCTACGTGGTTGGCCAATCCTGTAGTCGTGCGCAAGGCAAACGGGAAATGGAGACTTTGTATCGATTTTACCGATGTTAACAAAGCTTGTGCCAAAGACCCATTTCCTTTGCCGCGCATTGACCAGATTGTTGACTCCACAGCCGGATGTGATTTGCTTTCATTTCTTGACGCATACTCAGGATACCATCAGATCTTCATGGCAGAAGAGGATGAAGAGAAGACCGCATTTATTACTCCATGTGGCACGTACTGTTTCATACGGATGCCTTTCGGTTTAAAAAATGCTGGCTCAACATTTGCAAGAGTAGTCCATGTCGCTCTTGAGCCACAAATACACAGAAATGTGGAAGCCTACATGGATGACATAGTGGTCAAGAGCAAGGACAAGGCAACTCTGATTCAAGATTTAGACGAGACATTTGCAAATCTGCGCAAGATCAGCCTCAAGCTTAACCCCGAGAAGTGTGTGTTTGGAGTCCCCTCCGGCAAGCTTCTCGGGTTCTTCGTGTCTCAGCGGGGAATCGAAGCCAATCCCGACAAGATCAAGGCCATTGAGCAGATCGAAGCACCGAAGCGCGTCAAGGATGTACAAAGACTTGCCGGTTGAGTGGCTGCTCTCAGCAGGTTTATATCTAGGTCTGCTGAGCGCGCCCTGCCGTTTTTCAAATTATTGAAAAAGGCAGGTCCAATGAAATGGACTCCGGAAGCGGAGGCTGCGCTGCAAGACTTGAAGAGATACCTGTCCTCCGCTCCAACACTTGTCGCACCTAAGCCACAAGAGAAGTTGCTGCTGTATATAGCGGCAACCAATCAAGTGGTTAGTGCTGCGTTAGTGGTAGAAAGGGAGGTAGATGAAGAGCCAGCAACCATGGCAGGCGCATCCAGCGACAAGCAGGAGGCTTCCCCGGCAAGCTCTGGTCCTGACAAAGATGGATCTGCGCAGATGCGCGAGGAGATACAAAAGAAAATGGTGCAGCGCCCAGTTTACTTTGTTAGTTCCCTTCTGCAGGGGGCTAGGTCAAGGTACTCTGGTGTGCAGAAATTGCTGTTCGGCCTTCTCATGGCCTCGAGAAAGCTGCGCTATTACTTCCAAGCACATGAGATCACAGTTGTCACTCGCTTTCCGCTGAAGAGGATACTACAGAATCCAGAAGCGACAGGCAGGATCGTTGAGTGGGAACTGGAACTGTCAAGCTTTGGCCTCAAGTTTGAGAGTACTTCAACTATCTAGAGCAGAGCATTGGCAGAATTTATAGCAGAATGGACGCCAACACCAGATGAAGAAATTCCAGAAACAAGCATCCCCGTCGACGAAGCAAGCAAAGAGTGGCTGATGTACTTTGATGGTGCTTTTTCGCTGCAAGGCGCCGGCGCTGGCGTGCTACTTATCGCACCCACCAGAGAGCACCTCAAGTACATAGTCCAGATGCACTTTCCCAAGGAGCAAGCAACAAACAATACTGCAGAGTATGAAGGCTTGCTTGCCGGTCTCAGGATCGCGGCAGACCTTGGGATCAAGAAGCTCATTGTCAGGGGTGACTCACAGCTTGTCGTCCGCCAAGTGAACAAGAGTTATCAGAGTCCGTTGATGGAAGCCTACGTCGACGAAGTGAGAAAGCTAGAAGAGCACTTTGACGGCCTGCAGATGGAGCATGTTCCAAGAGCTCAGAACGCCATTGCCGATGGCCTGTCAAAGTGTGCTGCACTTAAGTTACCTGTGGAACCAGGGATCTTTGTGCTCAAGCTGACTCAACCGTCCGTAACACCATCAACTGGACAGAGCAAGAAGAGGAAGTTGATTTCTGGTGACTATTTTCCAGCAGAGCTTCCCGAAGCCGCCGCCAAGAAGGTCCCCAAGATCAACACCAAGAGCGCTGAGGAGCAATCTGCTCTGGCAAGCCCTAGTGTTTGTTCCGTTGAAGCAGAAGCTCCCGGCAAGTTTTGCCCCGGCAAGCTTGCCGGGGAACGTCAAGCTCCGGCAGGGCCGAAGGTTCTCGCCGTAGAAGCGGACGTTCCCGCAGCAACAGATTTGCCTTGCGCTGAGGAGCAATCTGCTCCGGCAAACCCTAGGGTTTGTTCCGTCGAAGCAGAAGCTCCCGACAAGTTTTGCTCCGGCAAACTTGCCGGGGAACGTCAAGCTCCGGCGGAGCCGCAGGTTCTCGCCGTGGAAGCGGATGTTCCCGTAGTAGCAAATTTGCCTTTAGTCCTTGTTGTCGAGCCACAAGCTCCAGCATGGGCACAACAGATTGTCCGTTTCCTTCAGACAGGAGAACTTCCCGAAGAGCAAGAAGAAGCGGAAAGAGTAGCCCGGCAGTCAAGTATGTACCAGTTTGTCGACAAGACACTGTACAGAAGAAGACTCAACGGTGTGAAATTGAAGTGTATTCACCGGGAAGACGGACAAAAGCTGTTGGCAGAGATACATGGAGGCATATGTGGTCACCACATTGGCGCAAGAGCACTTGTCGGCAAAGCATTCCGACAAGGTTTCTTTTGGCCAACAGCCCTCCAGGATGCAACTGCACAAGTAACCAAGTGTGAAGCGTGCCAGTTCCATTCCAAGCAGATACACCAACCAGCTCAAGCTCTCCAGACGATCCCTTTATCCTGGCCATTTTCGGTCTGGGGGCTCGACATCCTCGGCCCCTTTCCCCGAGCAGTCGGGGGCTTTGAGTACTTGTACGTTGCAATCGACAAGTTCACAAAGTGGCCGGAAGTGGAACCAGTGAGGAAGGTGACAGCACAGTCAGCAGTCAAGTTCTTCAGGTCGATTGTTTGCCGCTTCGGGATCCCTAACGGGATAATCACCGACAACGGTACGCAATTCACAATCCGCACCTTCATGCAGTACGTCCAAGATCTTGGCGCCAAGGTCTGCTTCGCTTCTGTTGCTCACCCGAGAAGCAACGGTCAAGCGGAGAGGGCAAATGCTGAAGTGCTGCGCGGGCTCAAGACCAGAACTTTCGACAGGCTGCACAAGTGCGGAAGAAACTAGATCGAGGAGCTGCCGGTGGTTCTTTGGTCGATCAGAACGACGCCAAATCGAGCCACTGGCCAGACACCTTTCGCTCTAATCTATGGAGTAGAGACAGTTATCCCCACGGAACTCGTATACGGGTCACCTCGAGTGCTCGCTTATGATGAGCTTGAGCAAGAGCAGCTGCGACAAGATGACGCGCTGCTCCTTGAGGAAGACCGTCTTCAGGCTGCTGTGTGAGGTGCTCGCTACCAGCAAGCTTTGCGCCGCTACCATAGCCGCAAAGTTAACGCCAGAAGTTTCGAGGAAGGCGACCTTGTTCTTCGGCGTGTTCAGTCCGCCAAGAATTCCAACAAGTTGACGCCGAAGTGGGAAGGCCCTTACCGGGTGAAACGAGTCACTAGGCCTGGCGCTGTCCGCCTTGAGACCGAAGATGGCATTCCGGTGAGCAACTCCTGGAACATTGAGCATCTTCGTAAGTTTTACCCGTAAGGCGCGGTTGCCGGAACCTGTTCCGGCAACCACCTTTTGTACAAGTCTTGCCGCTGTTGCATGTAATCCTTTGTACAAAGCCGGGCGCAGACCCCGTGCATAAGTAAAGCTCATGTGCTCCGCACATTTTGTCAGTTTCATGCTCTCTATTTTTTGGCATATATGATCTGACACTTTGTGCAGCACCTACTCCACGGTAAGCAATAACGAGCCGTAAGGCTCCGTATCTTTATTTTCTCTTCTTTCTTTTTTCTCAAGGAAAGGAAGGTTCCCTCGCCCACAAGTTTGCCGGGGAGGAAAGGAGAAGATAATGGTATGGACCAGGCGTCGTTCAAGAAAATTTCGCCTTACCGGGAAGCAAACAACAGAAAAGCTAAGTTGCCAAAGTTTGAGCAATCAGATTTTTAAAATTTTTAAGTTATGTCCCTTGAACGACCGCACTTTGTATGGAAAACCTGTGCGCGGAGGAACCAACTCGTAGCTAGTTGCGCCCTTACTTTGTTTCGCTCCGCTCAACAACTTAAGTGAGCTGCAACTAGTTGCGACAAGGTTTCTTGTCAGTAGCGGCACCGCCAGCAGGCTGCTGACGTCCCGCACTCAGCGCTCGCGGCTCAGGTGCCTGCACCGGCAAGTTCCCTAAAAGCATAGGGCAAAAACATACAAAGGGAGGAATCAAGTAAAGGGAATAACATTGCAATCATTACCCAGAATAGAGTTATATTACAAAGATAGCTTGTCGCAGCTCTAACAGACTGTTTTCATAACATGACAAACAGCGACAAGAAAAGAAGAAATGGGCGGCCTAATCTACACGATCGCCTTCGATCCTCTTGATCCCTCTCACCTTGTCCACAATGGGTGCGACAAGAGCCTTGAGCGCCTCCAGATCAGCATCCGGCGGCAGGGTCCTGAGGACGTTGGTGAGGTTGAGGCTCGGATTGCAGAAGGCCACCTTCATCAACACTTTCTGGAGAGCTCCCGCGCAGATCTTGCGCGACTCGTCGGCCAGCTGCCTTCTGATCTTCTCCTGGAGTTGCTGGAGGGCCGTCGCCACACCCTTGAAGAACAAGACGAGCTTGGCGCTGGGCTGGAGGTTCTCGTCGGAGGGATACCCGAGATCCTCCATCCCCAGCTGCGCCAACTCCCTGTCAATGTCTGTGGCAGCATTCACAAGACTCTCCGTCCAGTGCTCCACAGTCTCCCTAAAGGCGTTTTGGGTGGCGGCAACACTCTCTAGCAGCGCCTTGTCGGCCTTGATCTCCTCCTTCAAGGCCGCCTCCTGCTTCTTGGCGCTGTCCAACGTCTTGGTCAAAGTGGTCAGGTTCAACTCAAGACCCGTGTTGGAGTCCTTGGCGGCGCTGAGCTCTTTGCTCTTCTCGGCGAGAGCGGCCTCCAGCTGCGCCACCTTCGTCTCCAACTCCTTATTGGCGGCCACGGCGGCGGCGGCAGCATCCTCTGCTTGCTTGAGGGCTCTGCCGAGTTTTTCCTCGCGCAGGGCGAGCTCCTCCTCGTGGGCGTCAAGATTAACCTTCCGCTGCGCCAGCTCACCCTCCTCCGCGGATAGCTTCACGGCGGCAAGCCGCTGTTGCTCTTCGATTTCAGCTTTTTCGAGGAGGAAGGCCTTCTGCGCTTCGTCGAGTTGCTCCCGCTCCTCTGCCAAGGACCGACGAGTTTCCTGGTGGAAGCCCCAGAGCTCCTCCGCGCGCTTCTCGATGACTGCTTCCGCCTTCGCGACAAGCGCCTCGCGGGACTCCAGCTTGGCTTGCCACGCGCGGTAGAGTGACACCAGCTTTCGCAGCAGCCGCTCCTCCTCAGGCTCGTTGCTGCTGCTTGGCGCGTCAACCACCGTCAACCCAGCGGAGGCGAGCACCTCCCCGTCGAAGGTCTCTCCCTCGACCGGCGCCCTGGAGCTTGATGCCCAGGGGAGGTTGATGAAGACGTCATCGCCGGCCTTCAAGTAGATGCCCGGCTGGGGCTCCTCGGAGCTTGGCGCTGCGGCTTCGGCAGACGGGCCGGCGGTCGGCGTAGCGCCTGGCGCTCCTGCGGCCTCTGGGCCATCAGTACGATCGCCAGACCCCTCGCCAGTTGCTGCGGCGGCAGCCTTGGCGGCCTCGGCGCCGATGGGATCGCCAGCGCCGGCTGCTTCTTCGGCGGCGACCTCGGTCTCCATCTGCTCCGCAGCAGATGGGTGTGACAGCCGGCAAGGGGAGAAGAGTCAAGAAAAATCCAGCAAAAACCCAGGAAGATCAAGAGAAGAAGGACCCAAGGGAAGTTTTGCAGCAAAAGGATTACCTGTGCCAGTTTCTGCAGTCAGGTTCTCCGCCGTCGGAGGGCCGCTGGCGCTGTCCCTTGCCGGAGAACCCTCCCTTGCGGGAGACTTCTCCCTTACCGGAAAGCCCTCCCTCGCCGGAGGACTCTCCCTTGGCTCTTGGTGGGGCTGCTCGGCTCCTACACAAATCAACAAGCAGATATCAGCAAAGACAAGTACCCATGTGTGCCTCGCAGCGGAAAGTAAATCATACACATACGCTAGGGGCTGCTCTAGAGGAAAGTCGCCGGGTCCGGCAAGGTTGTCTCGGGCGCGCCACCTGCTGTCGCAGTAGGCTCGTCCTCGATGATGATCACCGGGACCTTAGCTCTCTTTGCCGCTCTCTGGGCCAGAGTCCTAAAGAGGAACAAGTTCAGAAAGAAAAGCAAATGAGATACAAGAAAAACAGCAGGAATTGAAGAACTACAAGTATAGCAAGAGAAGCTTACTCTTCTTCTTCTTCCTCGTCGGAGCTGAACGCGGAGAAGTCGAAGTCCGGCGCGCGCCTGGCGCGAGGAGGCGGAGGAGAAGCTTCCCTTGGCCGCTTGGCGGGAGCAGTGGCGGTGGTCTGAGACGACCCCGCTCCAGCTGCTGGCGCGGCGTGAGCAGCGGCAGGAACTGAAGCGGTGGTCCGGCTAGATCCCGCTCCAGTTGCCGTCGCAGCATGAGGCGCTCCCGCGGCAACGGTGTTTGCCGCGGTGGAGCGTGTCACGCGGCGCGGCGACTGTTGACCCGCTTGCCACTCCGCTACATCACCGGCCTTGCGGAGACGCCTTCTTGGTGAGGATGAAGGTTCTGCTTGCAGCGAGCTGCCCGAAGATGAGGAGGAAGAGGAGTTGATTTCTAGCGAGCCGCTCGTGTCCTTGGCGGGCTCGCTCGGCTCGGCGTCACACCCGGCAAGCTCCTTCTTGCCGGCGGGCTCCCCTCACTCGGCACGGCTTGCCGCCTCTGCTGCCTCTGCCTCCTCCATGGTGAACCCAAATTCGCCAGTGGCTGCGGCTGCCGCCGCCTCTTCCAGCCTGGTGGCGATGAGTGCCATCTCCGCATCCGTGGTGTCGCGGGTGAGGCTGTCCTTCTCGTCGGAGCGGATCGGCACTTCTACCAAGTCATCGAAGAACTGCTGCACGACGTCGTCTGCAGGCTCCTGCCAAGTTGGCACAATTCCATGCGAGTCGCACAGCTGCATCATTGCACGGATGCGGTCGAGCGCGGAATTGTTGCACAACGGAACGACACCCCCGGCAACCTGAAAACTTCGGGGTGTTGAGGGTCGTACTTGAACAGCTCCTGGAGCATCGTGTTGAGCTCCAGAACTGTGAAGTTGAAGTTGAGGCCCGGCCGCAGCCTCATGATATCTGCCGCATTCTTGAACTCCCAAGTGGGTCTCCCCCATTCCTGCAGGGGGGCGATGGGGCGGCGAAGAAAGTCTGCGCCAACAGCGCCTATAGTGAGCCCGGCAAGCCTGAGGCGCAGGATCCGGGTGACAGCAATCTTCAGCCTGTCGTCTTCCGGGGCCACGTCACTCCAATCGCTGCCGCGTGCTACTGGGGTTTGGCGCCGGGTGGTGAATGGCTGCGGGTTCTCCTCGTCAATCCAGCACCAGTCTGCTCTCCACTCCTCCCACTTGCCGCGGAATTCTCCCTCCAGATAAGTTTCCTTCTTGCCGGCCCTTGAGATCCAGGCGATTCCGCCGGATAGAGGCTCTCCTCTCTCTACTCCGGGTATGAAGAAATGGCGAAAGAGGGCTACACTGGGATGGACTCCGACAAAGTTTTTGCAGAGATGTGCGAAAACTGCCATGGTCAGAACGGCATTGGGGGTGAAGTCAAGGAGATGGAATCCGTAGGTATTCATGATGTCGCAGAAGAATTCAGAGAAAGGCGGGCAGAGCCCGCAGTAGAAGAACAATGCGAAGAAAGGGTATCCGTTTGGGGCCTTCTTCCAAGCGGCGGCGGGGAGTACCTTCGTGCGCGGATGCGCGCGCGTCTCCGTCGACCAGAAGAGGTAGTAGTTCTCCCTCAGCTCCTTCGCGGCAAGCTTGCGGGGGAAGACGGCCCGCTCCTTCTGCAGCCCCGCAAGCCGTTGTGCCTCGGTCGACTTCACGACCTTCCCCTTGTCGGCTTTTGGAGCCATGGCGGAAGTGGTGGAGGAGGTCGACGGCGTTGGTGGTGCTGGTGGCGATGAGGGGCGGAGCGCTGCTCTCTCTCTCAGCTTTGGGAAGGCGAGGGAGCGGCGGAGATTTCTGAGATTGGAAGCAGCAACAGGCGAATGGGCGAACTTCCCCTGTTTCCCCTGCTTATAAAGAGGGAGGGGCGGACATTTCGCATTTCCGAATAAAGAAACCACCCACAATCTCTCCCACGATGCCGCATTCAACGCGTGCCGTTCGGGGAGGGCGCGGCGGATACGGAGTGAGATACGGCGTAACCTAGGCCGCGCGTGCCCGTGCCCTGTTTTGGGCCTGGCCCAACAGCGCTCGGCACCGTGTATGGCCCAGGCCCGGGGGCTCCTGTCGGTGTACTAGAGTAGGGGTACCCTAGTATCCCGAACTTGTGCACAGGCAGTCGCAGCATCCCGCGGCAAGGCTTGCCAGGTGACCGCCAAGGTCCTCCGTGGTTCCTTTGGAGCCATTCAAGAACAAAGTATCCAAGCCAAGGCATTTCAAGACCCCGGCAAGAGGAGCTTGCCGGGAAGGCCAATCAAGGCACCTCAAGACCCCGGCAAGAGGAGCTTGCCGGGAAGGCCAATCAAGGCACCTCAAGACCCCGGCAAGAGGAGCTTGCCGGGAAGGCCAACCAAGGCATCTCAAGGAGCTTGCCGCGACGCACCACGTGTCCCGGCAAGGCCCGGTGAGCGACAAGCTCCCGGGCGCGACAAGACAACAACCGCGATAAGGCGTTCGCCACGGCAAGCCACCACTTTGCCCGCGCTCCAGCACATCCACCAACGTGTCGCTCTGGGACCCTTCCAGGCATACGTGGCGGGCGGCTGTGCAGCCTGCGGTGCGCGGTGGCGAGCGGCGCTGACAAGATCGCCATCGTGGCAAGCGGTGGCGTCCCTGATGGTCCCTTTTGCACTGTTTAGGCGACACAGAAGGGCATTTAATGCCCTTGTCCCCTGCCGTCAGGGTTAGGTATGATACACTGTAGCAGGTAGCTGTACCTACCACAGCACCTTTCCATTTTTACCCTTTGTCTCCGTTGCCACCTGTCGGTGACCCCTTGAGCATATAAAAGGAGGCCCATGTGCAACGTAGAGGGGGGTTCGGAAGAGAGAACACTCAGGCTCGGTCTCGTTAGCCGCTGGTGTGTACTGTAGCACTCCGCGCTCCCGAGAAAGAACTCAATACAAACCACAAAGCAGGAGTAGGGTTTTACGCATCCGTGCGGCCCGAACCTGATTAAACTGCTCGTGTGCTTCGCCTCGATCCGCTCTTCGTGCGACCTCCGCCCCCGCCGAACCGAAAGGGACTCGGTCCGCCGGTCCCATAGGTGTTCGTGTATCAGTCCCCTGACAACCTCCCCCTCCTTCCTTTATATACATGGGGAGGGGGGCACCCTGGAACACATCAAAGTTGATCTTAGCCGTGTGCGGTGCCCCCCTCCACAGATTTCCACCTTGGTCATATCGTTGCAGTGCTTAGGCAAAGCTCTGCGCCCGTAGCTTCATCATCATCGTCACCACGCTGTCATGCTGACGCAACTCTCCCTTGACCTCAGCTGGATCTAGAGTTCGTGGGACATCACCAAGCTGAACATGTGCAGATCGCGGAGGTGCCGTATCTTCGGTACTAGGACCGGTCGGATCGTGAAGACATACGAGTACATCAACCGCATTGTCATAACACTTCCACTTACGGTCTACGAGGGTATGTGGACAACATTGTCCCCTCTCGTTGCTATGCATCACCTAGATGGATCTTGCGTGTGCATAGGAATTTTTTTGAAATTACAGCATTTCTCCAACAGTGGCATCCGAGCCAGGTTTATGCGTAGATGTTATATGCCCGAGTAGAACACAAAGGAGTTGTGGTCGTGGGTATATACATATTGCTTGCCGTCACTAGTTGATTCTTGATTCAGCGGTATTGTTGGATGAAGCGGCTCAGACTGACATTACGCGCACGCTTACGCGAGACTCGTTCTACCGACATGCTTCGCACACAAGTGGCTAGTGGGTGTCAGTTTCTCCAACTTTAGTTGAATCAGATTCAATGAACAGGGTTCTTTCTGAAGATCAAAAAGCAATCACTATACCGCGTTGTGGTTTTTGATGCCTAGGTAAGAATGGTTCTTGCTCAGCCCGTAGCAGCCACATAAAACTTTCAACAACAAAGTAGAGGACGTCTAACTTGTTTTTGCAGGGCATGTTGTGTTGTGATATGGTCAAGACATGATGCTAAGTTTTATTGTATGAGATGATCATGTTTTGTAACAGAGTTATCGGCAACTAGCAGGAGCCATATGGTTGTCGCTTTATTGTATGAAATGCAATCTCCATGTAATTGCTTTACATCATCACTAAGCGGGAGCGATAGTCATAGAAGAAATAGTTGGCGAGGCGACAACGATGCTTCGATGGAGATCAAGGTGTCAAGCCAGTGACGATGGTGATCATGACAGTGCTTTGGAGATGGAGATCAAAGGCACAAGATGATGATGGCCATATCATATCACTTATATTGATTGCATGTGATGTTTATCCTTGATGCATCTTATTTTGCTTAGTTCGGCGATAGCATTATATGATGATCTCTCACTAAATTTCAAGGTACAAGTGTTCTCCCTGAGTATGCACCATTGCTATAGTTCGTCGTGCCGAGACACCACATGATGATCGGGTGGGATAAGCTCTACATTCACATACAACGGGTGCAAGCCAGTTTTGCACACGTAGATTACTCAGGTTAACTTGCTGAGCCTAGCATATGCAGATATGGCCTCGGAACATTGAGACCGAAAGGTCGAGCGTGAATCATATAGTAGATATGATCAACATAGTGATGTTCACCATTGAAAACTACTCCATCTCACGTGATGATTGGACAAGGTTTAGTTGATATGGATCATGTGATCACTTAGATGATTAGAGGGATGTCTATCTAAGTGAGAGTTCTTAAGTAATATGATTAATTGAACTTTAGTTTATCATGAACTTAGTACCTGATAGTATTTTGCATGTCTATTTTGTTGTAGATAGATGGCCCGTGCTGTTGTTCCGTTGAATTTTAATGCGTTCATAGAGAAAGCTAAGTTGAGATGATGGTAGCAATTACACGGACTAGGTCCGTAACTTGAGGATTATACTCGTTGCTGCACAGACGAATTACGTCCTGGAAGCAGCGCTAGGTGACAAACCCGCTGCAGGAGCAACACCAGATGTTATGAACATCTGGCAAAGCAAAGCTGATGACTACTCAATAGTTTAGTGTGCCATGCTTTATGGCTTAGAGGACTTCAATGACATTTTGAACATCATGGAGCATATGAGATGTTCCTGGAGTTGAAGTTAATATTTCAAGCAAATGCCCGGATTGAGAGATATGAAGTCTCCAATAAGTTCTACAACTGCAAAATGGAGGAGAATAGTTCTGTCAATGAACATATACTCAGAATGTCTGGGTACCACAAACACTTGACTCAGCTGGAAGTTAATCTTCCTGATGATAGTGTCATCGACAGAGTTCTTCAATCACTGCCACCAAGCTACAAGAGCTTCGTGATGAACTAGAATATGCAAGGGATGGATAAGACGATTCCCGAGCTCTTCGCAATGCTAAAGGCCGCGGAGGTAGAAATCACGAAGGAGCATCAAGTGTTGATGGTCAACAAGACCACCAGTTTCAAGAAAAGGGTAAAGGGAAGAAAGGGAACTTCAAGAAGAACGACAAGCAAGTTGCTGCTCAAGTGAAGAAGCCCAAGTCTGGACCTAAGCATGAGACTGAGTGCTTCTACTGCAAAGGGACTGGTCACTAGAAGCGGAACTGCCCCAAGTATTTGGCGGAGAATAAGGATGGCAAAGTGAAAGGTATATTTGATATACCTGTTATTGATGTGTACCTTACTAATGCTCGGACACTAGTGCAGAACCGGGCTTTAGTCCCGGTTTGTAAAGACCTTTAGTGTCGGTTGCATAACCGGCACTAAAGGGTGGGCACTAAAGGCCCCCCTTTAGTACCAGTTCGGCACGAACCGGTGCTAAAGTGCCACCACGTGGCACGAGCCAGGCCACGGGTGCGGTAGATCATTAGTACCGGTTGGTAACACCAACCGATACTAAATGTTTGGGGGTTTTGGTTTTATTTTTTATTTTTCCTTTAAATTTGTGTTATCAATTTAATTTAGGATTGTTTTACGTTATAATGAGTTGTTAAATCATTAGGTGAAAGTACCACAGATTAGTTTCGACTGGATGCATGTGGATCCTAGCTAGCTGAGTGATCAAGTATATGCCATATATCCATATTACTTGATCATCTAAGTGTTCAAGTAATATGGATATGGCATATATCACTTAGCTAGGATCCATCCAGTTCAAACTAATTTGCGGTTTCTTTCATAAATGATATATATAATAACTCATCATCATCATCATCACCATCATCACATATTAATATATAAACTCTTGCATGATATCATCACCAACAACAGTATACTAGCTAGCTAAAAATCATCGTAGTCGTTATTACCACTATTTAATCATCATAGTCATTACCGCTGTCTAATCACCACCAACACTAGCTTAAAGAAGAAACATTCACTTGTACCAGAAGCAAAGATTGTTGGGGATCGTAGCAGAAATTCAAAATTTTTCTACGCATCACCAAGATCAATCTATGGAGTAATCTAGCAACGAGGGGAAGGAGAGTGCATCTATATACCCTTGTAGATCGCTAAGCGGAAGCGTTCAAGTGAACGGGGTTGATGGAGTCGTACTCGCCGTGATCCAAATCACCAATGATCCTAGCGCCGAACGGACGGCACCTCCACGTTCAACACACGTACGGTTGGGAGACGTCTCCTCCTTCTTGATCCAGCAAGGTGAGAGGAGAAGTTGAGGGAAAACTCCGACATCACGACAGCGTGGTGGTGATGGAGCTCGTGGTTCTCCAGCAGGGCTTCGCCAAGCACTACGGAGGAGGATGAGGTGTTTGGAGGTGGAAGAGGGCTGCGCCAGGGGAAGGGTGCGGCTGCCCTCTCACTCTCTCACTATATATAGGGGGAAGGGAGGAGGGGAGGCGCCCTAGGGTTCCCTAGGGGAGGGGCGGCGGCCACAAGGGAAACCCTAGATGGGTTTGGGCGTCCCCACCCCCTAGGAAACTTGCCCCCCAAGCCGGGAGGGGCGGCTGCCCTTGGGGAGGCGCCCCCACCTCTCTTGGTTACGTGAGGTGGGGTGGGAGGGGCGCTCAGCCCCTTAGTGGGCTGATGTGCCCTCTCCCCTTGGCCCATAAGGCCCCCCAACGCTTGCCGGGGCCTCCGAAACCCCTTTCGGACACGCTGGTCGTCACCTCGTACCCCCAGAACAATTCCGGACTCCAATGCCCTTTGTCCAATATACTGATCTTCACCTCCGGACCATTTCGGAGCTCCTCGTCATGTCCGGGATCTCATCCGGGACTCCAAACAACCTTCGGTAACCACATACTATTTCCCATAACAACTCTAGCGTCATCGAACCTTAAGTGTGTAGACCCTACGGGTTCGGGAACCATGCAGACATGACCGAGACAACTCTCCGGCCAATAACCAACAGCGGGATCTGGATACCCATGTTGGCTCCCACATGTTCCACGATGATCTCATCGGATGAACCACGATGTCGAGGATTCAATCAATCCCGTATACAATTCCCTTTGTCCAGCGGTATTGTACTTGCCCGAGATTCGATCGTCGGTATCCGATATCTTGTTCAATCTCGTTACCGGCAAGTCTCTTTACTCGTTCCGTAACACATCATCCCGTGATCAACTCCTTGGTCACATTGTGCACATTATGATGATGTCCTACCGAGTGGGCCCAGAGATACCTCTCCGTCACACGGAGTGACAAATCCTAGTCTCGATTCGTGCCAACCCAACAAACACTTTCGGAGATACCCGTAGTGTACCTTTATAGCCACCCAGTTACGTTGTGACGTTTGGTACACCCAAAGCATTCCTACGGTATCCGGGAGTTGCACAATCTCATGGTCTAAGGAAATGATACTTGACATTAGAAAAGCTTTAGCATACGAACTACACGATCTTTGTGCTAGGCTTAGGATTGGGTCTTGTCCATCACATCATTCTCCTAATGATGTGATCCCGTTATCAACGACATCCAATGTCCATGGTCAGGAAACCGTAACCATCTATTGACCAACGAGCTAGTCAACTAGAGGCTTACTAGGGACATGGTGTTGTCTATGTATCCACACATGTATCTGAGTTTCCTATCAATACAATTATAGCATGGATAATAAACGATTATCATGAACAAGGAAATATAATAATAACCAATTTATTATTGCCTCTAGGGCATATTTCCAACAGTCTCCCACTTGCACTAGAGTCAATAATCTAGTTCACATCGCCATGTGATTAACACTCACAGGTCACATCGCCATGTGACCAACATCCAAAGAGTTTACTAGAGTCAATAATCTAGTTCACATCACTATGTGATTAACACTCAATGAGTTCTGGGTTTGATCATGTTATGCTTGTGAGAGATGTTGTAGTCTACGGGTCTGCAACATTCAGATTCGTATGTATGTCATCTTGCGGATGCAGCTACTACGCTATATTTGGAGCCATTTCAAATAACTGTTTTACTATACGAATCCGGTATCTCTACTTAGAGCTATCCGGATAGGTGTTAAGCTTGCATCGATGTAACTCTTTAAGTCGAACTCTTTATCACCTCCATAACCGAGAAACATATCCTTATTCCTAATTTTGACCGCTATCTGGTGATCTACTCCTAGATCATCTTTGTACCCTCTTGCCAGACATGTGGCAAGGCACACATTAGGTGCGGTACTTAGCATGGCATACCGTATAGAGCCTATGACAAAAGCATAGGAGACGACCTTCGTCCTTCCTCTTTCTTCTGCCGTGGTCGAGCTTTAAGTCTTAACTTCATACCTTACAACTCAGGCAAGAACTCCTTCTTTGGCTGATCCATCTTGAACACCTACAAGATCATGTCAAGGTATGTGCTCATTTGAAAGTACCATTAAGCGTTTTTGATCTATCCTTATAGATCTTGATGCTTAATGTTCAAGTAGCTTAATCCAGGTTTTCCATTGAAAAACACCTTTCAAATGACCCTATATGCTTTCCAGAAATTCTACATCATTTCTGATCAACAATATGTTCACAACATATACTCATCAAAAATTATATAGTGCTCCCACTCACTTCTTTGGAAATACAAGTTTCTCATAAACTTTGTATAAACCCAAATCTTTGATCATCTCATCAAAGCATACATTCCAACTCCGAGATGCTTACTCCAGTCCTTAGAAGGATTGCCGGAGCTTTGAATACTTGTTAGCATCTTTCAGGATTGACAAAATCTTCTGGTTGTATCACATACAACCTTTCCTCAAGAAAATCATCAAGGAAACAATATTTTGACATCCTATCTACAAGATTTCATAAATAATGCAGTACGTGCTAATATAATTCCAACAGACTCTTAGCATCACTACGAGTGAGAAAGTCTCATCGTAGTCAACTCCTTGAACTTGTCGGAAAAAATCTTAACGACAAGTCGAGCTTTCCTAATGGTGATACTTACCATCATGGTCTGTCTTCCTTTTAAAATCCATATGCACCGAACAGCCTTACGACCAGCAAGTAGTTCTTCCAAAGTCTACACTTTGTTTTCATACATGGATCCTCTCTCGTATTTTATGGCCTCGAGCCATTTTTCGGAATCCGGGCCCACCATCGCTTCTCCATAGCTCGTAGGTTCATTGTTGTCTAGCAACATGACTTCCAAGACAGGATTACGTACCACTCTGAAGTAGTATGCATCCTTGTCGTCCTACGAGGTTTGGTAGTGACTTGATCCGAAGTTTCATGATCACTATCATAAGCTTCCACTTCAATTTGTGTAAGTGCAACAGGAACAACTCCCTGTGCCCTGCTACACATTAGTTGAAGTGACGGTTCAATAACCTCATCAAGTCTCCACCATCCTCCCACTCAATTCTTTCAAGAGAAACTTTTCCTCAAGAAAGGACCCGATTCGAGAAACAATCCCTATTGCTTTCGGATCTGAGACAAGAGGTATACCCAACTGTTTTGGGTGTCCTATGAAGATGCATTTATCCGCTTTGGTTTCGAGCTTATCAGCCTGAAACTTTTTCACGTAAGCGTTACAGCCCCAAACTTTTAAGAAATGACAGCTTAGGTTTCTCTAAACCATAGTTCATACGGTGTCGACTCAAGCGGAATTGCGTGGTGCCCTATTTAAAGTGAATGTGGTTGTCTCTAATGCCTAACCCATAAACTATAGTGCTAATTTGATAATAGACATCATGGTATGCATCATAGCCAATAGGGTGCAGTTATGATGTTCGGACACACCATCACACTATGGTGTTCCAGGCTGTATCAGCTATGAAACCATTTCCACAATGTCTTAATTCTGTGCCAAACTCGTAATTCAGATATTCATCTCTATGATCATATCTTAGATATTTTATCCTTTTGTCACGACGATCTTCCAACTTCACCCTGAAATTACTTGAACCTTTCAATAATTCAGACTCGTGATTCATCAAGTAAATATACTCAAATCATCTGTGAAGTAAGAACATAACGATATCCACTACATGCCTCGGCACTCATTGGACTGTACACATCAAGATGTATTACTTCCAACAAGCTACTTTCTTGTTCCCTCTTACTGAAAAACGAGTCCTTTCAGTCATCTTGCCCATGTGGTATGAATTGCATGTCTCAAGTGATTCAAAATCAAGTGAGTCCAAAGATCCATCAACATGGAGCTTCTTCATGTGTTTTATACCAATATAACTCAAATTGGAGTGCCACAAGTATGTGGTACTATCATTACTATCTTATATCTTTTGGCATGAACATGTGTATCACTACGATCGGGATTCAATAAACCATTCATTTTAGGTGCAAGACCATTGAAGGTATTATTCAAATAAATAGAGTAACCATTATTCTCCTTAAATGAATAACCGTATTGCGATAAACATAATCCAATCATGTCTATGCTCAACGCAAACACCAAATAACAATTATTTAGGTTTAACACCAATCTCGATGGTAAAGGGAGTATGAGATGCTTGATCACATCAACCTTGGAAACACTTCCAAACCATATTGTCATCTCACCTTTAGCTAGTCTCCGTTTATTCCGTAGCCTTTTATTTCGAGTTACTAACACTTAGCAACTGAACCGGTATCTATTACCATGGTGCTACTAGGAGTACTAGTAAAGTACACATCAATATAATGTATATCCAATATACTTCTGTCGACCTTGCTAGCCTTCTCATCTACCAAGTATCTAGGGTAGTTCTGCTTCAGTGACTGTTCCCCTCATTACAGAAGCACTTAGTCTCGGGTTTGGGTTCAACCTTGGGTTTCTTCACTAGAGCAGCAACTGATTTGCCGTTTCATGAAGTATCCCTTCTTTCCCTTGCCCTTCTTGAAACTAGTGGTTTTACTAACCATCAAAAATTGATGCTCCTACTTGATTTCTACTTTCGCGGTGTCAAACATCGCGAATTGCTCAAGGATCATCATGTCTATCCTTGATATGTTATAGTTCATCATGAAGCTCTAGTAGCTTGGTGGCAGTGACTTTGGAGAAACATCACTATCTCATTTGGAAGATTAACTCCCACTTGATTCAAGTGATTGTTGTACTCATACAATCTGAGCACATGCTCAACGATTGAGCTTTTCTCCTTAGTATACAGGCTTAGGAAACTTGTCAGAGGTCTCATACCTCTTGACGTGGGCACTAGCCTGAAATCCCAATTTCAGTCCTTGGAACATCTCATATGTTCTGCGATGTTTCAAAAATATCTTTAGTGCCTCAATTCTAAACCATTTAGCATTATGCACTGAACTATCATGTAGTCATCAAAACGCGTATGTTAGATGTTCGCAACATCCACAACCGACGCTCGAGGTTCAGCTCACTGAGCGGTGCATTAAGGACATAATCCTTCTGCGCAACAATGAGGACAATCCTCAGTTTACGGACCCAGTCTGCATAATTGCTACTATCAACTTTCAACTAATTTTTCTCTAGGAACGTATCTAAAACAGTAGAACTAAAGCGTAAGCTATGATATAATTTGCAAAGTCCTTTTGACTATGTTCATGATAATTGAGTTCATCTGATTATTTCATGAACTCCCACTCAGATAGACATCCCTCTAGTCATCTAAGTGATACATGATCCGAATCGACTAGGCCATGTCCGATCATCACGTGAGACGGGCTAGTCATCATCGGTGAACATCTCATGTTGATCGCATCTTCTATACGACTCATGTTCGACCTTTCGGTCCTTTGTGTTCTGAGGCCATGTCTGTACATGCTAGGCTCGTCAAGTCAACCTAAGTGTTTCACATGTGTTCCGAGGCCATGTCTGTACATGCTAGGCTCATCAACACCCGTTGTATTCGAACGTTAGAATCTATCACACCTGATCATCACATGGTGCTTCGAAATAATGAACCTTCGCAACGGTGCACAGTTAGGGAGAAAACTTTTCTTGAAATTTTAGTGAGGGATCATCTTATTTAAGCTACCATCGTTCTAAGCAAATAATATGTAAAACATGATAAACATCACATGCAATCAAATAGTGACATGATATGGCCATCATCACTTTGCTCCTTTTGATCTCCATCTTCGGGGCTCCATGATCATCATCGTCACTGGCATGACACCATGATCTCCATCATCGTGTCTTCGTGAAGTTGTCTTGCCAACTATTACTAATACTACTATGGCTAACGGTTAGCAATAAAGTAAAGTAATTACATGACATTTATGTTGACACTCAGGTCATAAATAAATTAAGACAAGTCCTATGGCTCCTGCCGGTTGTCATACTCATCGACATGCAAGTCGTGATTCCTATTACAAGAACATGATCAATCTCATACATCACATATATCATTCATCACATCCTTTTTGGCTATATCACATCACACGTCATATGCTGCAAAAACAAGTTAGACGTCCTCTAATTGTTGTTGCAAATTTTTACGTGGCTGCTATAGGTTTCTTAGCAAGAACGTTTCTTACCTACGCCAAAACCACAACGTGATATGCCAATTTCTATTTACCCGTCATAAGGACCCTTTTCATCGAATCCGATCCGACTAAAGTGGGAGAGACAGACACCCGCTAGCCACCTTATGCAACTAGTGCATGTCAGTCGGTGGAACCTGTCTCACGTAAGAGTACGTGTAAGGTCGGTCCGGGCCGCTTCATCCCACGATGCCGCCGAATCAAGATAAGACTAGTAACGGCAAGTAAATTGACAAAATCGACGCCCACAACTACTTTGTGTTCTACTCGTGCATAGAAACTACGCATAGACCTAGCTCATGATGCCACTATTGGTGATCGTAGCAGAAATTCAAAATTTTCTATGCATCACCAAGATCAATCTATGGAGTAATCTAGCAATGAGGGGAAGGAGATTGCATCTACATACCCTTGTAGATCGCTAAACGGAAGCGTTCAAGTGAATGGGGTTGATGGAGTCGTACTCGTCGTGATCCAAATCACCGATGATCCTAGCGCCGAACGGACGGCACCTCCGCGTTCAACACATGTACGGTTGGGAGACGTCTCCTCCTTCTTGATCCAGCAAGGTGAGAGGATAAGTTGAGGGAAATCTCCGACATCACGACGGCGTGGTGGTGATTGAGCTCGTGGTTCTCCGGCAGGGCTTCGCCAAGCACTACGAAGGAGGATGAGGTGTTTGGAGGAGGAAGAGGGCTGCGCCAGGGGAAGGGTGCGGCTGCCCTCTCTCTCTCATTATATATAGGGGGAAGGGAGGAGGGGGAGGCGCCCTAGGGTTCCCTAGGGGTGGGGCGGCGGCCACAGGGGAAACCCTAGATGGGTTTGGGCGCCCCCACCCCCTAGGAAACTTGCCCCCCAAGCCGGGAGGGGCGGCTGCCCTAGGGGTGGCGCCCCCACCTCTCCTGGTTATGTGAGATGGGGTGGGAGGGGCGCTAAGCCCCTTAGTGGGCTGATGTGACCTCTCCCCTTGGCCCATAAGGCCCCCAACGCTTGCCGGGGCCTCCGAAAGCCCTTTCGGACACGCTGGTCATCACCTGGTACCCCTGGAACAATTCCGGACTCCAATACCCTTCGTCCAATATACCGATCTTCACCTCCGGACCATTCTGGAGCTCCTCGTCATGTCCGAGATCTCATCCGGGACTCCGAACAACCTTCGGTAACCACATACTATTTCCCATAACAACTCTAGCGTCACCGAACCTTAAGTGTGTAGACCCTACGGGTTCGGGAACCATGCAGACATGACCGAGACAACTCTCCGGCCAATAACCAATAGCGGGATCTGGATACCCATGTTGGCTCCCACAAGTTCCACGATGATCTCACCGGATGAACCACGATGTCGAGGATTCAATCAATGCCGTATACAATTCCCTTTGTCCAACGGTATTGTACTTGCCCGAGATTCGATCATCAGTATCCGATACCTTGTTCAATCTCTTTACCGGCAAGTCTCTTTACTCGTTCCGTAACACATCATCCCATGATCAACTCCTTGGTCACATTGTGCACATTATGATGATGTCCTACCGAGTGGGCCCAGAGATACCTCTCCGTCACACGGAGTGACAAATCCTAGTCTCGTTTCGTGCCAACCCAATAGACACTTTCGAAGATACCCATAGTGTACCTTCATAGCCACCCAGTTACGTTGTGACGTTTGGTGCACCCAAAGCATTCCTACGGTATTCGAGAGTTGCACAATCTCATGGTCTAAGGAAATGATACTTGACATTAGAAAAGCTTTAGCAAACGAACTACACGATCTTTGTGCTAGGCTTAGGATTGGGTCTTGTCCATCACATCATTCTCCTAATGATGTGATCCCGTTATCAACGACATCCAATGTCCATGATCAGGAAATGGTAACCATCTATTGATCAACGAGCTAGTCAACTAGAGGCTTACTAGGGACATGGTGTTTTCTATGTATCCACACATGTATCTAAGTTTCCTATCAATACAATTATAACATGGATAATAAACGATTATCATGAACAAGGAAATATAATAATAACCAATTTATTGTTGCCTCTAGGGCATATTTCCAACAAAGATATCATCGAGTTCAACATGGTGATGATATATAAGCATTCATAACAAGAAAATCACTCTTTGAGATTAAGTTCAGGACGAAGAATACGGACATGAGAGGACAAGTACTAAGAGCATGAACTAGCTAAATCACTCCTGCTGCTCCCTCTCAGGTAAAATAGCATAGAACATGTATAGCTCTCCTAATTCATCATACTGGAGCATGCAGATGAATCTGTCTCCTAATCATGGGATGCGCTTCTCCTTGCTGCCCCTAGTACTTCTCTGGGATCGTTAACAATTTTGCTCCAATCTTTCACTATTAAGCATTCATTGCTTTCAGAAATCCTGAATGCACTCATGTGCAATGTAGGATATCTTGGTCGTAAGCTAACCATTGACATGCGACCTTTAGTCTCGATCCACTGAGGCACAACTGTCATCGGGAGTCCCTGTTGAAAAACATCGTGTAGTAATTAATATACTTAGCAATGAAAGCTTAGTTTCAAAAATAATGTATGCAAAAGATGCACTATAGGTTGCACGTTTTGAGTACTAACATTTCTAAGTGCAGGAAGAAAATTTGTCTTGACAGTATGAAGATCCTCAAGCCATGAAACATAATGACTTATCTCCTCGCAGTTTAGTTCAGCCCCGGGACAGTAGTAGGTCCTGTCTACCAAGCGCCGGACATGTTTGCTTGAACCGAAATAAGCTGACAATAGAAATTAGTTGTCAACTATTTTTGAATAAACAATATCAAAGACATAAACATGTTTGAGAAAAACTCACATAATGGTAGAACTGGAGGCGTCTGCACATCGACCCAGATGTCTCTATTACCTTCCATATCATCTTCCGGACGAATATCAAAGGTGATAACCATATCAGGCTCAAATGCATAAGCCTTGCATAGTGCTTGCCAAGTTTTGCATTTAAAATGGGTGTATGTTTCTGCATTGTATAATTTGACGTTGAAAGTATACCCATGCTCGGTCTTCAAGTAAACTCTCTTTACCTCCATATCATCCATAGCACTGAAACCTATCTTATCCAAGACAAAAATTCCTGCATGGCAGGGGATGCGCTAGTAGAATAGTGAAAATTTAAAATTATAAGTTGAAACAAATGAAGCATAAGTCATGCTTTATTTTGAAAAAATACTTGCCGTTGTGACTTACTGTATCCACTTCGAATGTCTCATCCAGCTTGATGCTGAAGCGCCTATTATCAACAAGGAAATTTTTGTCGCACAGGCCGCATTGGTCTTCATAGTGTTCGCACATAATGAAATATTTTTCATCGTCAGACGACATTTCCTATGTTCATATAGGTGAAACATTAAACACTTACTATCTAACATTAATTAATATCTAGCTAATTCTAATATTCATCTAACATTTGACATTAATATCTAACATATATTTCTATCTAATTAATCTAACATTTGACATTAATCTAACATTTATATAAACTAAAAATATATATAAAAAATTAAAAAACAGAAAAAATCATTAACAAATAACAAAAAAATCATTAACATTAACATCTAGCTAGTTAAGTTCTATATATAGGTGAAACATTACTAGTTCTATTATTTCAACTAATTCAACTAGTTCTATTAATTCAACTAGTTCTATTAATTCAACTAATTCAACTAAGCATTTACTAAAAATAAACTAGTTATATTAATTCAACTAGTTCAAATCTCATATACCTAATTAATATCTAGCTAATTCATCTAACAATTGACATTAATATTTAACTTTTCTATCTAATTCATATCTAACATTCGACATTAATCTAACATTCTTATCTAGGTAATTCATCTAATTAACAATTTGACATGCATTAATCTAAAAAACAGAAAACAAAAAATAATTAAAAAAATTGTGTGTGTGTATGTGTGTGTACGTACGAGCGGGGGCGGCGGCGTACGGGCGGCGGCGCGAGACGACGTCGACGGGGACGGCGCGACGGGGGCGTCGACGTCGACGACGGGGACGGCCGGGGCGCGGGA
>NC_041380.1:525205161-525247091 GCF_002162155.2 Triticum dicoccoides | reverse complement strand
GACGGGGACGGCCGGGGCGCGACGACGGCGACGGGGACGGGGCGCGATACGGGGCGGGGGCGGGGGCGGGGGCGGCGACGGCGGCTGAGCGCGACGAAGACGAACATGAACTAACTAAATGTTTTCGTAAATGTTGTATATATAGAAGAGGCCTTTAGTACCGGTTGGAGCCACCAACCGATACTAAAGGCCAACTTTGGCCAGGCCAAGAGGCGGGAAGAGCAGGCCATTAGTACCGGTTGGTGGATCCAACCGGTACTAAAGACCACCCTTTAGTACCGGTTGGAGCCACCAACCGGTACTAAAGGTGGTGCGCTGCCACCCGCGGTGCACAAAGTTTAGTCCCACGTTGCCGGGCGAAGGGCAACCGCACTGGTTTATAAACCCAGCCGTGGCTGCCCTTTTGAACTCCTCTATAAAGCAGGCTTCTGGGCCTAACTATGGTGCGCTACCCTGTGAGCCTGCTGGGCCTTGTGGGCCTAAAATTGCACGCCCGTGGTCTAGCAGGCCCATATGGCAGCGCCCCAAATTTTTTTATATAGTTTTTTTCTTTTCTTCTTTATTTTTTCTTCTATTTATTTCTGAGTAGTTTTTTATATAGGTTTTTTCTTTTCTGCTATATTTATTTTCTTCTATTTATTTCTGAGTAGTTTTTTATATAGTTTTTTTCTTTTCTGCTTTATTTATTTTCTTCTATTTATTTCTGAGTAGTTTTTTTATATACTTTTTTCTTTTTACTTTATTTATTTTATTTTATTTATTTATGAGTAGTTGTTTGTAGAGTTTCGATTTTTTCTTTTCTGCTTTATTTATTTTCTTCTGTTCATTTATTTTTATATACCATGCCAAGTTTTGACTTTTTCAGAGTTCATTTGTAGTGCTTTTCAATTCGAAGGTCATTTAGCTCTCAAAACAAATCATTAAATGCATGAAAAATAGCAAATGAAGGCTGAAATAGTTGAAAGTTGATGGCGTGGCTTTGAATGGTGCATACTGAATGCACAAAAAGTATGGAGTTATAATAAGTTTTAAAAAATAAAGTGCCGGTGTAACAGATGAGTTTTCGTCCGAAACCAACCCTGATACTTTGAAAGAGATTGTCCAGTTTTTACACGAAGTGCATCCAGTTTTTGCCGTAACAGAAGAAGTCCGGAGTTGTAATAAGTTATTAAAAATAAAAAAGAGGCGCAATGCTCGTTAATTAGCTTCAAGCCTTTCGGAATAGTGTAAACTGTAGTGCACATAGCTCCGTGCAGTCTACCCTATTCCCCAAGGCTTGAAGCTAAGCAACGTGCAGGTGAGCATTGAGCCTCTTCTTCATCGTCTCTGCACTCAAGGCTTATAAACCGCTCCTAGTGCCTCTCTCTTCGCGAGGTGGGACTAAAAACAGCTTACTAAGAAATGCTAGTACTGGTTCATGCCATGAACCGGTACTAAAGGTGCTCGTGGGGCCCCAGCCTGACCACAGCTTGACACAACCTCATTAGTACCAGTTTGTGGCATGAACCGGTGCTAGAGGTTCGCCACGAACCGGTACTAAAGAGCTCCTCCCGCCTAGCCGTTGGAACTGGCACTAATCGACACATTAGTGCCCGCTCAAATTCAAACCGGGACAAATGTGTCTCATTTTATAGTGCTTTTCAATTTCAGGGCCATTTAGCTCAAAACAAATCATTAAACGCATGAAAAATAGCAAATGAAGGTAGAAATGGTTGAAAGTTGATGGCGTCGCTTTGAATGGTGCATACTGAATGCACAAAAAGTCTGGAGCTGTAATAAGTTTAAAAAAATGAAATGCCTTTGTAACAGATGAGTTTTCGTCAGAAACCCGAATACTTCGAAAGAGATTGTCTAGTTTGTAAACGAAGTGCATCCAGTTTTTGCCGTAACCCTCTCTACTTTTTTGCACATTCTATGTGGGTGAAATGATGATACCATGCCAAGTTTCAACTTTTTCAGAGTTCATTTGTAGTGCTTTTCAATTTCAAGGTCATTTAGCTCTCAAAACAAATCATTAAATGCATGAAAAATAGCAAATGATGGCAGAAATGGTTGAAAGTTGATGGCGTCGCTTTGAATGGTGCATACTGAATACACAAAAAGTCTAGAGTTGTAATAAGTTTAAAAATGAAATGCCTTTGTAACAGATGAGTTTTCGTCAGAAACCCGGATACTTCGAAAGAGATTGTCCAGTTTGTAAACGAAGTGCATCCAGTTTTTTCTGTAACCCTCTGTACTTTTCTACACATGCTATGTGGATGAAGTGATGATACCATGACAAGTTTCGACCCTTTCAGAGTTCATTTGTAGTGCTTTTCAATTTCAGGGTCATTTAGCTCTCTAAACAAATCGGTAAATGACTGAAAAATAGCAAATGATGTCAGAAAGGGTTGAAAATTGATGACGTCGCTTTGAATGGTGCATACGGAACGCAAAAAATATAAGAGCATTTAGATCATGATCTTATATTTCTTTACAGTCTGAATTGTCAATATGATCTTATACATCAAAAATACTTTGATCACCAATGATCTTTTTGTGTACAATCTGAATTGTCAATATGAGTCCTCAACAATTTGTAAACTGGTGAAGACTCATATTGCGGCCACAAATTCTACACATAGAGTTCAATGAAGACCAAGTGCTTGTGATAGTTTGAGAAGTAACATATTTAAGGTGGTAAAAACCTTGTTAGGGGAGCGAGGTGGGACTAAAAACAGCTTGCCATAACCTCATTAGTACCGGTTCGTGGTACGAACCGGCACTAAATGGTGATGGTGGGGCCATAGCCTGACCGCAAGCTGCCACAACCTCTTTAGTACCGGTTCATGGCATGAACTGGTACTAAAGGTTCGCCATGAACCGATACTATTGATCGCCACCACGAACTGGTACTATTGATCACATTAGTGCCGGTTCTGTTACAAACCGGGACTAATGTGCTTCACAATTGATCCTTTTTCTACTAGTGGCAGTAGCGCCTGGGTATTTAATACTGGTTCTGTTGCTAATATTTGCAACTCAAAACAGGGGCTACGGATTAAGCGAAGATTGGCTAAGGACGAGGTGACGATGCGCGTGGGAAATGGTTCCAAAGTCGATGTGATCACCGTCGGTACGGTACCTCTACATCTATCTTCGGGATTCGTTTTAGACCTAAATAATTGTTATTTGGTGCCAGCGTTGAGCATGAACATTATATCTGGATCTTGTTTGATGCGAGACGGTTATTCATTTAAATCAGAGAATAATGGTTGTTCTATTTATATGAGTAATATCTTTTTTGGTCATGCACCCTTGATGAGTGGTCTATTTTTACTAAATCTTGATAGTAGTGATCCACATGTTCATAGTATTGAAGCCAAAAGGTATAAGTTTAATAATGACAGTGGAACTTATTTGTGGCACTGTCGTTTAGGTCATATTGGTGTAAAGCGCATGAAGAAACTCCATGCTGATGAACTTTTGGAATCACTTGATGCTTGTGAACCATGCCTTATGGGCAAGATGACTAAGACTCCGTTCTTCGGAACAATGGAGAGAGCAACAGACTTGTTGTAAATAATACATACTGATGTATTCGGTCCGATGAGTGTTGATGCTCGTGGCGGGTATCGTTATTTTCTTACCTTCATAGATGATTTAAGCAGATATGGGTATATGTACTTGATGACCATAAGTCTGAAATATTTGAAAAGTTCAAGGAATTTTAGAGTGAAGTGTAAAATCATTGTAACAAGAAAATTAAGTTTCTATGATCTGATCGTGGAGGTGAATATTTGAGTTATGAGTTTGGTCTTCATTTGAAACACTGCGGAATAGTTTCGCAACTCACGCCACCTGGAACACTACAGCGTAATGGTGTGTCCGAATGTCGTAACCACACTTTATTAGATATGGTGCGATCTATGATGTCTCTTACTGATTTACCGCTATCATTTTGGGATTATGCTTTAGAGACAACTGCATTCACATTAAATAGGGCACCATCGAAATCCATTGAGACGACACCTCATGAACCGTGGTTTGGCAAGAAACCCAAGTTGTCATTTCCTAAAGTTTGGGGTTGCGATGCTTATGTGAAAAAGCTTCTACCTGACAAGCTCAAACCCAAACCGGATAAATGTGTCTTCATAGGATACCGAAAGGAGACTGTTGGTACACCTTCTGTCATAGATCCGAAGGCAAGATATTCGTTGCTAAGAATGGATCCTTTCTAGAGAAGGAGTTTCTCTCAAAAGAAGTGAGTGGGAGGAAAGTAGAACTTGATGAGGTAACTGTACCTGCTCCCTTATTGGAAAGTAGTTCATCACAGAAATCAAATCCAGTGATTCCTACACCAGTAAGTGAGGAAGCTAATGATGATGATCATGAAACTTCTGATCAAGTTACTACCAAACCTCGTAGGTCAACTAGAGTAAGATCTGCACCAGAGTGGTACGGTAATCCTGTTCTGGAGGTCATGTTACTTGACCATGACAAACCTACGAACTATGAGGAAGCGATGACGAGCCCAGATTCCGCAAAATGGCTTGAGGCCATGAAATCTAAGATGGGATCCATGTATGAGAACAAAGTGTGGACTTTGGTTGACTTACCCGATGATCGGCAAGCCATAGAGAATAAATGGATCTTCAAGAAGAAGACCGACGCTGACGGTATTGTTATGTCTACAAATCTGGACTTGTTGAAAAAGGTTTTCGACAAGTTCTAGGAGTTGACTACGATGAGACCTTCTCACCCGTAGCGATGCTTAAGTCCGTCCGAATCATGTTAGCAATTACCACATTTTATGATTAGGAAATTTGGCAAATGGATGTCAAAACTGCATTCCTTAATGGATAGCTTAAAGAAGAATTGTATATGATGCAACCAGAAGGTTTTGTCAATCCAAAAGGTGCTAACAAAGTGTGCAAGCTCCAGTGATCCATTTATGGACTAGTGCAAGCCTCTCGGAGTTGGAATATATGCTTTGATAGTGTGATCAAAGCATATGTGTAGCGATCCGACCTCAAACGGTCAAGTCTTTGTGCTTCACTGTCATCCCTGGATCGGTAATGCTGACACACAGTACTCAGGAATTTATAACAGAGTAGCAATCACACACTTATTACATTGAATGTCTCCAAAGAGAACTTATTACAATAAATATGGCTTAAGGCCATCTAATATGATAACAGCGGAAGGCTTGGAATATAAAGTGAGTCCATCAACTCCAACGGCATAGCTGAGCTGCACGACAACGACCTAATGAACCTTACTCCTTGTCAGAAAAGTCTGCAACATAATACGTTGCATCCCGAAAACGGGTCAGCACATGGAATATGCT
Organism: Triticum dicoccoides; assembly: GCF_002162155.2. Lineage (NCBI taxonomy): Eukaryota > Viridiplantae > Streptophyta > Magnoliopsida > Poales > Poaceae > Triticum > Triticum dicoccoides. Next base: position 525,241,762 of record NC_041380.1, on the reverse strand, counting down.
GGCAAAATAACACAGTAGAGCAAGAACAGAATAATGCAATCACTACATGCATATTTGGCTGGTGGAAAGCTCTATGGTTATAGTTTTGCGAAAAGCCAATTTTTCCCTACAACAAAGGAATAGATTTTTAATTTTAACTATCATGGTAGTTGAAACATCATTGAGAAGGTTCCTCCAACTCAATCCCAATTAAAAGTAATTATTAACCCAACAACATTAATTTAGAGTGATGAGATACATAAGATACTCCAAGTACTAGATACTCAAGATTGTCCATAACCAGGGACACAGCTAACAATGATTAGTTTATACACTCTGCATTGGTTTGCGCACTTTTCCCCACAAGACTCGATCTCCTCCGTTGGTTTTCTCGCACTACAGGGCGTTTGAGAAATGGATGACCGAGACACAGTCTTTCAGAAACATTAACTCTCTACTCCGGGCAGACCATACCAAACCTACAATCCCACTACCTGCTGATCCACGTCTTCAAGAGCTTCACGTAACTTACTTAACTATGCTAGAGCCCATAATAGCTTGTGGCTGCACACGGAAGTTTCTAGCATGAATAATCTCAGTTCCCTTTGAGCCTGGGTGGCGGTCCATAGGAAGATCACACGGGTACTCCGGGATTCCAAAAATACAGACAACACTGGGTACTCCAGGTGCCTCAATCCACCCAGATGTGTATTTAAGTTGCCACCTTAAGTTGAAACATTAATTATCAATCTCACATCTCACGGATTTCACTCACCCAAACCTCGTCTACGAGCATAGCATAGCAAAAATAAGCAACGCATAGAAGTAACTCCCAAGGGTTTGAGTGCAACAGGGTAATAGGTTCTACCTCACCAACTACTTCCCAACCCACATGTTAATGACATCCTAACCATGCAATGTTTGGGGATTGGTGCTAATGCATAAAAACTGGGTGATAAAGGGGTATGATCAAAGTGTTACTTGCCTTGCCGACGATCCGCGTAACCTAGTGACTCCAAATAACACGCTTCGCACTCCGGGAATTCTATCGCAAACAAACAATAGCATATATAAGCAATCAAACTAAGAAACACGGGTAAATCTCAAATAAGAAGATCTAACCAGAAAGTTCAACTTAAGAACTCCGGTTTGCAAAAAGAATCAAATCGAACGGAGCAACGAAACTCAAACGGCAAAAGAAACAAGATCCATTTACTAATCTGGACCTAGGTCAAATTTTACAGTAGAAAAAACTTGTGCAAGTTGGTTAAGCGGAAAGAGGGTATCGAGACGAAGATCTAGGCGCTTGAATCGCCTGATTCCGACTAACGAGCGAAAAGATAAACTAAAACGAAAATCAGATCAGAAATCGCGATCAGAAATAATCGCGGATTAATCCGAAAAAAACCGGACGAACAGGCTAACGAACGAGCGTTCGTTAACTGTAACTAACGAGCGAAAACCGTTCGTTAAAACGAACATCCGGACGAATGTCCGCTAAAAAGAAAAACCGGCAAACTGAAAAAAACGACTAGGGTTTCTTAACGAAAACCGAACCGGTTTTCTAAAAAAAACTGAACGACGCTAACCTCCGGCGAGGTCCGGCATGACGGTGGCTCCAGCGTGGGGCGGTGCTACGCGGGGCGGCCGCAGCACGGGCAACAGGCGGCGGCAGTGGCTCGCAGCGAGGGCGGCGCGGCAGCGGGCAGAGGCGGTGAGGCGGCGCGGCGGCTTCGACGGCGGGGTGGCAGCTCGAGGCGGGGTGGGGCTCCAAGGGCGGCAGGGTGCGACTTTAAAGGGGGGGTGCGTTGGGGAGGGGGCACGGCGGGGACAAGGAGTCCGAGCCGGACTCCCGTTCGGCGGCGGCGCAGTCTCTCGCTAGGAGACGGCGGCGCGGGGAGGTGGGCCGACGCTGGGCTTCGGCCCAGCTAGGCCTTGGCGCGTTCTTTTTAAATTCCGCCGAAACTCAGAAAAATCCTAAACAATAAAATAAAATTCTAAAAATGCCAAAACAAATTTTCTCCGTCTAAATAAAATATTTAGAACGAGATGAACATTTTCTTTGCCCTAAAATGCAATTTTGAAAACGTGCAATTTTTCTAATGCAAACAAAATTGCAAATAAAATCCAAATAAAATCAAAAATTGATTTTAATATTTTTCCTCCAACATTTCATTTATTTTGGAGAATTCATATTAGCTCCTCTCGTATATTTTAATATGAAATATTTTCGGGGAGAAAAATAATTAAAAACAAAATCCTTGTTTCAAAATTTGATAAAATCAATTTGAAAACCGGGGAAATCCCCAACTCTCTCCGAGGGTCCTTGAGTTGCTTAGGATTTCGAGGATCACGAGACGAAATGCAATAAAACATGATATGCAAGAATGATCTATGTATAACATTCCAAATTGAAAATTTGGGATGTTACAATATGGTTTTATACAGACTTTTGGAGAAGCCTATATTTACAAGAAAGTGAGTGGGAGCTCTGTAGCATTGCTGATATTATATGTACATGACATATTGTTGATCGGAAATGGTACTGAATTTCTGAATAGCATAAAAGGATACTTGAATAAGAATTTTTCAATGAAAGACCTCGGTGAAGCAACTTATATATTGGGCATCAAGATCTATAGAGATAGATCAAGACGCTTAATTGGACTTTCACAAAGCACATACCTTGATAAAGTTTTGAAGAAGTTCAAAATGGATCAAGCAAAGAAAGGGTTCTTGCCTGTGTTACAAGGTGTGAAGTTGAGTCAGACTCAATGCCCGACCACTACAGAAGATAGAGAGAAAATGTAAGTCATTCCCTATGCTTCAGCCATAGGTTCTATCATGTATGCAAAGCTGTGTACCAGACCTGATGTGTGCCTTGCTGTTAGTTTAGCAGGGAGGTACCAAAGTAATCCAGGAGTGGATCACTAGACAACAGTCAAGAACATCCTGAAATACCTGAAAAGGACTAACGATATGTTTCTTGTTTATGGAGGTGACAAAGAGCTCGTCGTAAACGGTTACGTTGATGCAAGCTTTGACACTGATCCGGATGACTCTAAGTCACAAACCAGATACATATTTTTATTGAATTGTGGAGCTATCAGTTGGTGCAGTTCCAAGCAGAGCGTCGTGGCGGGATCTACGTGTGAAGCAGAGTACATAGCTGCTTCAGAAGCAACAAATGAAGGAGTCTGGATGAAGGATTTCATATCCGATCTAGGTGTCATACCTAGTGCATCGGGTCCAATGAAAATATTTTGTGACAACACTAGTGCAATTGCCTTGGCAAAGGAATCCAGATATCACAAGAGAACCAATCACATCAAAAGACGCTTCAATTCCATCCGCGATCAAGTCAAGGAGGAAGACATAGAGATTTGCAAGATACATAGGGATCTGAATGTTGCAGACCCGTTGACTAAGCCTCTCTCACGAGCAAAACATGATCAACACCAAGACTCCATGGGAGTTAGAATCATTACAATGTAATCTAGATTATTGACTCTAGTGCAAGTGGGAGTCTGAAGAAAATATGCCCTAGAGGCAATAATAAAGTTGGTATTCATATTTCCTTATATCATGATAAATGTTTATTATTCATGCTAGAATTGTATTAACTGGAAACTTAGTACATGTGTGAATACATAGACAAACCGAGTGTCACTAGTATACCTCTACTTGACTAGCTCGTTAATCAAAGATGGTTAAGTTTCCTAGCCATGGACAAAGAGTTGTCATTTGATGAACGAGATCACATCATTAGAGAATGATTTGATTGACTTGACCATCCATTAGCTTAGCACGATGATCGTTTAGTTTGTTGCTATTGCAACTCCCGAATACCGGAGGAACACTGAGTGTGCTATCAAACATCACAACGTAACTGGGTGACTATAAAGATGCTCTACAGGTGTCTCCAATGGTGTTTGTTGAGTTGGCATAGATCGAGATTAGGATTTGTCACTCCGTGTATCGGAGAGGTATCTCTGGGCCCTCTCGGTAATGCACATCACTATAAGCCTTGCAGGCAATGTGACTAATAAGTTAGTTACGGGATGTTGCATTACGGAACGAGTAAAGGGACTTGCCGGTAACGAGATTGAACTAGGTATTGACATACCGGCGATCGAATCTCGGGCAAGTAACATACCGATGACAAAGGGAACACCGTATGTTGTTATGCGGTTTGACCAATAAAGATCTTCATAGAATATGTAGGAACCAATATGAGAATCCAGGTTCCTCTATTGGTTATTGACCGAAGACGAGTGTCGGTCATGTATACATATTTCTTGAAGCCGTAGGGTCCGCACGCTTAACGTTTGGTGACGATCGATATTATGAGTTTATGTGTTTTGATGTACCGAAGGTAGTTCGGATTCCCGGATATGATCACGGACATGACGAGGAGTCTCGAAATGGTCGAGACATAAAGATCGAAATATTGGAAGGCTATGTTTGGACATCAGAATGGTTCCGGGTGAGTTCGGGCAATTAGCGGAGTACCGGGGGTTTACCGGAACCCCTCGGGGAGTCAATGGGCCTTATTGGGCCTTAGTGGGACAGAAGAGAAGATAGCCAGGTGGAGGGCGCGCCCCGCAAGCCCAATCCAAATTTGGTGGGGGGGGGGGGGTCGGCCCCCCTTTCCTTTCTCCTTCTCCATCTTCCTTCTTTTCCTAGTAGGACTAGGAAAGGGGGGAGTCCTACTCCTACTAGGAAGAGGACTCCTCCCCCCTTGGCATGCCTAGAGGGCCGGCCGGCCTCCCCCTCCCTCCTTTATATACGTGGGGAGGGGGCACCCTAGAACACATTAAAGTTGATCTTAGCCGTGTGTGGTGCCCCCTCCATAGATTTTCACCTCGGTCATATCGTTGCAATGCTTAGGTGAAGCCCTACGCCGGTAGCTTCATCATCACCTTCACCATGCCGTCGTGCTAACGCAACTCTCCCTCGACCTCAACTGGATCTAGAGTTCATGGGACGTCACACTGAGCTGAACGTGTGCAGATCACGGAGGTGCATTATCTTCGGTACTAGGATCGGTCGGATCATGAAGACGCATGACCACATCAACCGCGTTGTCATAACGCTTCTGCTTATGGTCTACGTGGGTACGTGGACAACACTCTCCGCTCTCGTTGCTATGCATCACCTAGATGGATCTTGCGTGTGCGTAGGATTTTTTTAAAATTATTGCGTTTCCGCAACACAAATGGTATCAGATATCAGGTATTAGGTTCATGGGTGAGATTTATATTTTTATTAGATCATTTTACTTTTCTATCCTACAATCCATGAAAAGCAAAAAAATATCCGTTTATCCTTTGCACCTATCGTTTTTTTGGAGGACACCTATCATTTTAACCTTTAGCAAAAACAATTTTTATTGGAAAATGTCCGGTCCATTCATCTTCAATCATGGCAGTATAACAAACACAAGAAATAATGAAAAAATGCATTCAAATTTTAGACCACCTAGCGACGACTAGAAGCACTGAAGCGAACTGAAGGCGCACCACCGTCGTCGCCCCTCCCTCGCCGGGGCTGGGCAAAACTTGTCATAGTATATAGTCGGGAAGTCGTCATGCTGAGGCCCTATAGGAGCAACGCACCAGAACACAACTGCTGCCATTGCAGAGTAGCATATATCAGAAGGACCCAACATGAAAACACATGAACATAGAGGAACTACGACCAGATCCGAGGAAATCCACTAAGGATAGATTTGCCAAAGACACATCTCCACACATCCATCGATGTTGCTAGATGCATCACCAGGACGGGGGCTAGGCGAGAAGAAACTTGTTCCATCTTCAGGGAGCCGCCGCTGTCTCATCTTCCTGAGAAGGACACAAACCCTAACAAAACTAGAGGAAACATGAAAAAAATAGAGTCCTCCTGCCGGCAAGGGCCGGGATCCATCGTGCCGCCATGGCCCTTAGGTCACAGGAGGCGAGGCGGACTGGTAGCAACGCCGGCCGGAGGTAGAGGAATGCTAGGAATTTTTTGGGAGGGAGTAACCTTTAGCAATTTGCATCCATTTTTTGTGTAGTTGGCTTTTTTTAGAGAAACGGCATATGCGTGACTTTATAAATAAAGCCACTAGGTAGAATCAACAAGACCACACAAAACTTTTCACCAACTTAAGGCAGCCATTACAAAAGAGTAAACGGTGGCATGCAAGCCTAGTAAGAGTGGCACGCAGGCCAACAACCTACAAAGCCTAGCCAGAAGAGGAGCATCATGCGCTGATGATCATGAGTTGGTGCCATGAGACTGGACCATGATCATCAGCTTCTCCAGTGCCACCCGATCTGCGTCCTTAGTCAATAATTTTCACTGCTGCAAGAAGATAATCATTTTGAAAAAGTAATCAGCCAGCCTGTTAGGGAGAATACTTTCAATAGTGAATTTATTTTTAGTAGTCCACAACGCACAACATAGCGCTGAGAATCCCTCCCGGAAAATACGTCTATTTTCCCCCACAAGGCTCGCAGCCAACAACCGCAACTCGACAAAGGAGGAAGGAACCAAAGAAACCCCCATCCAAGATTTAATACAGCACCATGCCAGCTTGGCCAGAACACACCCAAAAAAGATATGGTCCGAATAAGCATAAAGTGCAATGGGCCGAGCCTGGTCCATTCCATTTTTGAATTTGATCGACTGCTGGTAATTTGCCTCTAAAGCTTGCCACATGAAGATCTTGATTTTTGGCGGCACCCTAGCAAGCCACAAATGTTTAAATCTGTTGGTGGGGGAACCAGAAATCAGCCGCAAGTAGAGGGATTCCAAAAATCGACCAGAAGAGTGATGCCAGGTGACAGAATCCCCTTCCCTCGACAACATCGGGAAGCAGGCAGCAAGGAGGTGCCACTGTCCCAACTCTTCAGGAGAGAGGGTCCTCTTGAAACCCAGGACCCAACCTACGCCGGCAAGCTAAGAGATTGAGATCTCCAGGTTCGGATAATAAGAAAACAAAACAAGAATTGAGAATGCCAAGGGGCGTCGCCAGACCACCAGTCTAACCAAAAGTGCACTGAGGTACCATTGCCTACAACAAACTTGACGTGTTCCCTGAAAACATATCTAATTTTGACCAAATCATGCCAAAACTGGGACCCACCAAAGGACGGAGCAAACATGGGGCTACAATTTGGAAAATATTTTCCTTTCAGAATATCGAACCACATCGTACCAGGTCCACTGGACATGATTTTCCACCACCATTTAATAATGAGGCATTTATTCATGATGAAAGTGTTCAGGATGCCCAGCCCCCCTATGAGACTTGGGGCGGCAGATGGACTGCCATTTAACCGGCCTATACTTACGTCGATTGTCAGCAGAGTTCCACCTGAGATCCAACTTCTTACGGGTGAAAGGGACTTTATTCCTTTGAAAATTAAACATGAACAGAATAGGGTAGCATATCGCTTTGTATAGCCGTACGGAAAGCACTATTGCTTTATGGCTAGGTAGTGGTCGACCTTGTATTGATGAACTTTTGCCTCTCGATTGTAACCCTATAACTATGGAATAATTTTTTTTGAAATGAAAGGGGTTTCCCCCCGCCTAAACTTTTTATTGAAAGCCAAGGCAAACCAAAGCACATAGACTGTTAAACAGCGCCCGGCGATAGCCGGAGAGTAGCTGCCACAGAAGGAAACACAATAGGGTTCTAGTTTTACTACCCCTATTACAGTTGAGTAATAATAGTTCCAGGAACGGATGCACATCCAGTAAAAGAAAACATGCCAGCTCTCAGAATAGATCAATGCAGACAGCTAGCAACTACATGCCCCAGCCATGGATCTAGAGTTCTTCTTTTTTTATCTCCAGGCGATTCTAAGCAATTCCCCTCTTCGGTAGTCCAGCAGCCTTAAACACCAGAGAAGAAGAACACCCTGAGCTTCTGAACATAGGATTCTCCATTGTCTGATCATAGCCCCCAATATATTCAAAACACAGTATATACTTCGCCATCTTCGCCCCTGGAAAACAGAATCATTTCACAAACGCCATAAGCTCCACAAGGCAGCAGTAGTAGATATGTTCAAAGCTTCACAGAGTTTTCTTTTTCTCCAGAAGGAAGATAGCATAGCAAAAGAGTCAGGAACAGTAATCTTAAATCATTCAACAATCAACTCCCAGACTTGCCTAGCAACAGTACAGTCAAAGAAAAGATGTTGAATAGTTTCTAATTCATCACAAATACACATGTCTTGTCCTCTACATGTCTACGTTTGGCCATGTTATCTCTGGTCAAGCTCTTATTGTGACAAATCAACCACAGAAAAACATGGATATTAGGAGGTACTTTATTTTTCCATATACCATATTTGATCCCAGAAGGGATCTGTCGGTGTCAAAACCAGCGGATCTCGGGTAGGGGGTCCTGAACTGTGCGTCTAGGCCGGATGGTAACAGGAGGCAAGGGACATGAAGTTTTACCCAGGTTCGGGCCCTCTAGATGGAGGTAAAACCCTACGTCCTGCTTGATTAATATTGATGATATGGGTAGTACAAGAGTAGATCTACCACGAGATCGGAGAGGCTAAACCCTAGAAGCTAGCCTATGGTATGATTGTTGTTTTGTATGTTGTCCTACGGACTAAAACCCTCCGGTATATATAGACACCGGATAGGGTTAGGGTTACACAAAGTCGGTTACAATGGTAGGAGATCTGCATATCCGTATCGCCAAGCTTGCCTTCCACGCCAAGAAAAGTCCCTTTCGGACACGGGACGAAGTCTTCAATCTTGTATCTTCATAGTCCAGGAGTCCGACTGAAGGTATAGTCCGGCCATCCGGACACCCCCTAATCCAGGACTCCCTCAGTAGCCCCTGAACCAGGCTTCAATGACAACGAGTCCGGCGCGCAGATTGTCTTCGGCATTGCAACGCGGGTTCCTCCTCCAAGTACTTCATAGAAGATTTTGAACACAAAGATAGCGTCCGGCTCTGCAAAATAAGTTTCCACATATTGAAATAGAGAGAATAACATTTACACAAATCTAATCTGCTGACGTATTCCGTAGTGTGACACACCACGGCCAAGCCTTTATTCGAGTCGTTTCATTATCCCACCTCAGCGCGTCATGCGAGGCAGTTTTCTTGGCACGTCTTGTTAAAGCAGATATCGTGTCCCCTTATTTCGGGATTCTCAACAATATGGGCGTGGGTAACCCAACCGCGCTATTGATTATGGCACTTGGAGATAAGTGAGTTTTACCAGGCTGGTGGGGACACGTAGTTGCGTACACCCATATAAGGGGATAAGGATCCACCTTTTCACCTACGCCTTCTTCCTCCCTTGCTTATCCATTCTCGCGCACTCGAGCTCCAGCGCCCAAGTCCGCACTCCCCACCTCAACCTTCTCCAGCCATGTCCGGAGTGGGAGGCAAGTGGATGGTCTCCTCCGTCACGGAGGGACACATAAAAAAACTAAGGAAGGCCGGATACTTGTCTAATGACATTGTGTACCGGCTTCCCGAAAAGGGGCAGCTCATCCCCACCCCTAAGCCCCATGAGAGGGTGGTGTTCCTCCCCCATTTCCTCCGCGGACTGGGCTTCCCTCTTCACCCCTTTGTCCGGGGGCTCATATTCTACTATGGCCTGTATTTCCATGATCTGGCCCTGAACTTCGTCCTCAACATCTCGGCGTTTATCATCGTGTGCGAGGCTTTCCTCTGCATCCGCCCCCATTTCGGCCTATGGCTCAACACTTTCAATGTCAAGCCAAAGGTGGTGCGCGGCAACCAGGCGGAGTGTGGAGGTGCCATGGTGGGCCAGATGGCCAACGTCTTATGGCTCGAGGGCTCCTTTGTGGAGACCCTGAAGGGGTGGCAATCGGGGTGGTTTTACATCACCGAGCCGCGCGACCCCGAATGGGTCGCACCCCCCGAGTTTCGATCCGGACCCCCTACACGGCTCACCTCCTGGAAGGAGACGGGCCTTTCGTGGGGTAAAAAAGGAGAGCTGAACGGACTCCAAACATGCGTCCAAACCCTGGTGGACAAGAAGCTCAAACTTGTCAACATAGTCCAGGTTATGCTCATCCGCCTGATCCTCCCGTGTCAACAACGGGCTTTCAACCTGTGGGAGTTCGACCCGGCGCGGCACCAAACTCTGAGCACGCTCTTCGACACGATGTACGAAGATTCTTGGAAGGTGCTTTTCAAGGGCGCCGAGGCCCCCGCATCCGCTTCCAAGGATCGCGGATTCAGTACGCAGCGTCAGCTCATGCGGTAAGCTGTTTTTTCCTTTTACAGGGTATCAGTTTTTCATAGTTTGACTCCATGCGGGATCTAAGCTCCCTTACCTTTGACAGGATTGGCAGGTGACGTCCGGACAGATCAACTGTCCGGCTCCTTTGCCCAAAGGCCCAGCGGACGCTTGCTTGGCGAAGCTGCTGGTTCCGGCACCCTATGTGGTGCCAGAGAAGAAGGCCACGAAAAAGGCCACGGGGACTCGAAAGAGTGCCTGGCGCCAGGAGGTGTCGGATCCATCATCCGACGGTTCCGAGGCGCATTCCTCCCGTGAAGACGAGGAGGAAGAAGAAGAGACCTCTCCCCCTCCAGCGGGAGGAGAGAAGAAAAGGAAGGCCGCCCTCTCTGGGAGGCCGGAGGGTCCAAGAAGGGGAAAACCCTTCCTCCAGACTACTCCACCGACGCCGATGACGACAGAGAGGAGTGGCCACCCACGGCCAAGCCCCTGGCAAAATCGTAAGTATCCGGATACCAGAGTAATTCATAGTATTCGTTTATTGCACAGCTTTCCCTTATGTCGAATATGTTTATGCAGCCCACCCAAAGACCGGCTCGACGCATCATCGAGCGGCTCGCTGGACTCGTCGGATGTGAACTCGCTTCCGACGGCTTCCTCCCCCCACCCTACGGACGACACCGAAGTGTTGTCCCAACAGGTTCCAAGCCAGGAGGAGCTGGTCCTGGAGGCGCCGCAAGGCGACCTCCCGGACTCCAGGAGTAAAGGGGATGAAACCCCCCAGGGATCCAAGTCCGGCTCTAGGCCGGACACCGCTCCGGAACCTTCAAAGGTTCCAGAGTCCGGCGGGGGACCTCCTTCCAAGAGGAGCAAACCCATCGTGCCGGTGACCGCCGTCCAACCGGAGGCGTCGGACAATCTGTTGGAGGTGCTCCAAGGCGCCTGCATCGACGAGGAGCACCGCACCATTATGAGTGCGGTGGTCCAGAAGGTTCAGTCCGCCAAGAGCGGACTGACTGAAGCTTGTACTAGCCTTCTAACAGGCTTTGAGGTCAGTAAAGAAGTTGTAAATAGTATTACTGCATAGACAGTAGCCCCTGATGCTCTGTTTGTTGTTCGGGAAGAAAAGCCGAATAGAGGATCAAATAAAATTCACAGGAGTCTAACAAAAAGGAGTCAATATGCGTATGCAGGCTTCGCTGCTGGCGTCCGCCGCACTAACTGCGGAAGTGGACACGCTAAAGCAGAACCTCGAGCGGTCTGAGAAAGCGCTCGGGCGTGCCAAGAAGTAGCTCGAGAACAATGAAGGTAAGAAATACCTTGTTTAAATATATATAAAAAGATGCAATTGCAAAAAATGACAGGATTATCGTGGCTATTGTAGGGGCCACGTCTGAGGTGGCGACCCTTAAGCAAGTGCTGGTCGAGGCCGAGAAGAGGGCGGCCACGGAGTGCACCGAGCGGGAGAAGTATGAGGCCGAGGATGGCAAGGTACGGCAAGAGCTCTAGGCTCTCATGGAAAAACATGAGAGTTTGGAGCTTGACTCAAAGACGCGAGCGTCCGAGCTCGCGGTGGCTATTGAAAATGCCAAGTCTGCCAAGGCCGAATCCCAGAGGACCCTCCAGGAGTTGGATGAGGTGAAGAAGATAGCGGCGGGTAAGGTATTCTTTATGCAAAGCAAACACATAAACATGAGTTACTTGTTACTTACCCGAATCCGGAGCTCTCCAGGAGCGTTGGCAGATCTTCCCCGAAGTGTGTCCGATGCCGCCGCATTCTATCGAGCCGAGGAGGGCAGCTCGACAGAGAAGGTGTTCTGGTCTCAGTATGCTGAGGCCGGACACCCCGTGCCCCTGAGCGACCAGCTGAAGCAACTGGTCGAGCTCCACAAGGCGGCCGAACAGGCCATGAAGGGACTCATAGTTCGGCTGTGGCCTGGAGGGGCTCTGCCTGGGAGCTATTTCGGGCTGGTGCGGCGGCTGGTGGAGGCCTGTCCAAGGCTCGAAGTCATCAAGCGCTCCGTCTGCATTGAAGGTGCCCGTAGGGCCCTTGCCCGTGCTAAGGTGCACTGGGGCAAGCTGGATGCTGAGAAGGTTGTGAAGGACGGGCCACCGCTGGGGAAAGAGCATCACAAGCCCGAGAATTATTATAAGGATGTTCTGAAGGGTTCCTTCCTTGTGGCGGATGAATGTTCTAGGGATGTAATTTTTGAGTGAAACTTGCTCGTTTTGTCCTGTGCGCTGAAAACTTGTTCATGTGCGCTAAGCAATGCTGTTTGGAATTTAAAATATTACCTTCTGTGCGGCTATTTATCAATTCTGAGAGATGGCTAGTCGTCGACTTCTGCCCCCGTGCCACTAGTGCTGGGGTGTTCGGGGATAAACCTGAGCGCTCTTTTTCCCATGTTTGGGTCCTTCGAGGGAGGTGCTCAGCCCAACGAACAAGGCAATCGGACTATAATGTGTGAACACTCTCACTTAGCCATAGAATTCTATAATTTTAAATTTCGGTGAAGCCCCTGGTATTCGGAAGACTGGGTTCGGGGTGCTATCCACGCCTTGGCCGGACAGAGCCGGTCCTCGCTCTAAGCGGCATAAGTCGTTAGGGACTCGAAAAACCTCTCGAACAGCGACCTACTCTCGCTTCATCATGACAGTCAGTTTTAGCTTTCTCCACTGAGGTGCTCGACCCAGCTCAACTAGGGCACAATCGCAGTGGTTCTCCTAGTGCTACCTTAGCCGATATAGCGGAACGTAAGGCACGAAAACATAGGAGCCGGGCAAACCCAACTATTGACCCAAGACATGATTCGGAGCCGATGCATATAACGCTATAAGTTCGGGGTGCCACACTTGTTAAAGTGTTTGGACTTCTCACACCATATTGAGGGGTACTAAAGCCCCTGGCGTATTTAGGCCGTACCAAAGTGTACGGGTGCAAGATGTCATTAAGGAACACACACACACACACACACACACACACACACACACACACACACACACACACACACACACACACATATATATATATATATATATATATATATATATAAAGAGTAATGCAAAAGTAGACAAAAGCTATGCACTGTTTATTAAAGAGGGCTGCGATCAAAGCAAAACGATACAAATAATGCGATAAGCAAAAGGTTGGACTATGTAACATGTCCGTTCCGGGGGCAAGCTGCAGAATAGTATGCGAAACAGGTATACTGCTCGTGATACAGACCACCTGGGAGTTCCGTAATGCGGCGTGGCTTGTCTGCTTCCCTGGTTCTTGCATCGTTTGTGCGGCAATTGAACTGCCGAACAGGCCTTCCAAAGTGTGGAGTCCTGAAAGTAAGAGAAAATTAAAAGGTCGGCAGCCCCTGGTGCGGTTTAAGCCGTGTTTCGGGCGTGCCGTGATGGTGCGCCTTCCCCTATACCCATGGTATTTCTAGAGCGTAGTTATGTACACGAAGTACTGGTGTCGCATTTTTGCGAGGGTTGGGGTTGGGGCCGCATTGCTACGCCTGCTCGGATCGTGCCGGGCGGTCTTGTTGTAGGTTACTCCGGGCGCACTTGACGGTGTCCGGTCGTTTAATGGCCGGACTAGAGAACTGCTTGGAGAGGCTGCTTTGTACTTCCGCTATAAGGGCCGCTGTGTGCTCCTCCATTCGGAGGGAGCGTTCGGTGTTTCCATTGACCGTAATTACTCCTCGAGGGCCTAGCATCTTGAGCTTAAGGTATGCGTAGTGCGGTACCGCATTAAACTTGGCGAATGCGCTTTGTCCAAGCAGTGTGTGATAGCAACTGCGGAATGGGACTATGTCGAAGATTAACTCCTCGCTTCGGAAATTATCCGGAGATCCGAAGACCACTTCAAGTGTGACTGAGCCTGTACAGTTGGCCTCTACACCTGGTATTACGCCTTTACATGTCGTTTTGGTGGGCTTAATCCTCGAGGGATCTATGCCCATTTTCCGCACTGTATCTTGGTAAAGCAGGTTCAGGCTACTGCCGCCATCCATAAGGACTCTAGTGAGGTGAAATCCGTCAATTATTGGCTCTAGACCAATGCGGCGAATCCGCCATAACGGATGCTAGTGGGATGGTCCCTTCGATCAAAGGTGATCGGGCAGGAGGACCATGGGTTGAACTTTGGGGCGACTGGCTCTACCGCGTATACGTCCCTTAACGCGCGCTTCCGCTCCGTTTTGGGGACGTGGGTTGCGTATATCATGTTCACCGTCCGCACTTGTGGGGGAAAACCCTTATGTCCACTGTTGTTCGCCGGCCGGGGCTCCTCGTCGTCATCGCTATGCAGCCCCTTGTCTTCATTTTCGGCGTTTAACTTGCCTGCCTGCTTGAACACCCAACAATCCCTATTGGTGTGATTGGCCGGCTTTTCGGGGGTGCCATGTATCTGGCACAAGCGGTCGAGTATTCAGTCCAATTTGGACGGCCCCCTGGGATTCCTTTTGAATGAATTTTTCTGCTGACCGGATTTAGAGCCTCTGAATCCGGCATTAGCTGCCGTATCCTCAGCATTATCGCCGTTAATGCGGCGCTTCTGCTTGTTGCGACGCGACCTGCCACTACTGTCCCTGGTATCGAATTACCAGGGTTCTTGGTCATATTGTTGCTATGAGCAAGCCAGCTGTCTTCTCCCGTGCAAAAGCGGGTCATGAGTGTCGTGAGTGCTGCCATAGACTTCGGCTTTTCCTGTCCAAGGTGCCGGGCAAGCCACTCGTCACGGATATTGTGCTTGAAGGCTGCTAGGGCCTCAGCGTCCGGACAGTCGACTATTTGATTTTTCTTTGTTAGGAACCGTGTCCAGAATTGCCTGGCCGATTCCTCTGGCTGCTGAATTACGTGACTTAGGTCATCGGCGTCTGGGGGTCGCACATAAGTGCCCTGGAAATTGTCGAGGAATACGGCTTCCAGGTCCTCCCAACAACTGATTGATCCTGTTGGCAAGCTGTTAAGCCAATGCTGAGCTGCTCCTTTAAGCTTGAGTGGGAGGTATTTGATGGCGTGGAAATCGTCGCTGCGGGCCATGTGGATATGAAGGAGATAATCCTCGATCCATACCGCGGGATCTGTTGTGCCATCATATGATTCGATATTTACGGGTTTGAAACCCTCGGGGATTTGATGATCCATTATTTCGTCTGTGAAGCATAGTGGGTGTGCGGCGCCTCTGTACTGGGCTATATCACGACGTAGCTCCAATGAGATTTGTCTACTGTGTTCGGCCCTGCCGAATTTGTGGCCAGCGTGACAGTTACCGTCTCGAGCTGTGGGGTGCCCACGCGATCCATAGATCAATCTTGTCTGCCTTGCCTTGTCCTCCAACATATCTTGTAAGTCCGACGCATATTCCCGTGCCTTGGTACGGGGTGCGGCTTGAGTGGAGGGCCGAGAGGCCTCTCTGTCGCGGCCACGAGGTGGCCGGTCGGCCGCATCAAGTGCTTCCTCCTCTAATCGGGGTAGCAACTTGCGATTTGGGTAGCTCTTGGAGGGGCGTTCGAGTTTATGCTCTTCAGCCGCAAGGACATCAGTCCATCTGTCGACTAGCAAATCTTGATCAGCTCTTAGCTGTTGCTGTTTTTTCTTGAGGCTTCTTGCCGTGGCCATAAGCCTGCATTGAAAACGCTCTTGCTCGACGGGATCCTCTGGCACGACGAATTCGTCGTCGTCGAGGCTTGCCTCGTCTTCGGAGGAAGGCATATAATTATTGTCCTCGACCTCTCTGTCTGCTGCTCTCTCATGAGGGCTGGTTTCTCCATCCCCCCATGCCAAATCTTGCTGGAGGGGGTTTTCTTCGGCACTTTCCGGAGTATTATTATCTGCCGTGCTGGAATCACCGTATTTGTTTTGGCGGGATTTTGAGCGGCGCCGCTGACGCTGGCGCTTAGGCTGTTTCTTGGAGGGGTCATCCTCCGCTGTTCCATCGCCATCTCCTTCTTTTGGGGTGTCCACCATGTATATATCATATGACGAGGTGGCTTTCCAGGGCCTGATAGGCGCTGGTTCTTCATCGTCTCCTTCATCGGCGTCCATACCGTCGATGTCTTCGGAGTCGAAGTCGAGCATGTCGGTTAAGTCGTCGACAGTGGCTACGAAGTGGGTGGTGGGTGGGCTTTGAATTTCTTCATCGTCCGAATCCCACCCTTGCTGACCGTAGTCCGGCCAGGGCTCTCCTGATAAAGAGAGAGACTTCAGTGTCTTCAGAATATCGCCGAAAGGAGAGTGCTGAAAGATGTCCGTGGCAGTAAACTCCATAATCGGCGCCTAATCGGATTCGATTGGCAGGGGCGTGGAGGGGTCGAAGCCGATGCGGGTGCGGCCTCCAGGGCACTGTTCGGCGGCAGAGCTAGATCATGCTCATCATGACAGTGCGGCGCGCTCGACAGTGGCTCGAATCCGTTGAAGATCAAGTCCCCGCGGATGTCAGCCGTGTAGTTTAAACTTCCAAATCTGACCTGACGGCCAAGGGCATAGCTTTCGATCTGCTCCAGATGGCCAAGCGAATTGGCCCGCAGTGCGAAGCCGCCGAAGACGAAGATCTGTCCCGGAGGAAGGTCTCACCCTGGACTACCTCGCCATTGATGATCGTAGGAGCCATCAAGCCTGACGGCGACGACACAGAGGAACTCTCAATGAAAGCACCAATGTCGGTGTCAAAACCGTCCGATCTCGGGTAGGGGGTCCCGAACTGTGCGTCTTGGCTGGATGGTAACAAGAGGCAAGGGACACGAAGTTTTACCCAGGTTCGGGCCCTCTCGATGGAGGTAAAACCCTATGTCCTGCTTGATTAATATTGATGATATGGGTAGTACAAGAGTAGATCTACCACGAGATCGGAGAGGCTAAACCATAGAAGCTAGCCTATGGTATGATTGTTGTTGTGTATGTTGTCCTACGGACTAAAACCCTCCGGTTTCTATAGACACCGGAGAGGGTTAGGGTTACACAAAGTCGGTTACAATGGTAGGAGATCTGCATATTCGTATCGCCAAGCTTCCCTTCCACGCCAAGAAAAGTCCCTTCCGGACACGGGATGAAGTCTTCAATCTCGTATCTTCGTAGTCCAGGAGTCCGGCTGAAGGTATAGTCCGGCCATCCGGACACCCCCTAATCCAGGACTCCCTCAGGATCCCTCCAAAGTTAATCATTTTGTAAAAAGATTTGACAGAATATTTACTAGAGGAGTCCAACATCCACATAGGCTGATTTGGGGAATCAGATAGCACCACCTGTTTTACTCTATTAACGAGAACACCCATCTGGATAGAGCCTCTCCGTCCACACACCTCTTAAAAGTGAGTTGAAGTTCACCCCACCCAAACTTGCACCAGAGTAGCTTCTTGTTGTTGACAGATTTCAGACAAGTCCCAAAAGGCAGTTTTTAGGGAACAATCCCCAATCCAAGTATCGTGCCAGAAGGCAATATTCTTGCCATCCCCAGGAATCCACCTATAGAAATTTTTAGCTGCTGCCAACGCCCAAGCTAAGCTCTTCATAAAGGGGGATCCCAACGTAGTTCTAGTACTAAAGAAGTTGGGATTATTAACATTATATTTGTAAGCCAAAATCTTTTTCCAATCACTAACTCTATCATCAAAAAATCTTCTCCCCCAAGAAGCCAAAAGGGCCATGTTGAAATCTCTAAGATTAGGAACCCCCAAACCACCAAACTCTTCCTGGAGATCGGGCCCCAGCTAGCAAGGTGATATTTATGATTATCACCCACATTTCCCCAGAAAAAATGAGACATCTGAGAAGTAATCATATCAATGGCCCATTTAGGAAATTTAACAATGGACATCAAGTAGGCAGGGATACTGGTAATGCAGGTAGTAAGCAAAATCAATTTGCCTCTATATGAGGGAAATCTCCCCAACCACCCAGCTATGTTCTTAACAATCCTGTCTATAATGGGTTGAAGGTATTCTCTCATAAGCTTTTTAAAATGCAAAGGTACACATAAATATTTAAAGGGGAAATCCCCAAGCTGACAACAAAACACTTGAGAAATTCTTTAGCCATTTGATCTGAAATGTTAATAGTGTGCATATCACTTTTGTGAAAATTAATCTTCAAACTAGAAAGTATCTCAAAGCAAGTTAAAATACACTTCAGGTTTTTGGCACATTCTACAAAATTGTCAAGGAAGAGGATAGTATCGTCAACATATTGCAGGCTGACCACACCCCCAAGAATTGCATGAGGTAAGATCCCACATATCAAGTTTCTATTAACAACTTTATGTAATATTTTAGAGAATACATTAGCCACCATGTTGAACAGTAGGGGTGAGTGTGGGTCGCCTTGTTTTAAACCTTTACCACCAACAAATTGAGGGCCATTGGTGTCATTAATTCTGACCTGGAATGTCCCTTGGTGAATAGTAGACAACACCCAGCCCACCCACTTACTGCCAAAGCCTCTAGAAAGAAGCATTTCCTTCAGAAAGTGCGAGCTCACTCTATCATAGGCTTTCTCATAGTCCAGTTTAAGGCCTTCTTTGGTTTGTAGGAATCTCATAGGATTTCTATAGGATAGGATTTGCATAGGAAAATTTCCTTTGAAGCCCTTTGGTTTGTAGGAATGGATTCCTATTCCTATGTAGGATAGAAATCAATCCTTCACATTTTGGAGGAAAAAACATTAGCTAGGACTCAATGGAAAAATTCCTATCCTATGCATCAAATGACATCTCTTTCTCTATAGGAATTGAGATACATGTCATCTCATTTCCTATGATTTTCCTATTCCTATAACATTCCTATCCTATGAACCAAAGGAGGCCTAAGGATTAAACCACTAGATCCAGATCTATGAATCTCATGGATAACATCATGAGCCATGACCACACTTTCCAAAATGAACCTGCCTTTACTAAAGGCAATTTGATTAGAGGAAATAAGTTTATCACAAAGTAGGGAAACCCTAGTGGTCATGGCTTTGGAGAAAATCTTAACAGCACAATTACCCTGAGTAATAGGTCTAATTTTTTTCATATCTCTAGCCAGAGGAACTTTCGGTATGAGGGTAATAATGGCATAATTCAGCTTATACATATATAGAACACCATTCTCAAAATCTCTAACCATCCACATAAAATATTTTTTAATCACGCCCCAGAAGGTTTGGTAGAATAGAAAGGAAAGGCCATCAGGGCCAGGAGCATCACTAGCATAGGAGCTCATTATAGCTTGTTTGATTTCATCTTCAGAAAAAGATCTCTCTACAAATTCTCTCTCCTCATCACTAACCATCTCATCAGTAGCCCAGAAATCAGCATCTAGATGTATGTCAGGTCTAGGTTCAAAAGCAAACAACTCCTTATAAAAGGAAGTAGCCACATCAAGCATATCTTTGGTGGAGGAAACCACCCCATTAGGGCTATTCAGTTCAGTAATGTGGTTCTTTCTATGTCTATGGTTAGCAAGAGCTTGAAAGTAAGCATTGTTTCTATCTCCCTCTAAAATTTTCCTGTCCCTAGATCTCTGCCATAAGGCAGTCTCTTCTTTTTTCCAAATATCACCAAGATCCTTTTTGACATTTTTCATCCTCTCAAAATCATCAGCAGAGAACTGCTGAGATTTAGAGAGTACATCAAGAGCATCAAACTACATAAGGAGTGCCTTCTTTTTCTTTTTCAAAGCAGCTTCTCTGTTAATACTCCATCCCTTGATTTTCTTTCTAAGAACCCTATTGAGGGAGTCCTGGATTAGGGGGTGTTCGGGTAGCCGGACTATACCTTCAGCCGGACTCTAGGACTATGAAGATACAAGATTGAAGACTTCGTCCCGTGTCTGGATGGGACTTTCCTTGGCGTGGAAGGCAAGCTTGGCGATGCGGATATTCAAGATCTCCTACCATTGTAACTGACTCTGTGTAACCCTAACCCTATCCGGTGTCTATATAAAACGGAGGGTTGTAGTCCGTAGGACATCAACTCCATATACAACAATCATACCATAGGCTAGCTTCTAGGGTTTAGCCTCCATGATCTCGTGGTAGATCTACTCTTGTACTACCCATATCATCAATATTAATCAAGCAGGAGTAGGGTATTACCTCCATCGAGAGGGCCCGAACCTGGGTAAAAACATCGTGTCCCTTGTCTCCTGTTATCATCCGGCCTTGACGCACAGTTCGGGACCCCCTACCCGAGATCCGCCGGTTTTGACACCGACATTGGTGCTTTCATTGAGAGTTCCTCTGTGTCGTCGCCTTTAGGCCTGATGGCTCCTTTGATCATCAACAACGATGCAGTCCAGGGCGAGACTTTTCTCCCCGGATAGATCTTCGTCTTCGGCGGCTTCGCACTGCGGGCCAATTCGCTTGGCCACCTGGAGCAGATCGAAAGCTACGCCCCTGGCCATCAAGTCAGGTTTGGAAGCCTAAACTACACGGCGGACATCCGCGGAGACTTGATCTTCGATGGGTTCGAGCCACGGCCAAGCGTGCCGCACTATCTCGAGGGGCATGATCTAGCTCTGCCTCCGGACAGTGTCCTGGAGGCCGCAAACGCACCAGCTCTGACCCTTAATTCGGAGCCAGTTGTGTCAGTCGAGGATGAGCGGTTGCACGTCACCTCGGGGGCTGCAATCTCAAAGGCGATCGAGCCGAACGCCGGCCCCACACTCCGCGTGACTCATGACTCCGAGGATCCGGACTCCTCTCCGGACTCCGAACTCCCTGCGCCCCTGCCGATCGAATCCGATTGGGCGCCAATAATGGAGTTCACCGCCGCGGACATCTTTCAGCACTCGCCTTTTGGCGACGTCCTGAATTCTCTCAAGTCTCTCTCTTTATAAGGAGAGCCCTGGCCGGATTACGGTCAGCGAGGATGGGATACGGACGATGAAGAAGTTCAAAGCCCACCCACCACCCACTTTGTAGCCACTGTCGACGATTTAACCGACATGCTTGACTTCGGCTCCGAAGACATCGATGGTATGGACGACGATGTAGGAGACGAACAGGAACCAGCACCTGTAGGGTGCTGGAAGGCCACCTCGTCATATGACATATATATGGTGGATACTCCAAAAGATGGAGATGGCGATGGAATAGCGGGGGATGACGCCTCCAAGAAACAGCCAAAGCGCCGGTGTCAGCGGCGCCGCTCTAAATCCAGCCAAAGCAAAAACGGTGATTCCGGCACGGGAGATAATACTACCTCGGATAGCGCCGAAGAACACCCACCATAGCAAGATTCGGCATAGGAAGATGGAGAGGCCAGCCCTCATGAGAGAGCGGCAGACCGAGAGGTCGAGGATGATAACTATATGCCTCCCTCCGAAGACGAGGCAAGCCTCGATGACGACGAATTCGTCGTACCATTAGACCCCGCCGAACAAGAGCGTTTCAAACACAGGCTTTTAGCCACGACAAGCAGCCTCAAGAAAAAGCAGCAACATCTTAGAGCTGACCAAGATTTGCTAGCTGACAGATGGACTGAAGTCCTTGCAGTCGAAGAGTACGAACTCGAACGCCCCTCCAAGAGTTACCCAAAGCGCAGGCCGCTACCCCGATCAGAGGAGGAAGCACCTACATCACCAGCGCACGACATGACAGACCGGTCACCTCGCGGCCGCGACAGAGAGGCCTCTCGGCCCTCCACCCAAGCCATGTCCCGACGCTGCTCAACTAAGACACGGGAAAATGCGCCAGACCTGCGAGACGTACTGGAGGATAAGGCAAGACAAACAAGATCAATCTATGGATCGTGCAGGCGCCCTACGACACGTAACGATGATCTTCACTCCGGATACAAGAAATCCGGCCGGGCCAAACACAACAGACATAGCTCTTCCGAGCTACGTCGTGATATAGCCCAGTATAGAGGCGCCGCACACCCGCTATGCTTCACGGATGAAGTAATGGATCATAAAATCCCAGAGGGTTTCAAACTCGTAAACATCGAATCATACGATGGCACAACAGATCCGGCGGTATGGATCGAGGATTATCTCCTTCACATCCACATGGCACGCGGTGATGATCTACACGCCATCAAATACCTCCCGCTCAAACTTAAAGGACCGGCCCGGCATTGGCTTAACAGCTTGCCAGCAGACTCAATCGATTCTTGGGAGGACCTGCAAGCCGCATTCCTCGACAACTTCTAGGGCACTTACGTGCGACCACCGGATGCCAATGACTTAAGCCACATAATTCAGCAGCCAGAGGAATCGGCCAGGCAATTCTGGACACGGTTCCTAACAAAGAAAAACAAGATAGTCGATTGCCCGGACGCAGAGGCCCTAGCATCCTTCAAGCATAACATCCGCGACGAGTGGCTTGCCCGGCACCTGGGACAGGAAAAGCCAAAATCTATGGCAGCCCTCACGACACTCATGACCCGCTTTTGCGCGGGAGAAGACAGCTGGCTAGCTCGCAGTAACAACTTATCAAGGAACCCTGGTAATTCGGATACCAAGGACAAAAGTGGCAGGACACGTCGGAATAAGCAAAAACGCCTTGTTAGCAGCGACAACAATGAAGACACGGCAGTCAATGCCGGATTCAGAGGCTATAAATCTGGTCAGCGGAAAAAGCCATCCAAAAAGAATACTCAGGGCCCGTCCAGTTTGGACCGAATACTCGACTGCTTGTCCCAGATACATGGCACCCCCGAAAGGCCAGCCAATCACACTAACAGGGATTGTTGGGTGTTCAAGCAGGCAAGCAAGTTAAGAGCCGAAAAAAGACAAGGGGCTGCACAACGACAACGAGGAGGAGCCTAGGCCGCCGAACAACAATGGACAGAAGGGCTTTCCCCCACAAGTGCGGACGGTGAACATGATATACACAACCCACATTCCCAAGAGGGAGCGGAAGCGTGCGCTACGGGACGTATACGCGATGGAGCCAGTCGCCCCAAAGTTCAACCCATGGTCCTCCTGCCCGATCACTTTTTATCGAAGGGACCATCCCACTAGCATCCGTCATGGCGGCTTCGCCGCATTGGTTCTCGACCCAATCATCGACGGATTTCATCTCACAAGAGTCCTCATGGACGGCAGCAGTAGCCTCAACCTACTTTACCAGGATACAGTGCAGAAAATGGGCATAGATCCCTCAAGGATTAGTCCCACAAAAATGACCTTTAAAGGCATTATACCAGGTGTAGAAGCCAACTGTACAGGCTCAGTAACACTTGACGTGGTCTTCGGATCCCCGGACAATTTCCGAAGCGAAGAGTTAATCTTCGATATAGTCCCGTTTCGCAGTGGCTATCACGCCCTGCTCGGACGAACCGCATTCGCAAAGTTCAATGCGGTGCCGTACTACGCATATCTCAAGCTCAAGATGCCAGGCCCTCGAGGAGTAATCACGGTCAATGGAAACACCGAACGCTCCCTCCGTACGGAGGAGCACACGGCGGCTCTCGCAGCGGAAGTACAAAGTAGCCTTCTTAGGCAATTCTCCAGTCCGGCCGTTAAAAAGCCAGACAGCGCCAAGCGCGCCCGGAGTAACCCACAGCAGGACCGCCTGGCACGTTCTGAGCAAGCGTAGCAATGCGGCCCCAACCCCAGCTCTCGCAACATAGCGAAACCAGTGCCTCGTGTACATAACTACGCCCTTGAAATACCATGGGCATAGGGGAAGGGGCACAATAACGGCACGCCCAAAATACGGCTTAAAATGTACTAGGGGCTGCCGGGTTCTTTTTTTAATTTTTTCTTATTTTCAGGACTCCATACTTCGGACGACCTGTTCGGCAATTCAACTGCCGCACAAACAATGCAAGATCCAGGGAGGCAGACAAGCCATGCCGCATTATGGAACTCCCAGGTGGTCTCTGTTACGAGCGGTATACCTGTTTTGTATACAATTCCGCGGCCTGCCCCTGGTCAGGACATGTTAAATAGTCCAATATCTTTTTGCTTATCACACTATTTGTATCGTTCGACTTTGATAAATAGCCTCTCTATAAACAATGCATAGCTTTTGGTCTATTTTTCGCATTATCCTCATTTCACATATATGTTTATTAAATGACATGATTGCACCCATACACCATGGTACGACAAACACACCAGGGGCTTCAGTACACCTCATTATGGTGTGAGAATTCCGTACACTTTCACAAGTGCGGCACCCCGAACTTATAGCACTATATGCATCGGCTCCGAATCATGATTTGGGTCAATTGTTGGGTTTGCCCGGCTCCTATGTTTTGGTTCCTTACGTTCCGCTATATCAGCTAAGGTAGCACTAGGAGAACCACTGCGATTGTGCCCCGGTTCAGCTGGGTTAAGCACCTCAGTGGAGAAAGCTAAAACTGACTGTCATGATGAGGCGACAAATCGGTCGCCGTTCGAGAGGTTTTTCGAGTCCCTAAAGACTTATGCCGCTTCGAGCGAGGAGCTGGCTTTGTCCAGCCAAGGCGTGGATAGCGCCCCGAACTCGGTCTTCCGAACTAGGGGCTTCGCCGAAATTTAAAATTATAGAGTTCTATGGCTAAGTGAGAGTGTTCAAGCATTATAGTCCGATTGCCTGGTTCGTTGTGCTAAGCGCCTCCCTCGAAGGACCCAACTATGGGAAAAAGAGCGCTCAGGTTTATCCCGAACACCCCAACACTAGTGGCATGGGGGCAGAAGACGACGACTGGCCATCTCTCAATTTTTTGATAAACAACCGCGCAGAAAGTAATATTTTAAATTCAATAAGCATTGCTTAGCGCATATGAACAAGTTTTCAGCGCACAGGATAAACACGAGCGAGTTCATTCAAAAATCACATCCTTGGTACATTCATCCGCCACAAGGCGGGCACCTGCAAGAACATCCTTGTAGTAGTTCTCGGGCTTGCGATGCTCCTTCCCCGGCGGCGGCCCGTCCTTCACAAGCTTCTCACCGTCCAGCTTACCCCACTGCACCTTTGCACGGGCAAGGGCCCGACGGGCACCTTCGATGCAGACGGAGTGCTTGATGACCTCGAGCCTCAGACAGGCCTCCACTAGCCGCCGCACCAGCCCGAAATAGCTCCCTGGCAGGGCCTCTTCGGGCCACAGCCGAACTATGAAGCCCTTCATGGCCTGTTCGGCCGCCTTGTGGAGCTCGACCAGCTGTTTCAGCTGGTCGCTCAAAGGCATAGGGTGTCCGGCCCCAGAATACTAAGACCAGAACACCTTCTCCGTCGAGCTGCCCTCTTCAGCTCGGTAGAATACGGTGGCGGCGGATACGCTATGGGGAAGATCTGCGAATGCCCCTGGAGAGCTTCGGATTCGGGTAAGTAACAAGTAGTTTACTTTTATATTTCTGCTTTGCATAAAGAATGCCTTACCCGCTGCTATCTTCCTCATCTCCTCCAACTCTTGGAGGGCCTTTTGGGCTTCGGCCTTGGCAGACTTGGCAGTCTCAAGGGCCGTCGCGAGCTCGGATGCTTGCGCCTTTGACTCAAGCTCCAAACTCTCATGTTTTTTCATGAGAGCCTGAAGCTCTTGCTGCACCTCGCCGACCTGAGCCCCAAGTCTGTCTCGCTCGGTGCGCTCCGCGGCCGTTTTCTTTTCGGCCTTAGACAGCGCCTGCTTAAGGGTCGCAACCTCAGTCGTGGCCCATACAATAAGCAGTACAATCCTGTTATTTTTTTGCAATCACGCCTTTTTATAGGCACTTTTTCTGTAAGGTATTTCTTACCTTCTTTCTCCTCGAGCCGCCGCTTGGCAAGGCCGAGCTCTTGCTCGGTCCGCTCGAGGTCCTGCTTCAGGACACCCACCTCCGCAGTCAGTGCGGCGGTGGATAGCAGCGAAGCCTGCATACGCATATTGACTCTTTTTTGTTAGACTCCTGCGATATTTAATAGATCCTCTATTCGTCTTTTCTTTCCGAATGCCAAACAAAGCATCAGGGGCTACTGTCTAGGCGGTAATATTTTTACATATTTTTACTTACCTCGAAGCCTGTTAGAAGGCTAGCGAAAGCTTCAGTCAGTCCACTCTTGACGGACTGAACCTTCTGGATCACCGTACTCATAATAGTACGGTGCCCCTCGTCGATGGAGGCGCCGTCAAGCACCTCCAGCAGATTGTCTGGCACCTCCGGTTGGACGGAGGCCGCCGGCTCAGAAGGCTTGCTCCTCTTGGAAGGAGTTCGCCTACCGCGGTCCGGAACTGTGGAAGATTTCGGCGCAGTGTCCAGCACAAAGCCAGACTTGGAGCCCTGGGGGGCCTTATCCCCTTCACTCCTGGAGTCCAGGAGGTTGCCTTGCGGCTCCTCCGGGACCACCTCCCCCTGCCCTGGAGCTTGTCGCAACACCACTTCAGCGTCGTCTTCAGTGCGGGGGAAGACAGCGGGCGAAACTGAGTTCACGTCCGATGAGTCCAGGGAGCCACTCGACGATTCGTTGAATTCGGCCCGGGGCGGGCTGCATAATTACGTTCGGCATTAGGGAAAGCTGTGCAACAAAGGAACATCATGAGTTACTCTGATATCCGAACTTACGATTTCACCGGACGCTTGGCCCTGTTTGGCCACTCCTCTCCGCCCTCTTCGGCGTCGGGGGAGTAGTCCGGTGGAGGGGTCTTCCTTTTCCTAAACCCCTCGGCCTCCCCCGTTGGGGCGGCCTTCCTCTTCTCTCCTCCCTCCGCTGGGGGGGGGAGAGTTTTCTTCTTCCTCCTCCTCGTTTTCACGGGAAGAGGGCGTCTCGGACTCGTCGGATGACGAGTCCGACACCACCACGTTACAGGCACTCTTTCGAGTCCCTGTGGTCTTCTTCTTCTTGGCCTTCTTCTCCGGCCCCACATAAGGCGCCGGAACCACCAGCTTAACTAGTAGAGCTGGGGCTGGGTCTTCGGGCAGCGGAGCCGGACAGTTAATCGGTCCGGATATCGCTCGCCAAGCCTGTCAAAGGTAAGGGAGTTTAGATCCCGCATAGAGTCAAACTATGAAAAAAGCTTAACATCCTATAAAAGGTGAAGATAGCTTACCTCGCTAGCGTGACGCTGTGAGCTATATCCGCGGTCCTCGGAAGCGGATGCGGGAGCCTCGGCGCCCTTGAATAGCACCTTCCAGCCATCTTCGTACGTCATGTCGAAGATCCTGCTAAGGGTTTGGTGCTGCGCCGGGTCGAACTCCCACGGATTAAAATCCCGTTGTTGGCACGGGAGGATCCGGCGGACGAGCATAACCTGGATTACATTAAAAAGCCAGATTGGCTTGTTCACCAGGGACTGGATGCATGTTTGCAATCCGGTCACCTCTTTTTCGTCACCCCACGACAGGCCCATCTCTTTCCAGGACATATGCCGCATGGGGGGTCCGGATCGGAACTCGGGGGCTGCGATCCAGCTCGGATCGCGTGGCTCGGTGATGTAAAACCACCCGGATTGCCACCCCTTTAGGGTCTCCACAAAAGAGCCCTCGAACCATAGGACGTTGGCCATCTTGCCCGCCATGGCGCCTCCGCACTCCGCCTGGCTGCCGCGCACCACCTTGGGCTTGACGTTGAAGGTCTTGAGCCAGAGGCCGAAATGAGGGCAGACGCGGAGGAAAGCCTCACACACGACTATAAACGCCGAGATGTTGAGGATGAAGTTCGGGGCCAGATCGTGGAAATCCAAGCCGTAGTAGAATATGAGCCCCCGGACAAATGGGTGTAGTGGAAAACCCAGTCCGCGGAGGAAGTGGGGAAGAAATACTACCCTCTCATGGGGCCTTGGGGTGGGGAGAATCTGCCCCTTTTCGGGAAGCCGGTGCGCGATGTCCTTAGCCAGGTATCCAGCCTTCCTTAGCTTCTTCACTTGGCCCTCCGTAGCGGAGGAGACCATCCACTTGCCTCCCGCTCCGGACATTGCTGGAGAAGGTTGAGGTGGGAAGTGCGGGCTTGGGCGCTGGAGCTCGAGTACGCAGGAGATGGATAGACAAAGGAGGAAAAAGGCGTAGGTAAAAAGGTGGATCCTTATCCCCTTATATGGGTGGATGCGGTTGTGCGTCCCCACCAGCCTAGTAAAACTCGCTTGCCTGCCAAGCGCCGTGATAAAAGGCGCAGTTGGGTTACCCACGTCCATACTGATGAGAATCCCATAAAGGGGGTACACGTTCTCTGCTTTGACAAGACGTGCCAAGGAAACCGCCTCACAAAACGTGCCGAGGTGGAAAAGTAAAAACGATTCGAGTAAAGGACTTGGCCGTAGTGTGATGACGCACTGCGGAATACGTCAGCAGATTTGATTTGTGTTTATATTATTCTCTCTATGGCAATATGTGGAAACTTATTTTGCAGAGCCGGACACTACTCTTGGTGTTTACAATCTTCTATGAAGGACTTGGAGGAGGAACCCGCCTTGCAATGCCGAAGACAATCTACGCGCCGGACTCGTCGTCATTGAAGCCTGATTCAGGGGCTACTGAGGGAGTCCTAGATTAGGGGGTGTTCGGGTAGCCGGACTATACCTTCAGCCGGACTCCAGGACTATGAAGATACAAGATTGAAGACTTCGTCCCGTGTCCGGATGGGACTTTCCTTGGCGTGGAAGGTAAGCTTGGCGATGCGGATATTCAAGATCTCCTACCATTGTAACTGACTCTGTGTAACCCTAACCCTATCCGGTGTCTATATAAACCAGAGGGTTGTAGTCCGTAGGACATCAACTCCATATACAACAATCATACCATAGGCTAGCTTCTAGGGTTTAGCCTCCTTGATCTCGTGGTAGATCTACTCTTGTACTACCCATATCATCAATATTAATCGAGCAGGAGTAGGGTATTACCTCCATCGAGAGGGCCCGAACCTGGGTAAAAACATCGTGTCCCTTGTCTCCTGTTACCATCCGGCCTTGACGCATAGTTCGGGACCCCCTACCCGAGATCCGCCGGTTTTGACACCGACACCTAGCTTTTGTCATCTAGTTGTCAGCAGAAGAATTAGAAGAGGACACAGAGTTCCAAGCTTCTGCAACCATATGATGAAACCCAGGTTGAGACAACCACCATTTTTCAAACCTAAATGGTTTGGGGTTAGTTGGAGCTCTAGCACCAGTGTCAAGGACTAAAGGCGTGTGATCACTCCCAACCCTAGGGAGCGCAGTTAGAGTTGAAAAGGGAAAGTGTGCATCCCAGTCCACAGAAGTGAACACTCTATCAAGAACGGCAAAAATCAGAGAACTCTGGCTATTAGACCAGGTAAAGACTCTTTTGGAAATAGAAATCTCCATCAGGGCCCATCTATTGATCCAATCATTAAAGATGAAATTAGTTTGCTGGTTAATTTGCCCACTGCTTTTCTCAGCTTCACTTCAAACCAAACTGAAATCCCCACAAACCATAATAGGATAAGAAGCATTATTCAAAGTATCATGAAGTTCAGCCACAAAATCCATTTCGAATTCCAAATAAGCAGAACCATAGACCAACACCATCTGCCAAACGAAGCCATCACTTTTATTTTTGATAGTTGCCACAATAGAAAATCTTTGGTTAATAATGCCAATAACCTCAAAAAACATTTTCCTTAAAACCCAAAAGGATCCCACCAGCAGTATTATCAGCAGGCAAGAAATGCCAAACAAAATTATTAAATTTATCAATAGTTTTGAGGAAACCCTCAGAAATAATCTCTCTTTTAGTCTCTTGAAACCCAATAAAGTCAGGATTAGCTTTGGCAATAGTATCACATAGGCACTGTATTTTCCCAGGTTATCCAAGGCCCCTAATATTCCATATAAGACCTATCATAACTAAGCAATTTTAAAAGGATGGGATAAGCCACAAGGGTTGGCCTTAGTTAGAACAATGGGTGTTTTCCTACAAGTACCAGCAATGCCAACTGGCTTACAGGAAGAATCACTCACATGTGTGCTAACTAAATCATTTACTTCAATATCAAGGTTCTCAGGAAGAACTATTTCAGGGTTATTATTGGCAAAAACCAGACATCTCTCTCTCTCCTCGGCCACCATCTCATCAATAACGTTATTCTTTTGAGATTCACCACCACCAATAGTTAAGTTCATTTGTCCCAATTGGTCAGCAAGAGTAGATTTATCAACAGTGGAAAAAGATTTACCATTAAAATTTTCAGGAATCTCCAGATTTTTATTCCTTTTGTATGCAGCAGCTTTGTCCATAATGTTGATGTTTCCATGCCCTCTAGTGTTAGGTTTTTGAGCAAGAACAGGTCCCCATTTAGATCTTTTCACTGGGATAACTCCCTCCTTATGAACTTGGTTAAGTGAATATAACAAGGATCTCTTCAGTGTCTCAGTCTGCAGGATATGAATGGCCTCTGGGGGGGGGGGGACCCCAGCTCCTCCTCCTTAGGTTCCTCATTTTCAGAATCAGAAAGGTCCACAGACCTAAGCAGGTCCTCATAGTAGTCCATGCTGCCCGATCTCTCCCCATATGTTATTGCATTCCTATTTTTCCAAAAAATGGCAAGAGTTTTTTGAACCAGATTCTCTCCCACCATTGTACCATCCTTGCCTACACATAGATCATCACTTTTCAGAATAAAGTTCTCCTGGTCAGAGTCAGGATAAAGATCCATTGGTGAGAGCACCAAACCCTGTGTCACACGTTTACTGGCAGTCCCATGTTTGGTTGAAAAGTTGGCTTTTCCCATCTCATCAATAGCCAAACCACCATCTCCCGATCCATCAGAAGTATGTTCTCCATGAGCCTCTCTACCCTCTTTTGTTCGATCCTCTTCAGCTTTTCCTTCTTCCTCATCACCATCCTCATCATCAATATCAATGACAGAGTCTACTCCACCCACCTGTTCAAAGCCCTCAACAGTAAAACCCAGGAGGAAGAGTTTCTTCTTCATCTCAATCAGCCTCTCAAAGGGTATCTTAGTGGGATCTCTACATGCAATCTTAATCCTGACATTTTCAAAGAAAGTCTTGAACATGCCATTCCAATCAACATCAGTTAACACCCCAAAGAGTGAAGCAATTTGAGAAAAAACTTTCCATGTGCACCACTTGGGAGGAATGCCCTCAATTAGGACCCAAGCTTCAATCAGTTCCCCAAAAAAGGCTCACACACACCCTTCCATTCAATCAGGGTGACACTCACACCATTTTATTTATGTAGGATGTATGTGAATCGGAAATGCCAACCGACCCTATTGTCGAGAGGTTAAATTTAGTTGAAGAAGAAAACAATTTGTTGAAGGAAAAAATAAAAAAAATTGAGGAGGTGAAGATGATATTGGAGTTGCATGTTGCAGATGTCGTCGATGATGACAAGATCAAGATGGATGCAACGCGCTTGAAGATTAGAAAGATTAGAAAATATGCCATTCATACCAAGGCTTGGTATCATTATGCCATTGGATCAATTGTTACCTTGGTTGCGATTATGATCGCATTTGTTTTCGCATTGAAATGTTTTACATAGTTTCAATGTATGGTTTAATTAAATAGATGCCTGGAGAGCTATATGTTGTTAGATGAGAACTATGTATGCACTTTGGTTTTAATGTGATGATGAACTTCTATTAATTTGGACACTTAATTATATATAATGCACGTAGATGAACCGGCAATGGATGTACGATGACAGACACACCTGCGAGTACATTAAGGGCGTGCATGAGTTTCTCGATGCGGTTGAGGCAAACAAGCAGAATGGTTTTATGTGTTCTCCATGCATTGAATGTGGGAATACGAGGTCTTACTCTAACCGGAAAATACTTCACTCCCACCTGCTTTACAAGGGTTTCATGCCACACTATAATGTTTGGACGAGGCATGGAGAAATAGGGGTTATGATGGAAGAGGGCGAAGAAGAAGAGTACGATGACAATTATGTGCCCCCTGAATACGCTGATGTTGCAACGGGGGAGCTGGTGAAGATCAAGAGGAACCAGACGATGTGCCCAATGATGCTGCAACGGGTGAAGCTGCTGAAGATCAAGAGGAACCAGACAATGTGCCCGATGATGATGATCTCTGCCGGGTCATTGTCGATGCAAGGACGCAATGCGAAAGTCAAAAGGAGAAGCTGAAGTTCGATCGCATGTTAGAGGATCACAAAAAAGGGTTATACCCCAATTGCGAAGATGGCAACACAAAGCTCGGTACCGTACTGGAATTGCTGCAGTGGAAGGTAGAGAATGTTGTGGCTGACAAAGGATTTGAGAAGCTACTGAAAATATTGAAGAAGAAGCTTCCAAAGGATAACAAATTGCCGGACAGTACATACGCAGCAAAGAAAGTCGTATGCCCTCTAGGATTGGAGGTGGAGAAGATACATGCATGCCCTAATGACTGCATCCTCTACCGCGGTGCATACAAGGATCTGGGCGCATGCCCGGTATGCGGTGCATTGTGGTATAAGATCAGACGAGATGACCCTGGTGATGTTGACGGCGAGCCCCCCAGGAACAGGGTTCCTGCGAAGGTGATGTGGTATGCTCCTATAATACCACGGTTGAAACGCCTATTCAGAAATGAAGAGCATGCCAAGTTGATGCGATGGCACAGTGAGAACCGAAAGAAAGATGGGAAGTTGAGAGCACCCGCTGACGGGTCGCAGTGGAGAAAAATTGAGAGAAAGTACTGGGATGAGTTTGCAAAGCACCCAAGGAATGTATGGTTTGCTTTAAGCGCGGATGGCATTAATCCTTTTGGGGAGAAGAGCAGGAATCACAACACCTGGCCCGTGACTCTATGTATGTATAACCTTCCTCCTTGGATGTGCATGAAGCGGAAGTTCATTATGATGCCAGTTCTCATCCAAGGCCCTAAGCAACCCGGCAACGACATTGATGTGTACCTAAGGCCATTAGTTGAAGAACTTTTACAGCCATGGAATGGAAACGGTGTACGTACGTGGGATGAGCACAGACAGGAGGAATTTAACCTTAAGGCGTTGCTATTCGTGACCATCAACGATTGGACCGCTCTCAGTAACCTTTCAGGACAGACAAACAAAGGATACCATGCATGCACGCACTGTTTAGATGACACTGAAAGTATATACCTAGACAAATGCAGGAAGAATGTGTACCTGGGCCATCGTCGATTTCTTCCGACCAACCATCAATGTCGAAAGAAAGGCAAGCATTTCAAAGGCGAGGCAGATCATCGGAAGAAGCCCGCCATGCGTACTGGTGATCACGTACTTTCTATGGTCAATGATTTACACTACGTAATATTTGGAAAGGGTCCCGGTGGACTAGCTGTTCCGAATGACGCTGAGGGACACGCACCCATGTGGAAGAAGAAATCTATATTTTGGGACCTACCCTACTGGAAAGACCTAGAGGTCCGCTCTTCAATCGACGTGATGCACGTGATGAAGAACCTTTGCGTGAACCTGCTAGGCTTCTTGGGCGTGTATGGGAAGACAAAAGATACACCTGAGGCACGAGAGGACCTGCAACGTTTGCACGAAAAAGACGGCATGCCTCCGAAGTAGTATAAAGGTCCTGCCAACTACGCTCTTACGAAAGAAGAGAAAGAAATCTTCTTTGAATGCCTGCTCAGTATGAAGGTCACGACTGGCTTCTCGTCGAATATAAAGGGAATAGTAAATATGCCAGCGAAAAAGTTTCAGAACCTAAAGTCTCATGACTGCCACGTGATTATGACGCAACTGCTTCCGGTTGCATTGAGGGGGCTTCTACCGGAAAACGTCCGATTAGCCATTGTGAAGCTATGTGCATTCCTCAATGCAATCTCTCAGAAGGTGATCGATCCAGAAATCGTACCAAGGCTAAGGAGTGATGTGGCGCAATGTCTTGTCAGTTTCGAGCTAGTGTTCCCACCATCCTTCTTCAATGTCATGACGCACGTCCTAGTTCATCTAGTCGACGAGATTGTCATCCTGGAGCCCGTATTTCTACACAATATGTTCCCCTTTGAGAGGTTCATGGGAGTCCTAAAGAAATATGTCCGTAACCGCGCTAAACCAGAAGGAAGCATCTCCATGGGCCATCAAACAGAGGACGTTATTGGGTTTTGTGTTGACTTCATTCCTGGCCTTAAGAAGATAGGTCTCCCTAAATCGCGGTATGAGGGGAGACTGACTGGAAAAGGCACTCTTGGAAGAGACTCAGTAATATGCAGGGACGGATATTCTTGGTCTCAAGCACACTACAAAGTTCTACAGAACTCTACCTTGGTGACACCGTATGTCGATGAACACAAGAACAGTCTGCGCTCCAAACACCCGGAGTAGTGCGACGACTGGATTACATGTGAACACATCAGGACTTTCAGCAGTTGGTTGTAAACACGTCTCAGAGGTGACAACACTGTTTGTGATGAGTTGTACTTGTTGTCCAGGGGACCATCTTTGACTGTATTGACTTACAAAGGATATGAGATAAATGGGAATACATTTTACACCATCGCCCAAGATCAAAAGAGCACCAACCAAAACAGCGGTGTCCGCTTTGATGCAGCAACCGAGAGCGGAAATGACACATATTATGGTTACATAGTGGACATATGGGAACTTGACTACGGACCTGATTTTAAGGTCCCTTTGTTTAAGTGCAAATGGGTCAATCCGTCAGGCGGCGGGGTACAGGTAGACCCACAGTACGGAATGACAACAGTGGATCTAAAAAATCTTGGGTACACTTACGAACCGTTCGTCCTAGCCAATAATGTGGCACAGGTTATCTATGTGAAGGAAATGTCTACCAAACCGAGAAAAAGAAAAGATAAGGAAGCGAATACATCATACGATGAGCCAAAGCGCCACATAGTTCTTTCAGGAAAAAGGGACATCCTGGGAGTGGACGGCAAGACAGACATGTCTGAAGATTATGAAAAGTTTCATGAAATTCCTCCCTTCAATGTCAAGGCTGATCCAAGCATCCTGATAAACAATGAAGATTATCCATGGTTACGGCGCAATAAGCAAATGACACAAGCGAAGAAAAAGTGAAGACTTTCTCCCGCAACTATTATGATGATACCATGCCAACTTTGTAACACACGAACATGCTACCATTGTCCGTTTTGTACATGCACATGCTATGTGGGTGAAATTATGATACCATGCCAACTTTCAACTTTTTCAGAGTTCATTTGAAATGCTTTAATGTCTTATGGTTCGGCCCTCGTAATACCATGAATATTAGTCCCTGGCCCATGCCAACTTTCAACTTTCAACTTTCTAAAACTAATCGCACTAACAGAATATTTATAATTTTGCTCCTCGCCCCTGGCCATTGACCATTAGTCCCGGTTTGTGCCACAAACCGGGACTAAAGGGTTTGTCCTCGTTGCTGGCAGAGTTTAGTCCCACCTCGCCAACCGAAGGGGGCTCACACCGGTTTATAAGCCCTTCCCTCTCTGCCTTGTTGTGCTCCTCTCAAAGTGAAAATAGATGCCCTAATAGAGAAAAGTTTAACCTAAATTCATAGTGAATTTCTCTGAAATTGATAGAAATTTACTATGAATTTAGGCTGAATTTTCTCTATAAGCCCATCTATTCTCATTTTTTAGTAAGTTAATCACAAACTTGTGATTCACACAAATTCCAAAGAATTCAAATTTTAACTATTCAAATTTGAAAACTAATGGCACTAACAGAAAGTTTATAATTTTGCTAACCTAAAAGCAAACAGAATTAAAAATTAAAGCAAAAAACAAAAGAAAATAAATAATGCAAAAAACAAATCAAAAAGATAGGAAAAAAACTATTTTTATAGTAAAGTTAATCACAAAATAAAATAAATAAAGCAACAAAGAAAACAAAAGACCTAAAAAAGTGTTTTCAAATTTGAAAACTAATGGCACCAACAGAAAGTTTATAAATTTTCTAAAACTAAAAGCAAAAAGAATAAAAAAAATAAAGCAAAAAACAAAAGAAAATAAATAATGCAGAAAACAAAACAAAAAACTGGAAAAAAATAGCAACAATAAGTATTTTGTTGTAAGTAGAAACAAAATAAAATAAATAAAGCAACAAAGAAAACAAAAAAACAAAAAAAGTGTTTTCAGATTTGAAAACTAATGGCATTAACAAAAAGTTTATAATTTTTCTAAAACTAAAAGCATAAAGAATTAAAAAATAAAGCAACAAACAAAAGAAAATAAATAAAGCAACAAAAAACAAAAAACAAATGTCACCTACTCGGCCCCCACGGCCTGAATACGACTAGAAACCCATCCAAGGGACAAGATTCAGGCCCGCAGGAGCCCCAGTAGGCCCACAGGCATAGCAGTGACAATTAGGCCCGTAAGCCTGCAATGGAGAGGAGCTCGAGAGGGGTGCGGCAGTGGGGCTTATAAACCACTGCACAAGGCCTTTGGTCTCGGTTGGTGGCACCAACCGGTACTAAAGGGGGGCATTGGTCACGGTTCGTGGCACAAACCGTGACCAATGCCTCTCTTTAGTCCTGGTTGGTGCCACCAACCGAGACCAAAGGCCGCCGCTTCCCGCCCTTTGGGCTGCTGAAAAGAGGCCTTTGGTCTC
>NC_041380.1:525203555-525204317 GCF_002162155.2 Triticum dicoccoides | reverse complement strand
ATATACCCCCTCCCTGTTAACTTCGACAGGAGGGGGGTCGATGTAACCCTCCCAGATAACTTCGACATGAGGGGGGTCAATATACCCCCTCCCTGATAACTTCGACATGAGGGGGGGTCGAGAACTAGTTTAGGGGGTCGAGGGTTGAGAACTAGTTTAGGGGGTTGAGGGTTGAGAACTAGTTTAGGGGGTCGAGGGAAGAAGGGGAAGAAGAGGGAGAAGAAGAGGGAGAAGAAGAGGAGAGGAAGGATAGGAAGTCTTCTCCTCTATTCTTTCTTCTCTTTTTTTTCTTCTTCCTATATGTATTAGTTTTTTTATTTAGGTTGTTAATTAGTATATATTAATTTTGTTCATATATGTATGGATGCATGTGATATGTATGTATGTATGTATGTATCGGGTATGTCATCGTCGATATACCCCCTACCCGATAACTTCGACATGAGGGGGTCGAGAGGGGGTCTAGGGTCGCCGAGGGGTCGAGGGTCGTCGAACATGAGAGGAAGAAGAGGATAAAAAAAGAAGAGGAAGAAGAAAAAAAAGAGGAGAAGAAAGAATAGAGGAGTTCTTCTTCTCCTCTTTTTTTCTTCTTCTTCTTCCTCTTGTTTTATCGGGAACGAGGGTCGTCGAGGGTCGCCGAGTTCTTCTCCTCTTTTTTTTTTCTTCTCTTCTTCTCTTTTTTTTCTTATTCTTCCTCTTTATTTTATCGGAAACGAGGGTCGTCGAGGGTCAGGGTCGCCGAGCGGTAGAGGAAACCCTAAA
>NC_041380.1:525198665-525203279 GCF_002162155.2 Triticum dicoccoides | reverse complement strand
ACGTCCCACAAGTGGCGCGGGCTTCGACGCCCACATCACTTGTGGGACGTGGATGTAGTGTCCGACACCGACGGCCACATGTATCTCACACCCACGATACTTGCTATTTAGGGTTTCCTCTACCGCTCGGTGACCCTCGACAACCCTTGTTCCCGATAAAAAAAAGAGGAAGAAGAAGAAAAAAAGAGGAGAAGAAAGAATAGAGGAGTTCTCATTCCTCTATT
Source organism: Triticum dicoccoides (assembly GCF_002162155.2). Lineage (NCBI taxonomy): Eukaryota > Viridiplantae > Streptophyta > Magnoliopsida > Poales > Poaceae > Triticum > Triticum dicoccoides. The sequence continues at coordinate 525,203,055 of NC_041380.1, read as the reverse complement.
CTTTCTTCTCCTCTTTTTTTTCTTCCTCTTCTTTTTTATCCTTGAAGCGTTGTCGAGGCCACCCCAAACCCTAGAGAAGCAGCGTCGAGGCCACCCCAAACCCTAGAGAAGCAGCGTTGAGGCCATTAATTAATATTAGTTCTACGTTTGCCACTAATATATCCATCTGTCATGTTTGAATAATAATTGCCATGTTGTCAATATTTGTAGAAACTATGGACACCGCCCGAGACGAAGTACAAGAAGAGTTGTTGGGGGACATAACCGCACGAGGAAGTGATGCCGTCGTCTCGTTGTTTCTCAATGACACCGATGGTCTGGAAGCAGCTGGCTATGATTATGATGGCTCTGGTGACCTAATGCCGGTGCAAGAAGGAGACCGTGAGGACGGCTCCGGTGACCCAATGCCGGTGCAAGAAGGAGACCGTGATGATGTCTCCGGTGTCCGAACCGAGTCTGGCCAGGTATATATATATTAGTTAAGCTTCTGCTGACTAGCTAATTGATGCATTCATTATTTTGGTATGTACACATATTAATTAAGTCTTTGTTCTTTTTTCTAGCCCTCCGGATCGAGCACAACTTCGGTAAAGAGACGAGGCCCGAAGAAAAAGTTGAGCTCGGATGAAAAGTTTGAGATCATAGCAATCGTGCCCGACGGCCAACCGATTGAACCCCTCCGGACAAAGAGCGCATTTGTTGCTCAGTGCGGGGTTTTTGTTAGGGACAAGATCCCGATCAGCATCCAGCAATGGTTAAAGCCGGCTACAGAAGACCCTGAGGTGTCTTATGTCAATGATATGCAGAAAAATGATCTTTGGACTGAGCTGAAGTCAAATTTCACCCTACCGCGAGAGGATGATCCAGAGAAGCCAGTTAAAGAGCAATTAATCAAGTCTTTTACTCTTAAGAGGATGGCAGAACTATTCAGGAGGTGGAAGAAAGAGCTGAATAAGTTTGTCGAAAATAAAGAGACAGCAGAATTCAAGGGCAGATATAAGAAGATCAGAGATCACTGGCCCGCATTTGTGGCTCACAAGACATCGGAAAAGAGTAAGAAGATGTCGGCGACAAACAAGCAAAATGCTGCGAAGAAGAAGCATCACCATCGCACGGGGTCAGGTGGCTACCTTATAGCCCGGCCTAAGTGGGCCAAGACTGAGAATGATCTGGTTGATAAAGGGATTGAACCAGAGACAATTAACTGGCCAGACTGTTGCTGGACTTGGTTCTTCGGGGCTGGCGGAACCTTGGACCCTGTAACAGGGAAGTGCATTTGGACAAACAATCAAATGGACATACCAGTCAGGAAGCTTCAGCAGTATATCGAAGCAGCGCAACAAGGGACGTTCTTTCCAGATAGAGAGAACGACGAGATCACAATGGCCCTCAGGAATCCTGGGCACCCTGGACGGACACGAGGCACGCCAGGCTCCATTCCGTGGAAGGTTGGGTTTCCGGACGCAGGCGGTTACCAATCCCAGGAGAGGAGGAAAAAATTGCAGCAGACCCAAATGCAGGCGCTGCAAGCAAGGGTACAAGCCATATAGGAACGAGAAGCAAATCGCAGCAAACGTACTGCCGAAACTTCCCCCGAAGCTACCCCGCCATCTCAGCGGAGAAGCAGCGTGGCTTCCACCGAGCTGCTTCAGCCGGAGGATGCCTTGACGGCTCCTGCCAGCTATCCCGTGGATGCTATTACGGAGTCTCAAAATTGCCACCTTATGACGTAATGGATGAATTTGAAGGTCAAGGCGGCTGTTGGCTCTGTTTATCCTACTGAACCCGGCGCAACTTTTCACTGCCGGCCGATTCTAGAAGGATATGCTAGGGTGATGGTGGATGAAATAACAGAGGGATTTGAGGACCTCCAGCTTGACCACCCTACTAGTGAAGGGGAGACTAGGCTGGGGTCTGCTCCGAAGACTCCATGCCTATGGCGGAAGGAGCTCATCAACCTTCCGAACTGGACGCATCCGCCTCCTCCTCCTCCTCCGGCAAGCCAGGGCACTCTGCCTCCTCCACCGCCTCCTCCTCCGGCGAGTCAGTGCACCCCGCCTCCTCCACCGCCTCCTCCTCCAGCGAGTGACGATCAGGGCACTTGACCAGCTCCTTCTCCGGCGCGTGGCGGCACTCCGCCTCCTTCTCCGCCTGCGCCGACGCACTCGAGCAGCCAGCCTCCTCCTTCTCCGCCTCGCCAGCAAGGGCGGAAGAGACCTGCCGCCGCTCCGGCTGCTCCGGCGCATCATAGTCCTTCTCCTCCACCTCGTAAGCAAGTAAAGAAGACAACCGCTCCGTCTGCTCTGCCGGCGCCTAGCAGTACAGCCAGAGGCGGGAGAAAATACATATTCGGTCCTTCTCTGAAGACTCCAGAGAAATTACCATACGAGAGGACCCCGGAGGAGAATGTCGAGATCGCACGAGAAGAAGTGAGGAATTACTTTGAAGGGGTGAAAGCAAAGAAACATCCACCTCCGGAGGAGAAGGTAGATCCGGTGAAAGCGAAGCGCACTCTGCCTGCCCTGAAAAAACCACCCAAGTCTCCACCGAAAGGAAACTATGAGCGCATTATTGAAAAGGAATTTGCCGAAGCGGAGCGGTCGGGAAGTACTGTCTGTGATCAAAGGCTGAAAGAACGACGACCTAACAAGCGAAGCAATCGTGCCCCCCGCTCAAGGTGCCAAGCGAAAACGTCGCTAATGATCCGAGGATGGTGCCCGGTTATAGCAATCTTGGCGATTACCTGCCCGACGATGTACATTATGATTTCATGGAGGTGCAGATACAAAGATACGAGTACGGGAAGCCTCTCATCAAAGATGAAAGATCTCTATCAACGATGATGCGAAGATTGCATGATTGGTACTTGAAAATCTGCAGAGACTCTGGGGGGAGGAGTACTTTGTGTGTGAAAGTTAAAAAGGAGCATGACCTCGTTGGAATTGAACTGTTGCCTGTTCCATTTGAGGAGTTCTTTCAGTTTTTCAATCAATTGGCCCTTGATAAAACAACGGTCACCTGCTACTGTGTGTAAGTAGTACTACTTCTGTCATTAAGTCTTTCTATATAGCTCAGCTCTTTCATTGCATGTATTTATAATCATCCTCACTATATTATGCAGATTGAAGATCGCCGAATTGAAGAAAAGACAAGTCGGTGATATTGGGTTCATTAACACATATCTCATAGATGCAACTCAGGTTAAATTTCATGCCGTAGCTACCGAGGCCAACTTGCTACGATCGTTGGTAATAAATGAAAGCAAAGATATAATACTCTTTCCTTACAACTTCAAGTGAGTGTTACTGTCTTGTGCGTATTCGGTTTCCCTTATATATTAATCAAGGTTATAGTAATGTAATTGATGAGTTATGCATGTGTGTGCAGTTACCACTATATTCTCCCAGAGATTAAGCTTGAGCAGGGACTAGTAACTGTCTTAGACTCAAGACGAAAAGATCCCCAGGACTATGCGGACATGACTTAAATGCTCGAGAAGTAAGTTAAATCGATCATTATCAATCATATCAGCAACTTTGTTCATTTCCTGATATATCAAGTAATTGTTTTCTTTGTCTGGCAGGGTTTGGAAAAAATTCTCCAAAAAAGCTCCAGGACTCCCGAAGAAGCTGCAATTTAGACACCCGAAAGTAAGTACTATAGTAGCATGTTCCGCGCATCTCCTATTGATTTGGCATTCTTGCTTATCACTTTGATTGACCTCTATTTCTTGTAAAATGGTTGTGGCAGGAACAAGGGAATGATTTCTGTGGATACTATGTTTGCGAGTCCATCCGCCACACGACCTGTGAGCGGGGCTACACTGACGAACAATATGAAGTACGTAAATAACAACATTCACAATTTTATTTTATTACCATCATTTGTGTTGAGTTTCATTCATTCATATATATATATTGACCCCGTTCTTCAAATTAGATGTTTCGGAAGCGGGATGAACTCCTAGCACCAGCTCGCATGCGAGCAATTCAAGAGGAATTGGCGGCATTCTTTCTTGACCACGTGATTGCTGAAGACGGAGAATACTATGTGGACCATGAGTCCGTATGATTATATTTGTAAGAGATAATTATTGTATATATGTAGCCGGTAGTGTCGGATAGATATACGAGAACTTGTTGTTCGACCAATCTCTCGGAGAAGGAGAGGTGGTCGATATCACTTCTCTCTGTATGCATATATGTTCATGACGATCTTCTGTTTCCTTCGTTTGCTTACTAGCTAACTAGCGTGTCTAGTCCTCTCTATACGTATGTATAGTATGTAGCGTCGACCAAGCACGGACATAAGAGAGGACACTTCTCTCTATTAATTATAGCTAGCTAACACAATATATGAAACACCTAAATTAAACCCCCAAAACCCCCAA
>NC_041380.1:525183216-525198367 GCF_002162155.2 Triticum dicoccoides | reverse complement strand
AAACAAAAACCCCAGTCACAAAAATGCTGACGCGTGGATGCCTATTGGTCCCGGTTGGTGCCAACCGGGACCAAAGGGTCTCATGCCTGGGCTCCGCGCAGAGGCCACGTGGAGGCCCATCAGTCCCGGTTCTGGATTGAACCGGGACTAAAGGGACAGGGCATTAGTACCGACCCTTTAGTCCCGGTTCAGGAACCGGGACAAAAGGCCCTTACGAACCGGGACAACAGGCCCTTTTTCTATCAGTGTCATCATCCTTACCACCTGGAGACTCTGAAAGCACCGCAATGATTGTGTGTTCAACGCCGCCAACCCCTCTATCTCCAGACTCTCCGACAGCATCAAGGAAGACGCCCGCGCTTGGGTGCGCGCCGGGGCCAAGGGGCTTGGCCAGATTATCGACGAGACGTAGGATGCTATGTTCGGGTCGTGCGGCACCCCCTCTGCCGTGCCTTTGTTTTTCTCATTCACACCATCTCCTTTGCGCATGTGCTCATGAGATCACCCCTGTAACCATCATTCTATTTCCTCCTATCAATATAATGATACGCAAGCCTTTTGCGTATTCACGAAAAAAATCCTCAATCAAGAAGAACAAAAAAAAAGAGTTTGAATCTCCTGTACTCACAAGAAAAATCTGTTTTTCTGGACGTGTTTATCTACTCGCTTGTTCCTCCTCGCTGCCATGATTTTTGGACGCCATGCACGCAAGGTGTTAACGCCCATCTCTCTCTCTGTCCGAGGTTCTTGGCTGTTTTGTTTGCAGCACGCACAGCTACGCCAGATTCGCTCGTCTTGTGCCACGAAATACCGGAGACAGAGGCACCCGTGATGCCCGTCGCTTGCGCCTCGCCTAGGCAGGCACCATCCTCGCAGTCGCAGCGCCGCCCATCCTTCTGCCCCCGACACCAGGGCAAACATTGTCTGGCCCTTGGCGCCGCTGTTTTCCTCACAAAGTTTCTCTTGCATGCATCCATCACCGTGAGTTTTGCACGCAAGTTCCAACGATGAGAATCTTTCGAGTCCTTGTTGACCTAAATTGTGTGCTACGTCTCCATTGCTAGTAACCGGCTTGACAAAACAGACAAAAAGAGAGAAGGAAAAGAAAACGTGAAAATAAAATCAGGCCGGCTAGCATATGTTTTGGGGTAAAAATAAATAAATTCTGTTTTAGGCATCCTTTTTGCAGTTGCGAGCTTGACTACCACATCACATCATCCGGTTTGAGCTTCATTATACTCCAGAAATTTTACTCACTTGATTTAGTATCTGGGTTTAAATTATATTGTCTCTTACTAGTCGATTGCCCGCCTAGTTACGAGTTTGAGCAATTATTCAGATTGCATTACTTTTTGCTACATTGTGCCGTTGATACTGTGAGTTGTTGTAATTGTAACCAAGCTCCACTTTTCATATTGTATCTTGTTTGGTCACTTGGTAAGTGCTATATCTAATTTTTTATAACTTTTGACAGCACAGAAGGCTGATAACAACTGCAACACAGTAAAAACGGGCAAGAGCTTGGTACTTATTACAGAGTTGTGAGAATTTTCCCCACCACCTCCTAGTAGTACTGTAGAAACATTGCAATTGAGGTTTTGCTATGTTTGGTACTCATCATGACAGATTCTAGAGGGACCAATATTTAGGCTATGTCTGTTGTGGGAGATGACTTGCCATACATTGATACATGTCATTCTTTCCCACCACAGAAGGTATGGCGGCCGCCACAAGATGTACTTCAAGGTAAAAACACACATATGATCATGTTACCTCTTTGCCAAACTTCATACAGGAGTATACCATGTATGTTACAAGACAAATTCAGATTTTTCCCCCTAGTATTTTGTTTCTGGATTTACTTTTCACAAGTGTAAATCTGCATATGTAGACCAGGCTAACCAAGAGAACATGTGTTATTGAACAAAGGAAGTGAATACACTCAGGGGTGTAACGATACATGAATACATACATGATACAAACATTTGTTGCAGAATGACAACATTTTATTGAATGAAAGCAATGATAGCATACTTAGTTAGATCTTCACTGTATCGATAACCATTTTCCCTTCAGTAAAAGCGTTGTAACTTCTGGCAAAGTAGTCCTTAACCTTCACTTTTGAGTACAACGCCGGCCTCTTCTCATTGACCAACTGAGCCGATGGCTCGATTTCTATCTCAGGATCAACATAGTAGTCTAGTGCCACCGATAGCCTCTCTTTCTTTGTGTTTGTCACGACCCTGTGCATAGGGCTCTTAAAGATCCCATTGCTCATTATCTGCGTCACAAAAGATTGACCCTTCATCAGTCCAAGAGGTTATACATTTTGGGGAAAACTCACAATGTTGAACATTTGAAGTTTCGAGATTCCGTCCATATAACTTTTTCACCAAACAATACTTTTTCCGAATATAGATTTATTTTGCAAGCGTACCTCAGTTTGATCTCCTATAATCATGAGTAGCGTGTGAGGTACGATCGGTACATCCCACCAGACCCCATCTTTGAGAACTTGTAGGCCACCCACTCTGTCATCGACCATAAGGACTGTAACAACAGTTGCATCGGAGTGGGGCTTGAGGCCAAACACGAGCTCTGGCCTCGGGCACACCGGGTAGTAGCTGCATCTCACGTCAGTGAGAGGCTTCTCCCCAAAGTGTTCCCCAAAGTAATCATCATCGTCAAGTTCCAGCAGCTTCGCCATTGCCCTGAGCACATCGTCCTTCACTTCCCCGCATTTCTTCGTATACTCGTGCAGAGCATTCCTGCAACAAAATGTATGTTCTCAATTTCTCATGATGACATGATCAGTCAACGAATCCTCCCTCGAGCCATGAAATTTGTGAGGTCGGCCACCTAAAGGTTTCGGGATGTGCTGGCCAGAGGGCGATGCTCCGCTCATCCTCTGGCTCCACATTGAGGTAGAGGCGGTCAGTCCAGTCACGGATTTGGTCCGGCGAGCTCACCCAGTCGTTTCCATACCCCTCGAACTGGAACCGCTCGCCGCCGTTCAGGTTGGCGTATCTCTGCTTCTCTTCGAGCGGCTGCCGGAAAAACTCCCTTGACGCGGCCATCATGTTGTCCATTACCGCGTCTATACCGTGGCTACTGACCTGCAAGAAGATACGACATGGATATGCATGCTTGGTGTTGCTTCAAAGTAGTACTGGTGGAGTTGTTACTTACCATAAAGAGGCCAAATGACTTGATGGCTGACCGCAGCTTGGCCGCCTCGTCGGAGGTGCCGTCGCCGTGCTTCGAAAGGCAGACGAGGTCGATGACAGGGACTGGTGCTACGACCACCGCCGCGAGCTGTTGCTCCTCGTGCGCGCGCGCGATGTACTGAGCTGGCACGTCGGGCGTGCCGAGGGCGCCAGCAAGCTCCTGCACCGGCATCTGAAATGTCCCTTTGCTTCCCATAGTTGCAGTGTTGCACAGAAGAATCTGAAATGTCCGATTCAGCACAAAATAGGTCCCCTCCCTCTTTCAGTACAAATGCTCATACGACACGGGACATGTAGGAAAAGCTCGAAGATCATGCACGAGATGAACTGGGAGACAGTATTACCTTCAAACAATTGGAGAGAGATCAGAGACGGATCTTGGAACTTGGAAGAATACCTCCGGCGGTTCGGCCACAAGTAGCTTGTTGCTCTACAACTATGTAACGCAGCTAAAGTGTGAATTACCAGAGCAAAGAACATGCATGGTTTATATAGACTATTGGAGTGACAATTAGCACATGTTAAAGCATCTACAGCCGGACTTCTCGAACACTCCATATAAGTCCGATTGCTTGGTAAGTGACCGGTCACAAAATCTCGACCCAACTGCACCCCTCATACAAGCCCTATATGTCTGGGCTGACCAGCACCCCTCATATCTAGTCCATATCTAAGGCGGATATGGAGAGGTAGGACGTGCCCAGGTGCGTCTTCGGATCCAGCTCATACTAGCCCACCACAACCCCACGTATATTCATCTCTATCCGTATCCCGGACGAAACCCTAGCCACTCCACTCTACTACACCCCCAAGCTTCGTTCCGACAATCTCTGGCCTTCTCCGGCATAACAGACAATGGATACAACTCCAAGATCTCCTGATCCATTGATTGTGACCTCACCCCATGCAGGGACGAGGAGGAGATGACCATCCACATGGCTTTCTATCAGTCCCGGGAGGAGTCCGCCCTATCGCGGTCAGACTCCATCCAGCAGGAATCCATTGCCTCCACGGAAATGGCGCTTGGATCCACTAGGGTTGGTGGCTCCAGGCGCGTGCCCGCGGCCTCCCCAAAGGTGGTTACCACCGCCTGGAACCGCAACCCCTTCGGTGGCATTGTCCCCACGGCGGCGGGCTCCTAGTCGAAGGTAAACGACCACTACTGCAGGATGCTGCTAACGCGACACTACGATCAGAGACCCTTCGATGAAACTGTGTGCGATGCAACAATCGCAAACGGTGATGTAAAAGAACCGTTAAAAAGGTGCAAAACGTTTGCGATCGCAGAGTCATCAAACACGTTTCCGATTTTAGTTGCCTGTGCGATGCAGGGCATACGGTTCAGTTCAATGAACTATTTGCGATGAGGCAGAACAAAAGAAACGGGCTGCCTGATGAAGGCGTGTGCGATATATAGCATACGGTTCGGATGAACTGTTTGTGATTAGGCAACACAAAAGAAACGGTCTGGCAGATCAAGGTGTGTGTGATTGAGGGCATAAACTTCAGAAGGATTAACTATTTGCGATTAGGCAACAGAACAAAAACGGGTCAGCCAGATCAAAGTGTGTGTGATTGACGGCATACATTTCACATGGATGAACTGTTTGCGATTAGTCACAATAAATTGAAACAGTTAGATAGATCAACGTGTGTGCGCTAGACGGACACACACATTCTAATTAAAAGAACCGTGCGTGATGATAATAACGAGCGCGCATGGTTGTTGGAACAAGACGTGTGCTGACATTGCCTATTGCGGTGCACCCTATGGTGCAAATGTCACGTACGCGGCCGAGAAGGCGTACATGCCCATGTTACGCCTTCCGGAAATAGTGCCGCACTTTTAACCGTCAGTAAATTTTGAGCATGCCTCCAGTCACATTCCAAATTACAAACCTGTTCACACCGATCAAAACCTAAACAGTTTCCCACTTAAGAGGGTATTACTACTCGGTTATAGATACTACTACTCCAAGATGACTGCACATTCCTCCTCAACTCCTCATCCACAAAAACAAAGTCATTCATCATCGTTCCCTTTGTGTCTGCCATGGCCAGTGGGTTGAGAGATTGTCACCCGGGAGATGCGAGCATGGAAGCGGAAGCATGAGAGATGTCCTGCCTCGCCGCGAACGCAGCTGACATGTCCCACCGTGCAGCCTTAGCAGCACAGAGGTCCCGCCACGCCGTTGAAGTAACACGCAGGTCCCGCCGCGTCGTCGATGCGGCAGACTGGTCCGGCCGCGCTGCGGAAGCAGAAGAGATGTCCCGCCGCGCCGCGAATGCAGCAGAGATGTCCTTCCGCGCTGCAGCAGCCTGGGAAAATGTCTCGCGGGCAGGCGAGGACTCTTACAGGCGCATGCATGCGATCGTCCATAGGAAGATGGATCAGATCTCCGGCTGGGCGAGGTTGCAGGACGACATGAAAGCCTCTTTTGCCAGCTTCATCCGGCAACTAAATGAGAGCAATGCGAAGCTCCGGGCCGAGCGCAACCTGCTGAGAGCGAAGATCGTCGGAAGTGTGGAGCAGCAGGAGGAGACCACTGCCTTGTTGAAGAGGACCGGTGTCATCGTCGAGAAACTTATGGACGAGAATGCCATGCTGCGCATCAAGCGCAGAAAGCTGGTGGAGGAATCCGTGGATGCTCTCAAGCAGCATATTGAGGACAAGAAAGAGTCATCGCCGCTCATCGCGGAGCCTAGTTCCCATGGCCTGCAACAACATAGAGATCCGCGAGCCAGATCGTTGTCTTCCTTCTTCTTTTGCCCTTGTATATTTCGGGCGTTGCTGCATTTGGCTTTTTTAATTTTGTTCCTAAATATGTAAGACAATTATTATCCACTGTCATCGTCCTTATATTCATCATGCTTGCTATAAGTCGCAGTTGATGTTATATAGATCCGCCAGATCTTACATCAAGATCCATGCAATACTTTCTTTTCAGATTTTCATTTTTCTCTTTTAAATCTCATTCTAGTGAGACATATAGCCACGCCATAGAACAGGGGCTCGGGCGCCATTATTGGAGACGTTGGGAGGGAGGTGCGCGGCGGGTAGCGGTCAAAGGCTCTCCTCACAATGAGCACGCGCAGAGGTTTGATCGCACGCTTCCCATACTCAAATAGCTACCTCGCACGGCACCTCCTAGCCAATAAAAAAAGGGACGCGTGGCGGCACGTAATTGGTAAGTAGAACGCCCACGGTTTCAATAATACTTGTGTTTCCGATTTGTAACGTGACAACACTTGTTCCAAAATGGCTTTGTTGATTGTTAATGTGTGCGTCTTCGCAAATCGGACAGAAAATTTACCGCAACGTGTTGGTGCCTTGTCATGACACCATGCCAAGTTTCATGATTTTCAGGCGTGTTTTCGATTTACAGGAATAAATAAACCAAGTTTCTCAATCTTTCCGGCCGAGCCACGACGCCCAGATATTTGAATTTCATTCTCATTTCTTGCATGAGACCTATAAATTCACCCAAGGACACACATGTGAGTTTTTAACCAACTTTAGTGCACTGGAGCATGTGCTTGTAGTTGAAATTTCAATTATGCACATTAAATGCGCAGAAACTCAATTAATGTATAAAAAAGGCCAAACGAACCTGGAATAATTCTAAAATTTAGCACGATACTTCTATTTTGTCTAATCTACCTGTGTAAAAAAATTAAGGTGGGAGAAGGAAGTGTACATATCTCGTTTCGCACACGGAGGTGACATGTTTCCTCTCGGAACCACGGGCCTTCTTGAGAAAAGCTCCGGTTTGCAAGAAGATTACTCTAAAGCTTGTCTCAATTCCGCCAAAAAATTTACCGCAGCATGTTGGTGCCATGTCATGACACCATGCCAAGTTTCATGATTTTCAAGCGTGTTTTGGATTTACAGGAATTAAAAAAAACCAAGTTTCCCAATCTTTCTGGTCGTGCCACGACGCCCAGATGTTTGAATTTCATTCTCATTTCTTGCATGGGACCTAGAAATTCACCCAAAGACACACATGTGATCTTTCAACTAACTTTGGTGCACTGGAGCGTGTGCTTGTATTTCAAATTTGAATTATGCACATTAAATACGCATAAACTCAATTAATGTATAAAAAAGCCCAAATGAACCTGGAATAATTCCAAAATTTAGCATGATACTTCTATTTGGTCTAATCTGCATGTGTAAAAAATTAAGGCGGGAGAAGGTAGTGTATGTATGTCGTTTCGTACACGGAAGTGACATGTTCCCTCTCGGAACCATGAGCCTTCTTGAGGGAAGCTCCGGTTTGCAAGAAGCTTACACCAAAGCTTGTCCCAATTTGGCCAAAAAATTTACCGCAACATGTTGGTGCCATGTCATGACACCATGCCAAGTTTCATGATTCTCAGGCGTGTTTTCGATTCACAGGAATAAAAAAACTAAGTTTCTCAATCTTTCTGGCCGAGCCACGATGCGCAAATGTTTGAATTTCATTCCCATTTCTTCCATGGGACCTATAAATTCGCCCAATGACACACATATGATTTTTTGACCAACTTTGGTGCAGGAGCATGTGCTTGTATTTCAAATTTGAATTATGCACATTAAATGCGCAGAAACTCAGTTAATCTATAAAAAAGGCCAAACGAACCCAGAATAATTCCAAAATTTAGCACGATACTTCTATTTGGTCTAATCTGGATGTGCAAAAAAATTAAGGCGGGAGAAGGCAGTGTATGTATCTCGTTTCGCACACGGAGGTGACACGTTCCCTCTCGGAACCAGGAGCCTTCTTGAGGGAAGCTCCGGTTTGCAAGAAGCTTACACCAAAGCTTGTCCCACTACTAGAAATACCACTACTAATGGCGCACCTAATACGGCCATTAATGGCGCATCACTGGTGCGCCACTGATAGCACGCCATTAGTAATTTTTACTAATGGCGCACCAGCTGGTGCGCCATTAGTATCTGGTATACTAATGGCGCACCACCTGGTGCGCCACTAGTATATGCGAGGGTGCGCCATTAGTATGCCTCCCAGTTGGCATGTACACCCAGGTGCTTTGGCATACTAATGGCGCACCACCTCTGGATGCGCCATTAGTAACCGCAGCATACTAATGGCGCACTGCACGGTGATGCGCCATTAGTATGCACTGTCATACTAATGGCGCACTGTCGTGTGATGCGCCATTAGTATGAATATTAGGTTTTTTTTTATTTTTTTATTTTCTGTTTTTTGCACAGGTTACAAAATGTATAATTTGACAAAATATAGACAGCACACATCAACAATAGATTCATCAAATACAATAGAAGATTAGTCTTTGAATACAATTCATCATATTAGTCTCCGAATACAATTCATCATATTAGTCTCCGAATTAAAAAGACCGAACAAAGATAGAACATTATATTACAAGTCTCGAGACCGCGATTAGCGAGTTTGTCTTCGCATTACAAGTCGATATCGATCATCTAAACCACCATCACATAGAAGAGAGCTGCGGTCATCACGATGAGCATCATCACGATGAAACTCGTCTTCATCCGGTTCCTCCAACGCTCCCTCCCCTCTCCCGCTAGATAGCGGGCGTATCTAGATTCGGCCTCGGCCCTAGTGGTGTACCCTTTGTAACTGTTACTGCTGAATCGGTGAACCTGTCTCCGACACTCCTCCCAGTCATCGTAGACTCCGGGAACCTTACCCTTGTACACGACATACGTCGGCATCACTATGCACTAGCCAAACGAAACGTTAGTACCAATTCACAGACAATACATAAGCAATATATAATTATGCAACAGAACGATCGGAAGAGAAAAGCAAGACATTAATAGCATCGATTACATCTAAGTTGAACGACTCTCAAAACCAAAGAGACATACTACAAGTTCATTAAAGTTTAATTACAACATGAGCCAATCGATGTTTCAGAACTAGACAACTCGACTCAAGGGACCGGAGCGTGGATGAAGCCGCCGTCTATCGTGGGAGTCATGAAAGAACGGGCGTTGTCATCCTGCATTTGTAGCATTGTGTCGATGTCACTGTTGGACGGTTGATTTCTGAGGTAGAACTGCCCCGAGGTACGAAGGACATCTTGATGGATGATTTCCGCAAACTCCGACTGGATGCGAAAGAATTTTTGTCGGAGGTCCGCGTCCTGGATTGCCGACACGCTCGCGGCCCAATCTTGGAGTTTACTCGGTAGCAGAAGTTGATGATGGTCCCGTACGATCGCCCGCATGTGATGGATGGCGTAGTAGGCACCCTTCTGACCGCCAGGCGGCTTCTTGACGCAGCAGAACGTCGTATTGTGGGAGAACACGTGCTTGCCGTACTTACGAATAGGCCTGGTGAAGGTGCCTCCAGATTGGGCGTAGCCGGGGAGAACATCATCAAGAACCTTCTTGACATTTGTGTAGTCTACGTTCGACTGACGGTCCGGGTCGAAATACGTGGCCATGGAATATTTGGGGCTTAGGAGGATGAGCGTGCAACGTGTGTCACTGCAGAAAACACGGAATGTTAAAAGAAAAACGATCGAAAAGTAAGAATTCATATGTTACGGGCCGGTTGAGGGGAGGACTTACTTGGGAAAGTAAGGCACGAGGAAGTTATCCTTATCTTGGTTTGCCAGAATGACGCCTTCGAGGTAAGAACTCGCGACTTGCCGGTCCCCAGCGCTGCCCAAGATCTTGGCACGCATGTAGAAGGGGTCGACTATCACGATGTCCGGGGTCTTGTCGCGAATGATCCGCATCTCCATACTCAGCGAAAATAGCCGAACGAAGGTGTAGTGCAGCGGATGAAGGTTAAACATAGCAAAGATGTCATCAAACCGCAGGACGATCGTACCCCCGATGTCGCCATCCACAAAGCCCTTGCCCTCTGGCACCTTGGCCACGAAAACCGGGTATGCCACATCCTTCTCTCTGAGACGCCGCTTCTCCAAAGAAAGAACACTGTCGTGCAGACTCCGCATAGCACCGGTTGCAGCATTGAGCATATTTGGTGGTAGCATCGCCCTACCCGCCACATGCACCCTTCTCGAGATATCCTGCGGTGAAGGTGGCCCGTCCTGAGCACGGATCGTACTCGGTGCCGGCTGGCTCGCACCCTTCTTAGTCTTTCTTTTGCGTGCCTTCTTCTTCTCCTATAATGGGACCGAGTTCTGCTCACAGACCGCCTTCTTGAGTGTGTTGGGGCTGATAATATTTCGCACCTCGCCTATCTGAGGCTCGGTGAAGTCGGCAGCTGGAGGCGTCTCCTGAGAGCTGAACGCCAGACGGCGCCTGTTGCAACTTGGCTTCTCCGCGGTACGAGCTAGATCGCACACGTCTTTTGTTGGGTTTGGTTCTTGAGAAGGAGGCCCCATGAAGTCGCCATCGTACCCATGCTCGGCAAAGTACTGATCGACGTTGCCAAATGTATCATCGTCATCGTCGTCGTCGTTCTGATCCTGTGCCATATGCATGTTTGGATCCAGTGGCATAGGGATGTCCGGCACCGTTACGGCGGTCTTGCCATGGGGCCGACTTGGCGCCGGCACGACTGGCGGTGTTGTCTTTGGGGTGGTGTCCCCCGCCCCCAAACGAATCTGGCTCTTCGGCCAAAGCAGGGGCCAGCTCAGGCAGGCGCTGAGGGTCATCACGTCATCATCGTCGGCCCCGACGGGTCGAATCGGAGGTAACAAGTCGTCGCAGCCTGGCAGCACCCGAACCAGTTGAACCCTAAACAAGTTGGGTGGCATCTGGGTACCGTGGAACAAGGGGTTGCCCGGTTGAACGATTTTGCCCTTGGCGACATCGACCAACTCGTTGTTCATGAAGTGGAGGAGAGTGCACGGAACATCGGCGACGCCCTGTGAAAACATGTAGGGCGTCAGGGATGCCCAGTCAAAGGCAAGGAGATGAAGTCCTCGGCCGAGAGAGGCTTAATTAGTTACCGTGATGATGGCGTCGAGCTCGGCTAATGTCGAGGCACCGCCAACGGCGGGCGTGTAGTTGACGGAGCGGCCGCTTGCTGAAGAGGTGCCGGCCGGCGTACACCCGGGTGCATTAAGCTCCCGTGCCGGCGTCGGAGACACCAATGCCGCCTCCGCCGGAGGCACCAATGGCCCCGCCATCGCATTATGCGAGTTGCTGGCCGTGAAGCTAGGAATCGGGGGCGGCCCCTGTTGGCCGCCCGCAATCCACGCACTCAACCCCGAGATCAAGGTAGGCACAAGGGCGGTGATCGTCGCTCTGAGTCGTTGTTCCACTTGCTCTTGGACAATCTCCGGAATCCGCGCCACCTGTGCCTTGAGTTCTTGAACCTCTCGCGCCTGGCTTTCCGAGCTGGTCTTTTTCTCCTTCCGCACACCAGCGGTATAGTATGACCCCCATTTTGTCGACAAGCCTTTGCCGGCCACACGACCAGCTGACGTCGGCTTACTGAGCTTATCCTTGTTCTTCATTATATTCAACCCCCTATTTAGAGTGGTGTCCCAGGGGTTGCTCTGAGTCGACCCCGCGGTACTGCTTTCAGTCGCCTGCGGAAGGAATGTGAACCATTTAGAAATTCGGCTTTATTAATTAGAATGCAACCATATGGAGCTAATTACGCGGGGGTGTATTCCTTACCAGAACAAGCTCAAGCCGCCTGGTCTTCGGATCCGTGGTAAGCTCCTTTGTTTTCGGGTCCTTCTTGTACCGGGCCCTGACAAAGTTCCTGGTCTGCTTGTCACCGTATTTATCGAAGAGGGGCGGTAGGCCTTGCTCGGCACGGTCCGCCTCCTCCTTGTCCCATATAGGCTCCGCCACTCTGTAACCGCCGGGACCGAGTGTGTGTTCCCCTATGTTCAGCTCCCGCATTTGTTTCCCCCACTCACTTGATTGGGAGCTTGCGGTGCTCGAGCAATTGATCTTGAAGTCGTTGTAGTCATCTTCGGTGATCGAAGGATTTTTCTCCTTGATCTTCTCATAACTCTCACCTTTCTCGATCATTCTCTTCACATTGCTTTTCCAAGTAGACAGGGCCTTGCTCATCTTCGTGAGGGCAGCATTGTTCACTTTATTCCCTTTGAGGCTCGTGTTTTCGAATTCAGCGGGGAACTTGTATCGTTCGTGCAGCTTCGTGAAGAGGAGGTGGCGCAAATTCCCCCGGTCAGGATGCCTCAGGTTCTCGGTGTTGATCGAGACGGTGCTCCGGACAATGCACCCGAGCTGAAGCGAGTACCCCTTGACTATTCGTTCGGGCGCCGTTGGATTCCCGTTGGAGTCCACTTCAGTAACTTCCTCCTTGAGGGTGCGGAGCACGATCGGGCGCCGGTCCTTCCGTTGCCTCTTCGGCTGGCTGCTATCTGTGCGTGCGCCGCCATCATCAGTGGTGGCATCCTCGGCGGCACCATCAGTGGTGGCATCAGTGTGGTCATCCTCGGCGGCACCATCCGTGGTCTCAGGATCGGTGGGGAAGGCGGCGGCCTCATACAAGTGAGGTTGTTCCTCCATCTCCTGGGACAGCTCCCAGAATGCCTTGCCGCCCGAACCCCCGGCCTCATCGTTGTGGGCCATGTTTCTCTCTAAATAGAAACAAAGTTTGGTCAAAAAGTTGGTTATTGTCAAGGAACAAGATCATGGTCTCATCATTTAGGGTTTGTCGACACCGAGGCATCCTAAAATCTAAGCTTTTATCATTGAGGTTTTTCGACGCCAAGGCACCCTAAAAGCCTAACTTTTCATCATTTCGGTTTTTATCGACACCGAGGCACCCTAAAAGCCATGCATTAGTCACAAGTACGCCGGGGCACTTGATCCTACTTAATTAACTACTAAGATACCCCGGCCCATGCATTAGTCACAAGTACCCCATATGTCCTATTTTTAGCAAAGTCATGCTAAAATTCACGGAAAATTTCAGCATGACCTTTGCTGAAAATAGGACATATGGAGTACCCGAATTTGCTGGAACGGAAGTTAATCGACATTCCAGCAAACTCAAGGGCCTCTCGGGTGGACAAGGCAAAAAAGGCCTCCATCACAACATGGAAAATACATTGGCATGTGGACTGGAATGTGGCTTCATTTAACAACAACAGTTTCACACAGAAAACAGAGCTGAATTCATTGAGATATTTGCATTGCTAGCTACATTTCAGTGCCAAATTTCACCAATTTAAGCAAAACTAACGTTTAGCTAGCTACAGTTCAGTGCCATATTTCACTGGATTAAAATAAGCACATACACATAACTGACAGCACACATACACATCACTGATTTAACGAAATTTGCACACAACTCAGTAGCACTTCATCATCATATAAAGTATATTAGCAGCAGTACAAATAAAGAGACATGATCAAAGTACTTCATAATAAACCCAAGCAACTTCATAATAAATCACTAGTCCTACTTATTGATGGTTTCTAAATCATTTATTTGATCGATAACAAATAGCCTTGTCCTGCACAAAATCTTTGTCCTCAGCTGTAAACTGAACTATTGTCAGGTCATGTTGTCAGGTCATGTTGAAAGTAAAATAGGACCTTGCTGTGTTTGGGACCAAATAGGTCATGTTGTCAGGTTTTGTTATAGGCGATCCGTAGTTAGCGTAGCTATTGTGCATCAAGATTCGTTTTTAGTCCTAAGAAAACACAAGGTTGTCAGGGACGGTTTTTCTTTGACTGGGGTTGTTGTCGACCTGAATTAAAGATGCAGTGTTTGGCAGATCCAGTCTGCAAACTTTGTCCTACTTACTGGATCAACAATGTTCTTAATTCCATTACCTAGTGTACATACCAACAGCCATAAACAAAAGAGCAACTAATGACTGAGCCAACCAAGAGCCACAGACGAAACCAGCACATGCTTGCACATGCACTGAAGCTACAACTCTTATCAAGGTAAAAATAAAAGAGAAAATTGCTTATTCTCTCACAGATGTTGGTTTGCGATCTGCATCAGTAAATGCGTTCTTTTTCATCCGAGGCAAATAAGCAAAAGATTGTACTAGACAGCTAATCGACAGTGTTCTTAATTCCACTAGCATATGTGTAGTTCTAAGTTCATGCACTAATAGTTTGCCTGCAGAGAGCTTCCTAATAGTTCTAAGTTCATGCACTACTAGACAGCTAATCTGAATTAAGGATGGAGTGTTTGGCAGATCCAGTCTGCAAAATTTATCTTACTTACTAGGACAGCTGACCAATATTGTTCTTAACTCCACTTCCTACTGTACACAGTAGCAGCCATGAAGTGCATCAGTAGCAACGAGCACAGGCGCAACACAGGATAGAGCGCAGCCATGAAGTCAAGTTAACAATATCTGCCAAAACCTAATACAAATGAATCATATGAATAAAAATGATTGATGCAGAATCCAAAATGGCAACCGGCATACATCGCTGGAACCAATTGTGCATATATGGTAATTATGAGTTTTACTTTGTAGATAATTAGATATTGAATTAGAGTTGCGTTTATCTCCAAATACAACAGCTATATTCATTAAGTTTCCATCTATCTAATGGGGGCTCTTCCTCTTGTTCTCATTATTTCTCATTCTTGTACACTATTCTTCCCTTTTTTGTTTGAAGAAAAGAGATCCCTACATACTCATGACAATGAAACTTATCACAGAACATGATCATTAGCAGTTACATTGGACGAACTCTTGCCCCTCTAGGTTCCATCTTTTCGAAAATAGAACAACACAAAATGCACCAACCTGTGGTGACAAGCCAAGGTTCAGAGCAATATATAGGCACTAATTTCAACTAGGTTGCTATATTTGACCAAATTATACAGTGACATTTGTCTGACTGCCAACAAACATGAAAAACCAACAACATAGATCCGAGGTGGGGCAAAATGGCAACCGGTGGTGGTGGTGCTGGTGACAAGAAGAAATAGAGATGGGGCTCACAGGGGATGCGAGGGGGATAGGGGGAGAGGAGGAGGGGGAGCTCA
>NC_041380.1:525150056-525181319 GCF_002162155.2 Triticum dicoccoides | reverse complement strand
GGGACCTTCTCTCCAGCGTAGCTCAGCTCCTAGATCTCCTCGATCCTTCCGTAGTATCTGTCCTTGTCGTTACCGGTGTAGGATTCCATCGTTACCCCGGAGTTCTGATAACCATCGCTCTTCATGTCCTTGGCCTCGGTGTAGAATGTGTAGCCGTTGATATCGTACGCCTCATAGGTCATCAGGTTGTGCTCGGCGCCCTGTGACAAGGCGAATATGAGTTGTTCTTCCGCGGAAGAATCCTCATGTAAAGGGTACGACAGAAGCTTATGCTTGAACCAACGCGTGAAACATGAGTTGTGCTCTTTGAGTATATCTCCGTCCGTCCTCTGTTGGCCTCGGTCATTGTACGTCTTTTTAATAAAGGTTTTGTGCTCTACCAACCAAGGGTCGACCACGTCTATGTGTTGTAGCGCGACTAGGTTTGCTCTTTCAAAGTCGGTGAGTCGACCCTCGAAGTCGACATGCATTTCGCGGCGACCCTCACGGTGACCCCATCCAGCGAGCCTGCCGAGGTGCCTGTTGACGGGCAGACCAACGGGGTTCTCGATGCCTAGATAATTCGTGCAGTAGGAGATGCACTCTTCGGTCAGAAAGCCCCTGGCTATGCTTCCTTCTGGACGTGACATGTTGCGAACGTATCCTTTGATGACACCATTCATCCTTTCGAACGGCATCATGCTGTGTAGGAACATCGGCCCGAGTTGGATGATATCCTCCACTATATGGACTAGCAGATGCACCATAACGTCGAAGAATGCGGGCGGGAAGTACATCTCAAGCTCGCATAGTATCACCACGATCTCTTCCTGTAGCCTTCTGAGTTGCCTCACGCCAATCGACTTCCGAGAGATGACGTCGAAGAAGTTGCATAGGCCAAATAGCGTTTCACGGACGTGCGCGTCCATGATCCCACGGATTGCAACTGGAAGTATCTGCGTCATCAGCACGTGACAGTCGTGAGACTTTATCCCGCTGAACTTCTGCTTCGCTGGGTCTAGGTATCTGCTTATCTTCCCCGCGTAACCGTAAGGAAGTTTTACTCCTAGGAGGCAGGTGAAAAACTGCTCGATCTCCTCCTGACTTAGAGTGAAGCACGTGGGAGGGTAGTCATTTCCGGTCTTCTTGGCCTTTTTGCCTTTGCGACGACTTTCTGTGTCCTGCTTCGCCTCATCATCATCATCATCATCATCATCATCATCATCATCATCATCATCATCATCATATATAGCGTGAAGCTCCTGCCTGATGCCCATTGATTTCAAGTCTGCCCTTGCTTTCGTCCCATCTTTGGTCCTCTCTGGCATGTTGAGCAGGGTACCAAGCAGACTCTCGCACACGTTCTTCGTGATATGCATGACATCGAGGCTGTGAGGCACACGGTGGATCTTCCAGTACGGCAAGTCCCAGAAAACAGACCTCGTTTTCCATACCTTCAGCAGCGGCTCTGGCGCCTTTCGCTTCTTTCCCGGCTCTGGCGCCTTTTGCTTCTTTCCCGGCAGTGGGCAATCTTTCCAATTTTTCAACAGCTTGTCTATTTCCTCGCCGCTCCTCGTACACGGGCGTTTTCGGGGTTCGGTTTCACCATCGAACAGATCCTTGCGTTTCCTCCACGGGTCATCGTCGCGAAGCCACCTTCGATGTCCCATGAACACGGTTTTCGAAGACCCGGGATCTCTATCTAGCTGGCGATACGTTGTGTCATCCATGCACCTTACGCATCCAGAAAATCCGTGGACTACCTGCCCCGCAAGATATCCGTAACCGAGATAGTCGTGCACCGTCGTGAGCAGTGCGGCTCTCATAGGGAAATATTCTTTCTCTGCGGCGTCCCACGTATTGGCTGGCGTTTTCCACAGCGTGTCAAGCTCCTCTTTCAGCAGCCCCAGATACAGATTGATGTCGTTCCCTGGTTGTTTCGGCCCTTCAATTAGCATACTCATGTGAATGTACTTCCTCTTCATGCACAACCAGGGGGGAAGGTTGTACATCCACACAAACACAGGCCAGGTGCTATGTGTGCTTCTCTGGCTGCCAAACGGATTGACTCCATCGGTGCTCGCGCCCAGCACGATGTTCCTTGGATCGTTCCCAAATTCTGGGTATTCGAAGTTCAATGCTTGCCACTGGCTCGCATCCTTAGGGTGACTCAGCATCTTGTCTTTTTTATCTATCTCCGGATCATTTGCGTCATCTTTTCGCTTCTTCTCCTCCCTATCCGTGTGCCAACGTAGGAGCTTTGCTACCTTAGGATCCGCGAAATACCGCTGCAGACGAGGAGTGATCGGAAAGTACCACACCACTTTTCGAGGAGCTTTCTTCCTCTTCTTGTATCGAGTGACACCGCACACCGGACATATTGTAGACTCCGCGTGCTCGTCCCGATAAATGATGCAATTGTTCATGCACACATGGTATTTCACGTGCGGTAAATCCAGAGGACACACGATTTTCTTCGCCTCCTCCAAACTGGTCGGGCACTTGTTCCCCTTGGGAAGACGTTCGTGCCAGAATGACATGTTCTCATCGAAGCATGCGTCGGTCATTTTGTGTTTTACCTTCATCTCCAGGGCCATGAGCGTTACTTTCAGGCGGGTATCCTCGGGCCTGCATCCTTCATACAATGGAGTAACCGCGTCTAACTCAAGTTGATCCATCTTGGCTTTCTCTCGGGCGGCAGCTCTTGCGTTATCCGTCTGCTTGAGAAGCAGCTCTTGAATATGAGGGTCCTGCACCCAGCCCATCGATGGTCCAGCGTCGTCTGCTCCGCCGGCATCATCATCTTCATGATCATGCCCGTCGCCTGCTCCGGCATCTTCCTCATCATCATGTCCTGCATCTTCTACATGATGACTGTGTACAGCATCACAGTCGTGATCATCTCCTGGGGATTCTTCGTCTTCTCGCCCGCCCGAGCCGCGGTGGTTGTCTTGCTGCCCTTGCTCATATCTTGCCCGGCCCGCATGGACGACTTCGTAGTCATCTTAATCACCTTGCCACCGATAGCCATCCATGAAACCACGCAACAGCAGGTGGTCCCGCACCTGCCCGGAATCTGGGTCCGCAATAAGGCTCTTCAGCTTGCATCTTCGACACGGACATCTTATCTCCGTCTCGTTCTTTTGAAGCATCTCGGCCTTCGCGGACCTCAAAAACCTATTCACGATGCCTTCGGTCATCGTGCGGACCATGGTCGCCTGCGGGGTAGAGCAAAACGATATTTTAGAACCAAACAAAAATTTGGCATGACCTTCCCTAAAAATAGGACAAAAAAGAATGCTTAATGCCAAAATTCTCGCCGAAACAGAAATGAATCAACATTCCGGCAAAATATTGGCAACTATCGCATATCAAATACCGGTACACCTCCAAACACAAACACATATGCAACACCACAAACATATGCAACACCACGAACATACATAGATCTAGCTAGGCCGTAAAAAGTGCATGTGCACATTGTTGTAAGGAGAACAACCTAAATATAGCTTCCCCCCTTACTTACCTATTAAAACAAGGTAATTTAACCACTTAATTTGAATGAATCTATGGTGGAAATGAGGTGAAAAAGAGGAGGCACCCGAGACAAGGAGGAGGTGGAGAGAATGAAGTGGGGAGAAAGTGAGTGTGTGGGTAGGAGAGGCTGTCCCAAATATCTTGTTGCTGCCCACTTACTAATGGCGCACCTCTTGCATGGTGCGCCATTAGTACTTACAACTACTAATGGCGCACTTGGGCAGGATGCGCCATTAGTATGTTTGGATAGGCGCACTAGTTCAAAAAAAATCCTATACTAATGGCGCACCCACTGCCTGGTGCGCCATTAGTAGTTACAACTACTAATGGCGCACTTGGGCAGGATGCGCCATTAGTATGTTTGGATAGGCGCACTAGTTCAAAAAAAACAATTTCTATACTAATGGCGCACCTGCTGCCTAGTGCGCCATTAGTAGTTACAACTACTAATGGCGCACTTTGCCGGGATGCGCCATTAGTATGTTTGGACAGGCGCACTAGTTAAAAAAAAATTTGATACTAATGGCGCACCCGTAGCATGGTGCGCCATTAGTTGTTTAAACTCTAATGGCGCATCAGATTGTGGTGCGCCATTAGTATATACTAATGGCGCACCATCTTTCTGGTGCGCCATTAGTGTCAATCCCATCTATAGCCATTTTCCTAGTAGTGTCCCAATTCAGACAAAAAATTATTGCAGCATGTTGGTGCCATGTCATGACACCATGCCAAGTTTCATGATTTTCAGTCGTGTTTTCGATTTGCAGGAATCAAAAAACCAAGTCTCTCAATCTTTCCGGACAAGCCACGACGCCCAAATGTTTGAATTTCATTCCCATTTCTTGCATGGGACCTATAAAATCATCCAAGGACACACATGTAATTTTTTAACCAACTTTGGTGCACTAGAGCATGTGCTTGTAGTTCAAATTTGAATTTGTCACATTAAATGCGCAGAAACTCAATTAACGTATAAAAAAGGCCAACGAACCCGGAATAATTCCAAAATTTAGCACGATACTTCTCTTTGATCTAATCTGCCTGTGTAAAAAATTTAAGGCGGGAGAAGGCAGTTCATACGTCTCCAACGTATCTATAATTTTTGATTGTTCCATGCTATTATATTATCTGTTTTGGATGTT
The DNA here is from genome assembly GCF_002162155.2 of Triticum dicoccoides. NCBI lineage: Eukaryota > Viridiplantae > Streptophyta > Magnoliopsida > Poales > Poaceae > Triticum > Triticum dicoccoides. The sequence continues at coordinate 525,176,661 of NC_041380.1, read as the reverse complement.
TAATGTGATTTAATATACCTTTTTATATTATTTTTGGGAGTAACCTATTAACCGAAGGCCCAGTCCAAATTGCTGTTTTTTTTGCCTATTTCAGTGTTTCGCAGAAAAGGAATACCAACGGAATCCAAACGTAATGAAACATTCGAGAGAGTTATTTTTGGAACAAACATGATCCGGGAGACTTGGAGTGAACGTCAAGAAAGAAGCAAGGAGGCCACGAGGCAGGAGGGCGTGCCCCAGGGGGTGGGTGCGCCCCCCACCCTCGTCGGCCCCTGCAGCTCCACCGACCTACTTCTTCCTCCTATATATATACATATACCCTGAAAACATCCAGGAGCAACACGAAACCCTATTTCCGCCACCGCAACCTTCTGTACCCGTGCGATCCCATCTTGGGGCCTTTTTCGGCGCTCCGCCGGAGGGGGAATCGATCACGGAGGGCTTCGACATCAACACAATAGCCTCTCCGATGATGTGTGAGTAGTTTACCACAGACCGTAGGGTCCATATTTATTAGCTAGATGTCTTCTTCTCTCTCTTTGTATCTCAATACAAAGTTCTCCTCGATTCTCTTGGAGATCTATTCGATGTAATTCTTTTTGCGGTGTGTTTTTCGAGATCCGGTGCATTGTGGGTTTATGATCAAGATTATCTATGAGCAATATTTGATTCTTATCTGGATTCTTTTATGCATGATTTAATATCTTTGCAAGTCTCTTCGAATTATCAGTTTGGTTTAGCTTTGGGTTCAATCTTGCGGTGTCCTTTCCCAGTGACATCAGGGGCAGCAAGGCACGTAATGTATTGTTGCCATTGAGGATAAAAAGATGGGGTTTATATCGTATTGCTTGAGTTTATCCCTCTACATCATGTCATCTTGCCTAATGTGTTACTCTGTTCTTATGAACTTAATACTCTAGATGCATGCTGGATAGCGGTCGATGTGTGGAGTAATAGTAGTAGATGCAGAATCGTTTCGGTCTACTTGTCGCGGACGTGATGCCTATGTACATGATTATGCCTAGATATTCTCATAACTATGCGCTTTTCTATCAATTGCTCGACAGTAATTTGTTCACCCACCGTAGAATTTGCTATCTTGAGAGAAGCCACTAGTGAAACCTATGGCCCCTGGGTCTATCTTCCATCATATTATTTTCATATCTACTTGCTACTTCTATCGTTGTTTATTTTGCAATCTTTATTTTCCAATTTATACTATAAAAATAGCAAAACTATTTATCTTATTATCTCTATCAGGTCTCACTCTTGTAAGTGACCGTGAAGGGATTGTCAACCCCTTTATCACGTTGGTGCGAGGTTCTTGTTTGTTTATGCAGGTACTAGGCGACTTGCGTGTTACCTCCTACTGGATTGATACCTTGGTTCTCAAAAACTGAGGGAAATACTTACGCTACTTTGCTGCATAACCCTTTCCTCTTCAAGGGAAAACCAACGCATGCTCAAGTGGTAGCAAGAAGGATTTCTGGCGCCGTTGTCATGGAGGCTTACACCAAGTCAAGTCAAGATTTGATCTCCCAGCAACTAGCCATTTCTGGTGCTGTTGTCGGGGAGATCTACGCACAAGTCAAGACATACCAAGTACCCATCACAAACTCATATCCCTCGCATTACATTATTTTCCATTTGCCTCTCATTTTCCTCTCCCCCAGTTCTAAAATGATTTTCGAAAACCTTTGCCTTTTCTTTGCCTTCTTCCCGTATGTATTTTATTTGTGTTTCCATGCGCCTTCTATTTGCTTGCATCTTTGCTTGCTAAAAATCCGTTGATATGGATCCACTTAAAGTGTTCTACTTGGATCATCTTCGATCCTTATGCGCTCGTGCTGAAACCCCAACTAGCCTAGTTGATGGGAAATCTTTAGATGAGCATGCTCATTTTGTGCATCACCGTTTGTTTGAAAAAGTGACACTCTTATGGGATCAAATAAACAGATTGTTGTGTTATGCTTGGAATCTTTGTGAAATTTGTGATTTTACTTGTTGCTCTAAGAACCCTAAAAAACACCTCCCCTACTTATGTGAGTTTAATGACAATGAAATCTTATATTCTTATGCAAAGGGTGTTTATAGTTACTATGATATCGAACAAATTGAAGAATTTGTTGCTTTTAAGGGTGCTTATGAAGTTGCTTCTTTGATTGAAAAGAATGATATTACTCTCTACGAATCTGAAAATTTTGACATACTTAAATATTGCTATGAAAACTATGCTCATAATGTCTATGTCAAGGAACTTATTGAAAGAATGACCGTCGCTTCGGAAGAAAATAATGATATGCATGAATCTATAGATAATTATGATTTTGATGATTTGATTGAAATATCCCTTGATGAACATGATGCTTGCTATTCTTGTGGTAATGATGCCAATATTTATGAAGATGAATTTGCTATAGTTCCTTATGTTAAACATGAGATCGTTGCTATTGCACCCATACTTGATAGTTCCTTCGATGAAAAGCATGATTGCAATGATGTTATTATAAATTCTATAACGTCAATTGTGCTAATAATATGCAAAACCCTAAGCTTGGGGATGCTAGTTTTGCTATCACTACTATTTGTTGCAATGATCATGATTGGGGTGATTCTTCTTTTGATCTTGAAAATTTGTTTAAGCCCCGTAATTAATATGAGATTGATAATAGTGTTTGCTGAAAGTGTGTTTGGACAAGTGTCAACTTTAGATCCCACATATTTGGAGAATGTTCAATATTATCATTTTTTTTCATAAAAGTGGGTTTGGAGAGGTCATGACTTTAGTTAATGTCAATCCCACTATTTTGGAAGAGTGTCAATTTGCATACATGTGGGTCGCGTTAAGAATATGTTTTGTGATAGCTATATTGTTGAATTTGCTTATGATCCTACATGTAATTATTATGAGATAGGAAAATATGGTTGTAGAAATTTTCATGTTACTATTTAGATGTGGTTTTATGTTTTTAATTAGTGGCTGTGCCAAGTAGAACCTTTGGAAAGACTTGGGGGAAGTCTTTGAGATCTTGCTGTAAAAAAAACAGGAACTTTAGCGCTGACGAGATTAGCTGCCATTTTTTTACTAGAGAGTGCGATTAGGTTGATTCTTTTTGCAGATGATTAACAGAAAAATTCCTCACGTCCACCAATTTATTTCAGAATTTTTGGGGTGACAGAAGTATTCGAAACCTACAGATTACTTCAGACTGTTTTTGGTGTTTTGTAGTGATGATAACAATAGCAACGGAAAAGTAAATAAGCGAAGAACAATATATGGAAAGCTCGTAGGCAAATATTCGGTGATGGAGAATTATGCCGGATGTGGTTCATCATGTAACAGTCATAACATAGGGTGACACAGAACTAGCTCCAATTCATCAATATAATGTAGGCATGTATTCCGAATATAGTCATACATGCTTACACTACTAGGGAAAAGCCTATACACAGAATTTTACCAGTAGCGTTGTACAAAATCAAGCGCTGCTGCTACTTAGTAGCAGCGCGTATGAATAAACCGCGCTGCTGCTATGACTTTAGCAGTAGCGCGTACTAGCGAAAAGTGCTGCTGCTATGTTCGAACTGGGCGCACATGGCTAGCCCAACCTAGCAGTAGCGCGTATAATGGCCCAGCGTTACTACTAATCTCCTTACCTGCAGCGCGCTTACGTGTAAAGCGCTGCTGTTAATGGAAATAAAATAAATTGAAAAAGGGAAAAAAGGAGAAAGGAATAGCAGTAGCGGGTTTCAGTAAACGCGCTATAGCTAACTTAGCTATAGCGCGTTTCTGGAAACGCGCTACCATTACGTTTCACTTAAACAGCGGTTTCCCCCACCCCGCTCCCCGGCCACCAATTCTTCCCCAAATCGTCCCTCGCCCTCGCCGCCGTCTCCTCACCGCCGCTGCCCGAGGCCGCCCTCAGCCTCACCGCCGCCGCCCGAGGCCACCCTCACCCTCACGGCCGCCGCCCAAGGCCGCCCTCCAAGTCATCGTCGGCGCCCTCCACCTCACCGCCGCCCGAGCCCGCCCAGGACCGCCCTTGCCCGTGCCCGAGCCCGCCCTCTCCACCCCTGCCTCCATCACCGAGCACCTCCCCGCCACCGTCTCTCCGCTCTCTGTAAGTCCCCCACCCCTCCCCCCTCACTGATCTCTCTCTCTGTATTTTAGAGAAAAAATTAGATGTTAATTAGATGTTTTTCAGTTAGGGCACTAGAGTTTTGCTAGGTTAATTAGGTTAGTAGTGCTGCTAGTAGTATTGGCACAGTAGGTTAATTAGGTGATGTTAAATGAATAACCCAAATGAATGAAATTAGTAGTTAACTGAATTTTTTTCCTTTCATCATTATAGAGCACTAAAGTTAACTGAATTTTGTTCTATTAGTAGTTAAATGAATTTTCTTCTACACTTTGTTTTTGAATTAGCTTGCGAAATTTGGACATGTGGTTGCTCGTGTATACTTGGACACTGTTTGCAGGGAATGATGCTTAGTGGCCTATGTTTTGCCGGAATGTTGATTCATTTCTTTTCCGGCAAATTTCAGGTTCTCGATTTGTCCACTTTTTAGCAAAGCTCATGCCGAAATTTTCCGTGAATTTCGGCATGACTTGTGCTACAAACTAGGACATATCGAGTGCCCGTGATTTGCCGCACCAGGAAGGAGTCAACATTCCTGCAAAAACATAGGCCTTTTTTATGTCATTATTCATTTTATTAGGTCTTGAATTAATTGACTAGATTTAATCATAGGAAACATGGCTAGCAACGATGAAGGACAGGGTTCTGGTGATTACGACGACGCCTACCGGGCGGCAGACGAATTTTTTAGCCTTACCGATGATCAACCGATGTTATTGCTGGGCCCACCAGTGGCATCGGGGACTGAGACCGACACGCAGACTGGTGCTGAGACTAAGACCGGCGCTCAGACCGGCATCGAGACCGGCGCTGAGACTGAGACCGGCGCTACCTCGGGGAGCGGAGCCGGTGTAGAACCGAAAGCAAAGAGGCAACGGGTTCCTAACAAACTCAGGACTACTAGAGTGGTGGTCACGGAGGTGGACGACGGCAATTTTGAGCCAACGGCACCCGAGGAAGCGCGTCGATGCTACGGCAATCAAATAGGCTGCATCGTACGGACAACCGCCACCATCAACGATGAGAAACTACAGAAGATAGAAAATCTGAGGAGCTCCCTCCTAAAGAAGTTTCACCAGATATTCTTGTTCCCGGACCGGAATGAGAAGGATTATAAAGATCCAGATGAGGACCCGGCAATGAAGAAGATAAACAAACACGCCATGACCAAGTTTAGCGACGCGTTGGCCGCCTAAAAAAATCGAGTGAAAGCAAGGATCATCGACAAAAAGGAACCCTACTCCGAGATTGTAAAGGATAATCCGACAATCACGGAAGAGCAGTTTTAAATATTCAAGGAGGCTTGCGAGGCCGAAGATGCCAAAAAAATTCTAAGTACATGAAGGGGCTTCAAGAGAGGAACATTGGGAGCCACCACCTCGGAAGCCGTGGTTACGGCGGAAAGAGGTCCAAATGGGCCAAGGAGGACGCGGAAGCCGCGAGTCTGGGCATCCCAGACCCCTTGGCGGAGTTCACCGTCCCGCAGGAGCGTGACGTCCTCAGGGCCCGGCATCGTTGGGACCCAGTGAAAAAGGTTTACGAGACAACACCGGTCATTACGGAGTTCATGAGAGTGCTGGTAATTTTAGTTTCTGATCAATTTGACTGCACACATTAGTCATATTTGTAAACGATCATTGTGCCTTTTGCAGAGAGAGCAACACAAGATTGCGGCCGAAAGCGACTCGCCGTCTGAGGCATTGGCGAGGCCCAAGTGGGACACTCCATTCAACCGGGCGTTGAACATATTGAAACAAGAACCGGTGGATACTCGACCGTCGTATGGACGCGTGCACGGTGTCGGAGACGGCGCCACATGGAAGAAGTACTACCGTGAGACCCCGGAGGAGAGAAAGGAAAGACGGAGGTTAAATGAAGAAAACATCGACAAGAGGGTTGAGATTGCGGTTGAGAAGAAATCAACTAAGACAGTCACAACAGCGATAGCTGCCGCAAAACAGGTGGCTTTAGATATTTTTACTACCTTGGTTCCGGCCGTTTTCAATTGGACCAGGCAAAATCCAAAAAAAGATGTAGCGAACTTTCCCCTTGCTGACTTCTTGGCGGGGAGCAGCTCGACTAGCGTTGCACCAGCACCTGCAGCTGCACCTGCTCCCGCACCGGCTCCCGCACCGGACGTGCTAGGCGGTGCTTCATCTTTGGCTGAGCTCGACGCCCTCACGGTATCTGTCACACCGGCCCCCTTCAATATAAATGTATAATCTCCCGTTTTCGTTGCCTTTCGAATGTCTCACGTCGCAGACTTTTCTTTGCAGGCCGACGAAACCCCGTGCACCATATTGTACACCATCGGCGACCAGAAGGTGGACGTGGGGAAGGCAATGATAATGGAGCCGAAGGAACCATTGTTCCACAGCCGGCTGATCCCCCCGAACGTCTTCAAGGTTTCTGTGGCCAGTGTTAAACCGGGCCATGAGAATTTGCCTCCTCCAGTACTACTGGGGGATGACGACGAGACACCGGGGCGGCTTGGTGATTGTTGCAATGCTGGGTGGGTCATGTTGTGGCCAAAGAGTCTGCTTTGTCTAGAGGCGGCCGGGAGCACACCCACGAGCACGCAGCCTCAGCAAGGTATGAACATCAACACCCCACCTACCCAATTACCGTCGGGTGCCGGGTTGGGTGATAGCGGACGGGATAAGGAGGAGGCTCCATTAGTCGCAGATGACGTTGCCATGGATGAGGATGAGGACGACGATGGCGCTGCTGAACAGTATGTCTATACTGGCGCCTCCTCAGGGTTTGAGCGTCACGAGTCGGTGCCTGAATTGCCGTCTCAACATATTATGGACGACCTTCCGGTAGTAAAGAAGTTTAGGAAGAGAGCGAGGAAAGGCAAAAAAGCTGTTTCTATGATCCAGCCGCCTCAGCAGCCTCGGCTTCAGGACCGTATAGATATCCCCGGTGCCGATAAATGGCATATCCCCGGTCAACCAATCCTACCTGCAACAGCACTACGGGCCAGATTCGGCGATCTAAAGAGACTTCATGACGATGTGCTGCGGTTAGAGAAAGACCTCATCGCCTTGAAAGATCCAGGATACCCACTCTACGTGGTTAGCGTTCCGCGGCAAATGTGGTACGTCGACAGCTTCCCCGCGGATAAGTTCTTCCTCCGATTCGATTACATATTCGACATGTTTCACGTGAAGAAGTTGGATTTTATGTTTGTCCGCCTTTATGCCTTGCACATGAACTACATCATCGGGGTTGAGCAGATATCTCATATCTGTGTCGCTGACCCGTACTACATGCACGAGGGCTTCTTGGGAGTCTGCGCAAATCACCGTGAATACGCGAGGGATTACATCGTCAATTTCATGCTCAGCAATAAGGACAAGGGGGCGATTCTCGTGCCTTATCATCCCGTGTAAGTCATCCGCGCTGCTATCCTTCCTTCGATTTCAATCATTCATTTGCATGGTGGAGGCTAATTAATTTGAGGACTTATTTTGCGCAGCGGCGGGCGCGCCGTCCTCATCATCCTCTACCCCCGATTCTCCCACGCTCTTTACTTGGACTCGTCGAAGAACATTCACAAAAAGGATTACACCCACATCAAGGATGTTCTCGACAATGCTATGTTTTACTACCAAGCAAGGGGTGGAGAGGTCAGGGGCAAGAAGAGAAGGGGCGGCAGGGTCGCCTTCGGCCATAAGACCGACTTCTGCTGCGTCCAGCAACCAAACGATTCTCTTAATGATGGATTCTATGTCCTACACCACATGCTGGAGTACATACGGGATCACCAGAACCTTTGCATGTCACCTTGATCCGGCGATGCCCATATTCTGCAATGGGCAAAGGACATAGGAGATATCAAGGATCATCGACTTCGAGCTGAGTTCTATAACATCCAGCGCGAACTTGCCCAAATCATCATGAAGGAGGTCGTTGGAAAAACAAGGATGTTCTACGGAGAAGGACAAATGTTGCGGGAAGACGTCCGAACATGGATAGCCTCTCAGTGTCTCGACCTGAAGCCTTTCACTAGGCTCGGGGACTATCTCCCTGACTTCGATGGATGGAACGACATGTTGGAGTGATTGTCGATATATGACAATGTGTCCGTTTAGTCCATACTTTCTATATGACAAAACTTTGAGTTATGCACGGTGAAACTTTATTTGTGATGTAATTAAACCGTCCTCCTCCTCGACTAGCGAAAATCACTCTAGTTAGGGCATTTTGGGGTACGATGAACTTTGTTATTTATGCTTATGATATGTTTTTTTTTATTTTTGCCAAGTCTGTCTCTTTCTGTTGCTCAACTATATATGTTGCATATCATCGACTCATGTGATGATGCAGGTGCATAGATCATAGATGGCGAAGAAGTGCTATACCAGGAGTATATATACGACAAGTGGCTAGAGTGTCAGGCCCTTCCGGTTTCCGAGCGATAGGCAGTAGTTAGTTTAGAGGTTCACGCTAATGCGAAAGAGGGATACGAACTCATGTTCTCAAAGTGATAGCTCTTCTCGCGTATATCATTATTTAGATGGATGACGATGTATTTGCATATCATTCGAGACTTGTATCGCTATTTTCGAGATGATGACGAGAGACCACTTTGTGTTGGATGATGATTATGATGATGACATGATTTGATGAGACTAATTGTATGTATATGCTATGATTACATTTGTATGTGTATAATATGCTAAAGATTATTGTATAAAGCCTATTCAAATACAAAACAAATACAAAACAAATATGCAGGAAAAACACTAATAAATAAAATAGTAGTAGCTAGGGGGGAAATTTAGCAGTAGCGCCGCATTGTCAGTAGCGCGTCCCAGCAAACAGCGCTGCAGATAATATCAGTAGCGCCCTTTCCCAAAGAGCGCTACAACTATTCATGTATAGCAGTAGCGTGGGACAACTGGCGCTACTGCTATACGTTAGCTGTAGCGCCTTATTAGTAGCGCCGGTGCCCGCGCTACTAAGAGTCCCAAAACCCTCGCTGCTGGTAGGCTTTTCCCTAGTAGTGTTATGGAAAAGAACTTGCATGACATCTTTTGTCCTACCCTCCCATGGCAGCGGGGTCCCAGTGGAAACTTAGGGATATTAAGGCCTCCTTTTAATAGAGTACCCCAAAGCATTAACACATAGTGAATACATGAACTCCTCAAACTACGGTCATCACCGGGAGTAGTCCCGATTATTGTCACTTCGGGGTTGCCGGATCATAACACATAGTAGGTGACTATAGACTTGCAAGATAGGATCAAGAACTCACATATATTCATGAAAACATAATAGGTTCAGATCTGAAATCATGGCACTCAGGCCCTAGTGACAAGCATTAAGCATAGCAAAGTCATAGCAACATCAATCTCAGAACATAGTGGATACTAGGGATCAAACCCTAACAAAACTAACTCGATTACATGATAAATCTCATCCAACCCATCACCATCCAGCAAGCCTATGATGAAATTACTCACGCACGGCGCTGAGCATCATGAGATTGGTGATGGAGGAAGGTTGATGATGACGATGGCGACAGATTCCCCTCTCCGGAGCCCCGAACAGACTCCAGATTAGCCCTCCCGAGAGAGTTTAGGGTTTGGCGGCGGCTCCGTATCGTAAAACGCGATGAATCCTTCTCCTTTATTTTTTTCTCCCCGAACACGAATATATGGAGTCAAGGTTAAGGTCGGTGGAGCTCCAGGGGGCCCACGAGGCAGGGGGCGCACCCAGGGGGCAGGCGCGCCCCCACCCTCGTGGCTAGGGTGTGGCCCCTTGGCCTTGATTCTTTGCCAGTATTTTTTATTATTTCCAAAAATAATATCCGTGGAGTTTCAGGTCATTCCGAGAACTTTTGTTTCTGCACATAAATAACACCATGGCAATTCTGCTGAAAACAACGTCAGTCCGGGTTAGTTCCATACAAATCATGCAAGTTAGAGTCCAAAACAAGGGCAAAAGTGTTTGGAAAGTAGATACGATGGAGATGTATCAACTCCCCCAAGCTTAAACCTTTGCTTGTCCTCAAGCAATTCAGTTGACAAATTGAAAGTGATAAAGAAAAACTTTTACAAACTCTGTTTGCTCTTGTTGTTGTAAATATGTAAATCCAGCATTCAAATTTTCAGCAAATATTATGAACTAACCATATTCACAATAACTCTTAGGTCCCATGTTTACTCATATCAATGGCATAATCAACTAGCGAGCAATAATAATAAATCTCGGATGACAACACTTTCTCAAAGCAATAATAATATGATATAACAAGATGGTATCTCGCTAGCCCTTTCTGAGACCGTAAAACATAAATGCAGAGAACCTTTGAAGAGCAAGGACTGACTAGACATTGTAATTCATGATAAAAGAGATCCAGTCAAGTCATACTCAATGTAAACTAACAGTAATGAATGCAAATGACAGCGGTGCTCTCCAACTGGTGCTTTTTAATAAGAGGATGATGACTCAACATAAAAATAAAAAGTTAGGCCCTTCGCAGAGGGAAGCAGGGATTTGTAGAGGTGCCAGAGCTCGATTTTGAAATAGAGGTGAATAATATTTTGAGCGGTATACTTTCATTGTCAACATAACAACCAAGAGATGGCGATATTTTCCATGCTATACACATTATAAGCGGTTCCCAAATAGAATGGTAAAGTTTATACTCCCCCTCCACCAACAAGCATCAATCCATGACTTGCTCAAAACAACGAGTGCCTCCAACTAAAAACAGTCCCAGGGGGAGTTTTGTTTGCAATTATTTTGATTTGATTTGCATAAAGCATGGGACTGGGCATCCCAGTGACCAACCATTTTCTCATGAGTGAGGAGCGGAGTCCACTTCTCTTGAGAATAACCCGCCTAACATGGAAGATACGGACAACCCTAGTTGATACATGAGCTATTCGAGCATACAAAACAGAATGTTTATTTCAAGGTTTAGAGTTTGGCACGTACAAATTTACTTGGAATGGCAGGTAGATACCTTATATAGGTAGGTATGGTGGACTCATATGGAACAACTTTGGGGTTTATTGGATTGGATGCACAAGCAGTATTCCCGCTTAGTACAGGTGAAGGCTACAAAAAGACTAGGAAACGACCAGCTAGAGAGCGACAACAGTCATGAACATGCATTAAAATTAATCAACACCCAATGCAAGCATGAGTAGGATATAATGCACCATGAACATAAATATCGTAGAGGCTATGTGGATTTTGTTTCAACTACATGCGTGAACATGTGCCAAGTCAAGCCACTCGAATCATTCAAAAGTGGATACCACCCTATCATACCACATCACAACCATTTTAATAGCATGTTGGCACGCAAGGTAAACCATTATAAGCTCCTAGCTAATTAAGCATGGCATAAGAAACTATAATCTCTAATTGTCATTGCAAACATGTTTATTCATAATAGGCTGAATCAGGAACGATGAACTAATCATATTTACAAAAACAAGAGAGGTCAATATTGTGGCATTGATGCTTGCTATTCTTGTGGCAATGATGCCAATATTTATGAAGATGAATTTGCTATAGTTCCTTATGTTAAACATGAGATCGTTGCTATTGCACCCATACTTGATAGTTCCTTCGATGAAAAGCATGATTGCAATGATGTTATTATAAATTCTATAACGTCAATTGTGCTAATAATATGCAAAACCCTAAGCTTGGGGATGCTAGTTTTGCTATCACTACTATTTGTTCCAATGATCATGATTGGGGTGATTCTTCTTTTGATCTTGAAAATTTGTTTAAGCCCCATAATGAATATGAGATTGATAATAGTGTTTGCAACATTATTAAAAGTGGGTTTGGAAGAGTGTCAACTTTAGATCCCACATATTTGGAGAATGTTCAATCTTATGATTTTTTTTATCAAAGTGGGTTTGGAGAGGTCATGACTTTAGTTAATGTTAATCCCACTATTTTGGAAGAGTGTCAATTTGCATACATGTGGATCGCGTTAAGAATATGTTTTGTGATAGCTATATTGTTGAATTTGCTTATGATCCTACATGTAATTACTACGAGATAGGAAAATATGGTTGTAGAAATTTTAATGTTACTAAATTACCTCTCGTTATGTTGAGATTGCTATTATTTCTTTCCGCTTCCTTGCATATGCTAGTTTTTGCTTGCCTTGATAATTTGTTTGCCCATAAGATGCCTATGCATAGGAAGTATGTACTTAGATGTGTTTGTCACGTGTTTTATGATGCTCTTTTTGTGCTTCAATTCTTGTCTTTCATGTGAGCATCATTGAAATCTCTATGCCTAGCTAGGGGTGTTAAACGATAGCGCTTGTTGGGAGGCAACTCAATTTTATTTTTGTTCTTTGCTTTTTGTTACTGTTTAGTAATAAATAATTCATCTAGCTTCTATTTATATGTTGTTTTATATTTTTAAGTAGTGTTTGCGCCAAGTAGAACCTTTGGGAAGACTTGGGGGAAGTCTTTGCGATCTTGCTGTAAAAAACAGAAACTTTAGCGCTCACGAGATTAGCTTCCATTTTTTACTGGAGAATGCGATTAGGTTGATTATTTTTGCAGATGATTAATAGAAAAATTCCTCACGTCCACCAATTTAGTTAAGAATTTTTGAGGTGACAGAAGTATTCCAAATCTACAGATGACTACAGACTGTTCTGTTTTTGACAGATTCTGTTTTTCGTGTGTTGTTTGCTTATTTTGATGAATCTATGGCTAGTATCGGGGGGTATGAACCATAGAGAAGTTAGAATACAGTAGGTTTAACACCAATATAAATAAAGAATGATTTCATTACAGTACCTTGAAGTGGTGATTTGTTTTCTTATACTAACGGAGCTCATGAGATTTTCTGTTGAGTTTTGTGTTGTGAAGTTTTCAAGTTTTGGGTAAAGATTTGATGGATTTTGGAATAAATAGTGGCAAGAGCCTAAGCTTGGGTATGCCCAAGGCACCCCAAGGTAAAATTCAAGGACAACCAAAAGCCTAAGCTTGGGGATGCCCCAGAAGGCATCCCCTCTTTTATCTTCATCTATCGGTAACTTTACTTGAGGCTATATTTTTATTCACCACATAATTTGTGTTTTTCTTGGAGCGTCTTGTATGATTTGAGTCTTTGCTTTTTAGTTTACCACAATCGTCCTTGCTGTACACACCTTTTGTAGAGATGCACATGAATCGGAATTTATTATAATACTCTATGTGCTTCACTTATATCTTTTGAGCTAGATAATTTTGCTCTAGTGCTTCACTTATATCTTTAAGAGCACAATGGTGGTTTTATTTTATAGAAATTATTGATCCCTCATGCTTCACTTATATTATTTTGGGAGTCTTTTAGAACAGCATGGTAATTTGCTTTGGCTATAAAATTAGTCCTAATATGATAGGCATCCAAGATGGGTGTAATAAAAACTATCATAAAAAGTGCATTGAATACTATGAGAAGTTTGACACTTGATAATTGTTTTGAGATATGAAGATGGTGATATTAGAGTCATGCTAGTTGAGTAGTTGTGAATTTGAGAAATACTTGTTCTAATGTTTGTGATTCCCGTAGCATGCACGTATGGTGAACCGTTATGTGATGGAGTGATAACCCACAAGTATAGGGGGTCGCAACAGTTTCCGAGGGTAGAATATTCAACCCAAATTTATTGATTCGACACAAGGGGAGCCAAAGAATATTCTCAAGTATTAGCAGCTGAGTTGTCAATTCAACCACACATGGAAACTTAATATCTGCAGCAAAGTGTTTAGTAGAAAAGTAATATGATAGTAGTGGTAACGGTAGCAAAAGGTAACGATAGCAAAAGTAATATTTTTGGTGTTTTGTAGTGATGATAACAATAGCAACGGAAAAGTAAATAAGCGAAGAACAATATATGGAAAGCTCGTAGGCATTGGATCGGTGATGGAGAATTATGCCAGATGTGGTTCATCATGTAATAGTCATAATATAGGGTGACACAGAACTAGCTCCAATTCATCAATGTAATGTAGGCATGTATTCCGAATATAGTCATACATGCTTATGGAAAAGAACTTGCATGACATCTTTTGTCCTACCCTCCCGTGGCAGCGGGGTCCTAGTGGAAACTAAGGGATATTAAGGCCTCCTTTTATAGAGTACCGGACCAAAGCATTAACACATAGTGAATACATGAACTCCTGAAACTATGGTCATCACCGGGAGTAGTCCCAATTATTGTCACTTCGGGGTTGCCGGATCATAACACATAGTAGGTGACTATAGACTTGCAAGATAGGATCAAGAACTCACATATATTCATGAAAACATAATAGGTTTAGATCTGAAATCATGGCACTCGAGCCCTAGTGACTAGCATTAAGCATAGCAAAGTCATAGCAACATCAATCTCAGAACATAGTGGATACTAGGGATCAAACCCTAACAAAACTAACTCGATTACATGATAAATATCATCCAACCCATCACCGTCCAGCAAGCCTATGATGGAATTACTCACGCACGGCGGTGAGCATCATGAAATTGGTGATGGAGGAAGGTTGATGATGACGATGGCGACGGATTCCCCTCTCCGGAGCCCCGAACGGACTCCAAATCAGCCCTCCCGAGAGAGTTTAGGTTTTGGTGGTGGCTCCGTATCGTAAAACGCAATGGATCCTTCTCCTTTAATTTTTTCTCCCCGGACACGAATATATGGAGTCAAGGTTAAGGTCGGTTGAGCTCCAGGGGGCCCACGAGGCAGGGGGGCGTGCCCCCACCCTCGTGGCTAGGGTGTGGGCCCCCTGGCCTTGATTCTTTGCCATTATTTTTTATTATTTCCAAAAATAATCTCCGTGGAGTTTCAGGTCATTCCGAGAACTTTTATTTCTGCACATAAATAACACCATGGCAATTCTGCTGAAAACAGCGTCAGTCCGGGTTAGTTCCATTCAAATCATGCAAGTTAGAGTCCAAAACAAGGGCAAAAGTGTTTGGAAAAGTATATACGACGGAGACGTATCATGAAGTCGGAGCATGATATATTTATTGATTGTCTTCCTTATGAGTGGTGGTCAGGGACGAGCGATGGTCTTTTCCTACCAATCTATCCCCTAGGAGCATGCGCGTAGTACTTCGTTTCGATAAATAATAGATTTTTTCAATAAGTATCTGAGTTCTTTATGACTAATGTTGAGTCCATGGATTATACGCACTCTCACCCTCCCCCCATTGCTAGCCTCTCTAATACCGCGCACAGTTCGCTGGTATCATACACCCACCATATACCTTCCTCAAAACAGCCACCATACCAACTATTATGGCATTTCCATAGCCATTTCGAGATATATTACCATGCAACTTGCCACCGTTCCATTTGTTATGACACGTTTCATCATTGTCATATTGCTTTGCATGATCATGTAGTTGACATCATGTTTGTGGCAAAGCCACCTTTATAATTCTTTCATACATGTCACTCTTGATTCATTGCATATCCCGGTATACCGCCGGAGGCATTCACATAGAGTCATATTTTGGTCTAGTATATCGAGTTGTAATTTTTGAGTTGTAAGTAAATAAAAGTGTGATGATCATCATTATTAGAGCATTGTCCCATGTAAGGAAAGGATGATGGAGACTATGATTCCCCCACAAGTCGGGATGACACTTCGGACAAAAAAAAGAAAAAAGAGAGAGAAAAAGAGAGAAGGGACAATGTTACTATCCTTTTACCACACTTGTGCTTCAAAGTAGCACCATGATCTTCATGATAGAGAGTCTCCTATGTTGTCACTTCCATATACTAGTGCGAATTTTACAATATAGAACTTGTCTTGTATATTCCAATGATGGGCTTCCTCAATATGCCCTAGGTCTTCGTGAGCAAGCGATTTGGATGCACACCCACTTAGTTTCTTTTGTTGAGCTTTCATACACTTATAGCTCTAGTGCATCCGTTGCATGGCAATCCCTACTCACTCACATTGGTATCTATTGATGGGCATCTCCATAGCCCGTTGATACGCCTAGTTGATGTGAGACTACCTTCTCCTTTTGTCTTCTCCACAACCACCATTTTATTCCACCTATAGTGCTATGTCCATGGCTCACGTTCATATATTACGTGAAGATTGAAAAAGTTTGAGAACATCAAAAGTATGAAACAATTGCTTGGCTTGTCATCGGGGTTGTGCATGATTAAATACTTTGTGTGATGAAGATAGAGCATAGCCAGACTATATGATTTTGTAGGGATAACTTTCTTTAGCCATGTTATTTTGAGAAGACATGATTGCTTTGTTAGTATGCTTGAAGTATTATTACTTTTATGTCAATATTAAACTTTTGTCTTTGATCTTTCGGATCTGAACATTCATGCCACAACAAAGAAAATTACATTGAGAATTATGCTAGGTAACATTCCACATCAAAAATTCTGTTTTTATCATTTACCTACTCGAGGACTAGCAGGAATTAAGCTTGGGGATGCTTGATACGTCTCCAACGTATCTATGATTTTTGATTGTTCCATGCTATTATATTATCTGTTTTGGATGTTTAATGGGCTTTAATATACCTTTTTATATTAGTTTTCGGACTAACCTATTAACCGAAGGCGCAGTGCAAATTGCTGTTTTTTTTTGCCTATTTCAGTGTTTCGCAGGAAAGGAATACCAAATGAAATCCAAACGGAATGAAACCTTCTGGAGATTTATTTTTGGAAGAAACGTGATCCAGGAGACTTGGCGTGGACGTCAAGAAAGAAGTGAGGAGGCCACGAGGCAGGAGGGCGCGCCCCCACCCTTGTGGGCCCCTCACAGCTCCACCGACCTACTTCTTCCTCCTACATATATCCATGTACCCTGAAAACATCTAGGAGCAACACGAAACCCTATTTCCACCGCCGCAACCTTCTGTACCCATGAGATCCCATCTTGGGGCCTTTTCCGGCGCTCCGCTGGAGGGGGAATCAATCACGGAGGGCTTCTACATCAACACCATAGCCTCTCCGATGATGTGTGAGTAGTTTACCACAGACATTTGGGTCCATAGTTATTAGCTAGATGGCTTCTTCTCTCTCTTTGGATCTCAATACAAAGTTCTCCTCGATTCTCTTGAAGATCTATTCGATGTAATTATTTTTGTGGTGTGTTTGTCGAGATCCGATGAATTGTGGGTTTATAATCAAGACTATGTATGAACAATATTTGATTCTTCTCTGAATTCTTTTATGCATGATTTAATATCTTTGCAAGTCTCTTCGAATTATAAGTTTGGTTGGCCTACTAGATTGATCTTCCATGCAATGGGAGAAGTGCTTAGCTTTGGGTTCAATCTTGCGGTGTCCTTTCCCAGTGACAGCAGGGGTAGCAAGGCACGTATTGTATTGTTTCCATCAAGGAAAAAATGATGGGCTTTATATCATATTGCTTGAGTTTATCCCTCTACATCATGTCATCTTGCCTAATGCGTTACTCTGTTCTTATGAACTTAATACTCTATATGCATGCTGGATAGCGGTCGATGTGTGGAGTAATAGTAGTAGATGCAGAATCATTTTGGTCTACTTGTCGCGGACGTGATGCCTATATACATGATCATGCCTAGATATTCTCATAACTATGCACTTTTCTATTAATTGCTCGATAGTAATTTGTTCACCCACCGTAGAATTTGCTATCTTGAGAGAAGCCACTAGTGAAACCTATCTTCCATCATATTATTTTCATATCTACTTGCTACTTCTATCGTTGTTTATTTTGCAATCTTTATTTTCCAATTTATACTATAAAAATACCAAAAATATTTATCTTATTATCTCTATCAGATGTCACTCTCGTAAGTGACCATGAAGGGATTGACAACCCCTTTATCGCGTTGGTTGCGAGGTTCTTGTTTGTTTATGCAGGTACTAGGCGACTTGCGTGTTACCTCCTATTGGATTGATACCTTGGTTCTCAAAAACTGAGAGAAATACTTACGCTACTTTGCTGCATCACCCTTTCCTCTTCAAGGGAAAACCAACGCATGCTCAAGAGGTAGCAGTAGTGTACGTATCTCGTTTCGCGCACAGAGGTGATACGTTCCGTATCGGAACCACGAGCCTTCTTGAGGGAAGCTCCCGTTTGCAACAAGCTTACACCAAAGCGTCCCAATTCGGCCAAAAAAATTTACCGCAGGATGTTGGTGTCATGTCATGACACCATGCCAAGCTTCATGATTTTTAGGCACGTTTTGGATTTACAGGAATTAAAAAACCAAGTTTCTCAATCTTTCCGGCTGAGTCACGACGCCCTGATTTAATTTCATTCCCATTTCTTGCAATTGAGCTACAAATTCACCCAAGGACACACATGTGATTTTTCAAACAACTTTGGTGTAACGCCTCGGACACAACTTTCCATATTCGTAACTCCGACTCTTGCCTTTTCCGGAGATGCGATATGAGATTCCCTTTGTGGTTGGGTTTTTGTCTTCATTTTGCATTTTTCTCATGTCTTGCTTTCCATATCATGTCATCATGTGCATCGCGTTTGCATACATGTTCGTCTCATGCATCCGAGCATTTTTCCCGTTGTCCGTTTTGCAATTCGACACTCCTACGTGCACCGGCATCCCCCTCTTGTCTCTTTACGTGAGAGGGTGTTGAACGTTCTCAGAATGGACCGAGATTTGCCAAGTGGCCTAGGTACACCACTGGTAGACCGCCTGTCAAATTTCGTGCCATTTGGAGTCCGTTTGATACTCCAACGGTTAACCGGGGAACCGCAAAGGCCTCGTGTATGTTGCAGCCCAACACCCCTCCAAAACGGCCCAACCATGTCCTCCGCCGTCGGATCACGATCGCGTGGTCGAAAACTACACTCCATTTGGACACTCCTACCTCCTCCTACCTATAAATATGTGTCTCCCTCCGAAAATTCGCGCAGATGAAACCCTAACTTCTACCTCCCTCCGCGCCGCCGGACATGTCTGCTCGCCGGCGGACGCGTCCAACGCCGCCGCCACGTCGCTCCGACCAATGAGGGGTCACCACATCAGCACCACCGACTTCCTCCTCCACTCGTGCGCCGCCACGTCGCCTCCTCCTCCTCTCTCTCTCTCCACCGCGCCGGCCCTGCAGGCCCGCGGGGCCCAGATCTCGCAGCCTCCCGGCCCGCTCCGCCCCACCACCTCGCGCGCCTCGTCGTCCGCCCACGCCGCCCAGCTCGCTCTTCGCCGGCCACCTCCGCGCCCGCGCACTGCCGCCCGCATCTCGCCGCCCCCGCGCCTCGCCGCTCGTTTGCTGGCGTCGCCCGCCGCCCCGCCTTCGCCTCCGGCCACCACGCCCGCGCGCCACCGCCACGCAGCTTGTCTTCAGCCACCGCTCGCCCGCCGCCGCTTTGCGACACTGCTCCGTGCCGCCGCTTCGTGTGCCGCCCCGTCGCGTCCTTTCGCGGATCCGGCGACCTCGTCGTCCGGCCGTCGTCGACCCCTTCCTCCGGCACTTCTTCGGCCATCTTCCCTACCTACTTCGGCCGCCGTCGTCTCGTCTCCAGCGACATCCGACTCTGCATCGAAAACCGTGAAACCCTAGATCCGTTCTCGGAGTGGTATTTTTTTCTCTAAGTCCTCAAATCCTGTTGTTTTGATGCCCACTTCATCATGTCATAACTCCATGACCGTAGCTCCGTTTCATGTGCACGATATATCAAAATGTTCATCACAAGATGCTATGCATTTTGTTCCATTGTGGCATGCTTGTTTGAGTTCATCTTGATGCCCAAATCGTTGATTCAACAGTGCTATAAATTGTTAGGTGCTGTTACTTAGCAGATTATGAGGACTTGTCATGTTTGTCACATTTGGTGTGTGCTTCATATGGGTATGAGCTCTACATGTGTTTTGATCTATGCCATGCCATCTTTACAGGGGTGCTTGCCATGTATTTTTGTGATCACTGTGGTGACTAGCACAAGCATGCAAAGTAGCCTTCATGATATTTCTGATTTCAGGGACTTAGGATTTTGCTAAGTCATTCTTCCTGCTGTTATTTTTATGCCATGTAACCTTGATGCTATAGTGAGATCCATGATTGTTTTGAGTTGCTTCAGTAAAGATGTTTTGGGCATATGGTTATGCTCTATCCATCCATGCCAATGTTTGCAATTACAGAGTGCCCTAGCATGTCTTAATCTTGCTCTACTTTTGCTATAAAATTTTCCTGGCATATTGTTTACAAGTTAATCAAATTTGCCATGGTTGTTGTTAGTGATCCAAGCATGCTATGAACTTTCTCTTGCCATGGTTAGCTTCATGAACATGTCTTCTTGCTGATTCTATGCTTGTTTTGTCATGCAATGCCTTGTGGTGAGTGAATCGATCTCGCAAAGATGCCTTCATAATTCTGTTTATGCCACATCAGCTTATCCGGTGTGCCCTGAGAACGAGATATGTGCAGCTCCTATCGGGATTTGTTGGCGCATCGGCGGTCTTGCTGGTCTTGTTTCACCTTTGTTCAAATGTCTTGTAACCGGGATTCCGAGTCTGATCGGGTCTTCCTGGGAGAAGGAATATTCTTCGTTGACCGTGAGAGCTTGTTATGGGCTAAGTTGGGACACCCCTGCAGGGTTTTGAACTTTTGAAAGCCGTGCCCGCGGTTATGGGCAGATGGGAATCTGTTAATATCCAGTTGTAGAGAACTTGACACTTACCTTAATTAAAATGAATCAACCGTGTTTGCAGCCGTGATGGTCTCTTCTCGGCAGGGTCCGGGAAGTGAACACGGTTCTTGTGTTATGCTTGATCGTAAGTAGATTCAGGATCACTTCTTGATCACTATTAGCTTATCGGCCGTGCTTTGCTTCTCTTCTTGCTCTCTTTTGCGTAAGTTAGCGCTAGTGCTTGCTACAGCTCCACCTCACTAACCCTTTCCTAGCCTTAAGCTTAAATAGTCTTGATCTCGCGGGTGTGAGATTGCTGAGTCCCCATGACTTACAGATACTTCCAAACAGATGCAGGTGCCGATGGTGCCAGTGCAGGGGACGCTACCACTAGTAGAAAAAGGGTCAAACGTGAAGCACATTAGTGCCAGTTTGAATTTGAGCCGGCACTAATGTGTACATTAGTATCGGTTCGAACGGCTAGCCGGGCCGCTCTCATTAGTACCGATTCGTGGCGAACCTTTAGCACCAGTTCGTGCCACGAACCGGTACTAAAGTGAGTGGTGGCAGGATGTTGTCAGTCCGGGGCCCCTCCAGCACCTTTAGTACCGGGTCGTATCACGAACCGGTACTAAAGGTCGTCCTACATAGACCCTTCGTCCACCTGAGCTCGCTCTATTCTTCCCCTTTCCCCTCTCCTCTCTGTTCTTTTCCCTCTTCCTCTCAAGCTCATCACACATTTTGCCCAAGATTTGAAGGCCCCCATCCATTCAAATGATCACAATGCTTTATATAGTGATTGATTTTTGAGTTTAGTAATTTGGGAGGAATTTTTGAGTTTAGTAATTTTTGAGTTTAGTATTTGATTTATATGCAATTTGAGGTCAAAAATAACACTTAGTTTTGCATATGTAGGTGTGGTTTACTTAGTACCTTCTAAATCTCCGTCGTAACCACCGTCGATCGCTCGCAACGTCCCGTCGCTGGCACCACCTTGTGGTGAGCCTCTTGTTCATGAAGTTTTATATAAAAAATTGATGTTTTTGTGATTTGGATATATAGTTACTCATATAATTATCTTACCCATACGTTGTTTCTTATGCATAGTGCCATGGTTTTGATATCCGTCCCCGTCGGCCCTCGTCCGGGTTATGATTCGGATGTGGTATATTCTCCTTTAAAACTATTCATTGTATTTCGTGTTTATGACAAATTATGGCCATCAAGTTGACATAGATATTTGTATGTAGGAGGTAGTTGAACCAGAAATTCCAACCGACCCTATTGTCGAGAGGTTAAATTTAGTTCTAAGAGAAAACGAGGATTTAAAGGAAAAATTGAAAAGAATTGAGGGGGAGAAGATGGAATTGGAGTTGCATGTTGCCGATGTCGTCGATGATCACAAGATTAAGATGGAGAAAATGTGCTTGAAGATTAGAAAGATTAGAAAATATGCCATTCATACTGAGGCTTGGTATCATTATGCTGTTGGATCAATTGTTACCTTAGTTGCGATCTTGATCGCATTTGTAGTTGCATTTAAATTCTTTAGCTAGAGAGTTATTTGTTTGTTGCATTTAATTGTTGTATGATCTTTATGTATGAACTTTATGTATTGTATTAATTTGATGTTTTCGGTGCTGTGTATTGAAGATGAGACAGCAATGGATGTACGATGACCGATGCTCTCCCGAGTTCATTAATGGCGTGCGTACTTTTCTGCTTGCGGCTAAGGCAAACAAGCGAGCGGATGGTTTTATGCATTGTCCATGTGCTGGCTGTAAGAATGGTCGCAATTACTCTACGTCAAGAACCATTCACGTCCACCTGTTTGAGTCCGGTTTCATGCCCCACTATAATGTTTGGACCAAGCATGGAGAAAGAGGGTTATGATGGAAGACAATGAAGAAGAAGAGGACGACGACAGCTATCCTGGTCATGGGTTCCCTGAATACGATGATACAACAATGAGGGAAGAAGCTGAGCCGGTAATGCGGGAAGAAGCTGAGCCGGCAATGTGGGAAGAAGCTGAAGAAGAGGCATCGGATGAGCCCGTTGACGATCTAGGTCGGGCCATTGCCGATGCAAAGAGAAACTGCGCAAGTGATTTGGAGAAGAAGTTGCAGCGCATGTTAGAGGATCACAAAAAATTGTTGTACCCAAATTGCGTAGGTGACAAGAAAAACCTGGGCACCACACTGGAATTGCTGCAATGGAAGGCAGAGAATGGTGTATCTGACAAGGGATTTGGAAAGTTGCTGGTAATGATAAAGGATATGCTTCCAAAGGACAACAAATTGCCCGAGAGTACGTACGAAGCAAAGAAGGTTGTCTTCCCTCTAGGGTTAGAGGTGCAGAAGATACATGCATGCCCTAATGATTGCATCCTCTACCGCGGCGAGTACAAGGATTTGAACGCTTGCCCGGTATGCAGTGCATTGCGCTATAAGATCAGCCGCGATAACCCTGGTGATGTCGAGGGCGAGCGCCCCAGGAAGAAGATTCCTGCCAAGGTGATGTGGTATGCTCCTATAATACCATGGTTGAAACGTTTGTTCCAAAACAAAGAGCATGCCAAGGCGATGCGATGGCACGGAGAAGACCATAAGAAAGACGGAAAGTTGAGAGTACCCGCTGACGGGTCGCAGTGGAGAAAAATCGAAAGAAAGTACGGGAAGGAGTTTGCAGATGACGCAAGGAACGTATGGTTTGGTCTAAGCGCAGAAGGCATTAATCCTTTTGGGGAGCAGAGCAGCAACCATAGCACCTGGCCTGTGACTCTATGTTTGTATAACCTTCCTCCTTGGTTGTGCATGAAGCGGAAGTTCATTATGCTGCCAGTGCTCATCCAAGGCCCTAAGCAACCCGGCAACGACATTGATGTGTACCTAAGGCCGTTAGTTGAATAACTCTTACAACTGTGGAATGGAACAGGTGTACGTGCGTGGGATGAGCACATGGGGGAAGAATTTGACCTAAAGGTGTTGCTGTTCGTGACCATCAATGATTGGCCTGCTCTTAGTAACCTTTCAGGACAGACAAACATGGGATACCGCGCATGCACGCACTTTTTGGACGACACCGATAGTATATATTTGGCTAATTGTAAGAAGAATGTGTACCTGGGACATCATCGATTTCTTCCGAGTAGGCATCCCGTAAGAAAGAAAGGCAAGCATTTCAAAGGTGAGGCGGATCATCGGACGAAGCCTCGCCACCGTACTGGTGCTGATGTACATGATATGGTCAAGGATTTGAAGGTGGTCTTTGGAAAGGGTCCTGGTGGACAACCTGTTCCGAATGACGCTGACGGACGCGCACCCATGTGGAATAAGAAATCTATATTTTGGGACCTGCCCTATTGGAAAGACCTAGAGGTCCGCTCCGCAATCGATGTGATGCACGTGACGAAGAATCTTTGTGTGACCCTGCTTGGCTTCTTGGGTGTGTATGGGAAGACAAAAGATACACCTGAGGCACGGGAGGACTAGCAACGTATGCACGGAAAAGACGGCATACATTAGGGTCATGCAAGCTACGCTCTTACCAAAGAAGAGAAGGAAATCTTCTTTGAATGCCTGCTTAGTATTAAGGTACCGTCTGGCTTCTCGTCGAATATAAAGGGAATAATATACATGGCAGAGAAAAAGTTCCAGAACCTAAAGTCTCATGACTGTCACGTGATTATGATGCAACTGCTTCCGGTTGCATTGAGGGGGCTTCTACCAGAAAACGTTCGATTAGCCATTGTGAAGCTATGTGCATTTCTCAATGCAATCTCTTAGAAGGTAATCTATCCAGAAATCATACCAAGGTTAGAGAATGATTTGGTGCAATGGCTTGTCAGTTTCGAGTTGGTGTTCCCACCATCCTTCTTCAACATCATGACGCATGTCCTAGTTCACCTATGCGAAGAGATTAATGTTTTGGGTCCTGTATTTCTACACAATATGTTCCCCTTTAAGAGGTTCATGGGAGTCTTAAAGAAATATGTTCATAACCGTGCTAGGCCAGAAGGAAGCATCTCCCAGGGCCATGAAAATGAGGAGGTCATTGAGTTTTGTATTGACTTTATTCCTGACCTTAAACCGACTGGTGTTCCTGAATCGCGGCATAAGGGCAGACTGGATGGAAAAGGCACGCTAGGAGGGGAACAAATAATGTGTATGGACGGACATTCTCTCATTGAAGCACACTACACAGTTCTACAGAATTCCGCCTTGGTGGCTCCGTATATGGATGAACACAAGAATTTTCTACGCTCCAAACACCTCGAGCGGTCTAATGACTGGATTACATGTGAACAAACCAGGAGTTTCGCCAGCTGGTTGCAGACACGTACCATGCGTGACACCTCCATTGAAGATGACCTGTACTTGCTGTCCCAGTTACCATCTTCGAATATAATGACTTTCAAAGGGTACGAGATAAATGGTAATACATTTTACACGATCGCCCAAGATAAGAAGAGCACCAACCAAAACAGTGGTGTCCGCTTTGATGCAGAATCCAAGACGGAAAAGGAAACATATTATGGTTATATACAGGACATATGGGAACTTGACTATCGACGTGGTTTGAAGGTCCCTTTGTTTCGGTGCAAATGGGTTAATATGACACGAGGCGGGGTAACGGAAGACCCGTAGTATGGAATGACAATAGTGGATCTCAACAATCTTGCGTATGCAGACGAACCATTCGTCCTAGCCAATGATGTGGCACATGTTTTCTATGTGAGGGACATGTCTACCAAGCCAAGAAAAACAAAAGATAAGGAAGCGAATGCATTGTACGATGAGCCAAAGCGGCACATAGTTCTTTTTGGGAAGAGAAACATCGTGGGAGTGGATGACAAGACAGACATGTCAGAAGATTAAGAAAAGTTTGATGAAATTGCTCCATTCACTGTGAATATTGACCCGAGCATCCCGTTAAATGATGAAGATTTTCCATGGTTACGGCGCAAAGGGACACACACGAAGAAAAAGTTTCACACCCAAAGATCTGGGATGTGATCGGCTTCACTATCATCACTTTCTTCTGTGTTTCACACCCAGGAGGGAATCTCTGTAATAGTTAGCGTAGTTATGTGTTTTGGCATTTGAAACGCGAATAAATTTTATGTGCAAACAAATTCTTTCATGCCTTTACTGATTTTTAAAGTTAAGTTATTCACAAACTAGTGATTCACACTAATTTCAAATAATTCAAAATTAAAACTATTCAAATTTGAAAACTACGGGCACTAACAGAAAGTTTGTAATTTTTTGTACCTAAAGCAAAAATATTCACAAAGAAACTCTAAATACACAAAAAAACAACTCAAAAATAAATAAAGCAAAAAAATAAAAAAAGCCCGCCTACAGGGCCAGAGCGGCCTGCATACGACTAGAAACCCAACCTGTTGTTGGGCCAGGATGCAGTCTCGCAAAGGCCCAGTAGGCCGACAGGGCAGCATAGAACATTTAGGCCCAGTAGGCCTGCTTTGGAGAGGAGCTCGAGGGAGCTACCGCACTGGGGCTTATAAACCAGTGCGGACGCCCCTCGGCTAGCGAGGTGGGACTAAACATTTCGCACCGCACCTACGCCAGCGCACCCCCTTTAGTACCGGGTGGTGGCTCAAACCGGTACTAAAGGGGGGGTCTTTAGTACCGGTTGGAGCCACCACCCGGTACTAAAGGGGGTGCGGTTCCCGCCGCTTGGCCTGGGCAAAACATGCCTTTAGTACCGGTTGGTGGCTCCAAAAATTTCAGTTTCTCATCTGCTTCTTCTCCTCTGCCCCGTCGCCCGCCGCCCCCTTCTCCATATCCCTCGTCGCCGCCCCGTCCACGTCGTCACCGCCCCGTCGTCCCCGTCCCC
>NC_041380.1:525144267-525149832 GCF_002162155.2 Triticum dicoccoides | reverse complement strand
TCGTCGCCGCCCCGGCCCGTCCCCGTCGTCGCCGCCCCTCCCTGTCCCCGTCGTCGCCATCCCTGTCGTCGCAGCGCCCGTCGCCGTCCCCATCGCCGCCCCCCGTCGCCTCTCGCCTCACCTGTGAGCACACACACACACATACATTTTTTTTAGTTTTTTAGTTATAGAATTAGTTATAAAAATGTTAGAAATTTTTCTTTTTTTAGTTATAGAAATAGTTAGTTATATAGCATTGTTAGAAATGTTATAGAAATTTTAGAATTGTTAGAAATTTTTCTTTTTTTTAGTTATAGAAATAGTTATAAAAAAGTTAGAAATATTTCTTTTTTTAGTTATAGAAATATTAGAAATGTTATACAAATGTTAGTTATATATATAGAAATGTTATAATTTTTTTTTCTATTTTTTAGTTATAGAAATGTTATTGAAATGTTAGTTATATATAGCATTGTTAGAAATGTTATAGGAATGTTAGTTATATAGAAATGTTAGAAATTTTAGTTATAAAAATCCAATCATTGAAAAAATGTTACTTTTTGCGGGCATATAGCTAGTATTTGTTCTCGACGATGCCCGGCCCGCATCCTCGCTGTCGACCCGTCCGCGACGACGTCCGGCTGACCCGTGTCCGGGACTGGGCTCCGCCGGGCTGGCACTGGGAGGTGCTGCCTAGAGGGTCGCGCTGCTTGATGAGGAACCCGGCCCCGGTCGTCGACCCTGATCTCGTTTGGTGGCGTTCGCGTGGGCCAGTTTCGGTGCGGAGGGAGCCGGCCCCGCCGGAGGTGGTACGTCGCCGTGTCAGGGAGGAGGACGAGCACATCCATCGCTACATGGTTGCGTTAGAGGGCGGCAGGTTCTCCAATACCTGGCAGTTTCTTCAGGGATCTCACTTCAGCTATGATCTTGTGAGGGTTCCTTCTCTTTGGGTGTCCACCGCCCACGCCGCATGATCCATCGATGTATTCGAGATTATATATTATTCGAGACGATGTATTCGAGATTATATATTATTCAAGATGATGTATTCGAGATTATATCTATTATTCGAGACGATGTATTTGAGATTATATCTATTATTCGAGACGACGTATTCGTGATTATATTTGATGATGCTTATTATGTACTATGATTGATTCAGTTTTTCCTTATTAATTGATTGCATCCATGCATTGTAATTTGAATATATTTCTTTTGGATTAGTTAAACAAAACCTATGGCGGACAATACCGGCAGAGAGGGAGAAGAGGCCCTGTTCAATATCATACGCAATCCTCCCGGGCGAGATGATGATCAGAATGAAGAAGATTCTGACGGCTCCGAATATCTAAATAACACCGGGGAGGGTGATATGATATTCGATCGCGACGACCGAATTGATGAAGTCATGAACTATGAACATGATGAAGAAAATGTTGATCTTGAAACAACAAAGACCGGCGAGGTATATATATTTATATAAGCAGGCATCTGGTGATCATCACATGTTTTAAATGACTTGAAGATATATTAACGAATCGATCTTTCTTCTTTTAGCCATCCGGATCCAGCAAATCTTCAGGCAACAGGACGAAACGAGGCCCAAACAAAAAGTTGAAGGAGGGCGTAAAGTACAATATCGAGGCAATCAGACCTAATGGCGAACCATTAGCGCCTAAGAAGATTGCGGACAAGTTCATTCGTCAGTGCGGAGTTCTTGTGAAGGACCAACTGCCGATCTCCCTTCAAGAATGGAGAGAGCCAGCAAAGCCACGTCCAGGAGTTACTTTTGTTGACGACAGACAAAAACATTTGCTTTGGGAAATGCTCATGGAACATTTCACCCTACCAGATCATTTCACAGATGCAGATGTGGAGAAACTCAAGGACGCTGCTCTTAGGAAGATGGCGGTTGCATTCAAGAACCACAAGATTCGTGAATGGGCCAAGTACGTCAAGGGAGGAAGGAAGACTCCAGTATTCGAGGGAACACTAGAGAAGCAAAGTGGTCATTGGGACGATTTCGTGAAATTCAAGGATTCGGAATTATCTAAGGAACGGTCCAGAATAAACAAGGCCAATTCCGTAAAAAGGATAAGTTCCATAAGCTGGGGCCAGGTGGCTATGCGGTGGGAATGCCTAAGTGGGATAAGTCTGAGAAAGAGATTCTCAATGCATGTGTCACTCCAGAAACATTGAGCTGGCCCCCCAGGTGCAGGACTTGGTTCTATGCGCATGGAGGGGAGTTGGACCCGAAGACAGGCAAAGTTTCGAAGAAGGCATGTCTGGACGGAGCCGAAGATAAGCTACTTGTTGCAATAGAAGAGGCTCGATCGGGGTTCTTCGAGCCCAATAGAGAGAACGACGATCTTACACGTGCCCTGGGAAATCCTGAACACCCGGGAAGAACACGAGGCATGGGCGCTATTCCGTGGTATGAGGGGTTTTCGGACTGGAACGCCGACTACAGAACCCGTGCGAGAAAGAAGATTTCGGAGGAGAAGAAGAGGAAGATGGAGGAGCAGAGGAAGCTAAACTATGAACGCCTTCAAGGCCTAGAATCAGCACATGTGGACTTGGCAATCAAATTCCAACGGCAGCAGGAGCAGATCGACTCACTTAGCCAGCAAAGGGGGTCTCAGCAGCTAGCGGATGATCCACCAATGGATAGCACCGTCCCATCAATGCCTTGAAGCAGCGTGGGTTCCACCCCAGGCGACACATTGCTGGATAGCTACCTAGTGGATGACATCATGGAGAACACTAACTGCGAGCTACACTTCAAAATGAAGAACATATCCATGAAGGTGGCGGACGCCCTTGCTTTTACAAATCCCCCCGAGGCAACCTTCCATTGCAACCCGATTCCAGCGGGCTATGCTCATGTCTTGGTTGATGAGGTGGTGGACCAATATTCGGGGCTAGAGCTTGACATTCCTGGAGGTGACGATGAGCGCACACTAGGAGAGGCTAACCATCGTATCATCCTATGGAGAAAGGATTGCATCATCTTTCGAAGGCCACCGACACCGCGTCATCCGACTCCTCGTCGTAGTCCGCCACCGAGTCAGCAGACTCCCGCTCCTCCAAGTCCACCAACGTGTCAGGCCACTCCTCCTCCAAGTCCAGCACAGCTTTAGGCCACTCCTCCTCCAAGTCCGGCAAAGCGTCAGACCACTCCTCCTCCAAGTCCGGCACAGCTTCAGGCCACTCCTCCTCCAAGTCCGGCACAGCTTCAGGCCACTCCTCCTCCTCCAACTCAGCCACGTCAGCCGTCTTCGCCGCCTCATCTATCACGGAAGAGAGCCGCCTCAGCTATGGTGCGTAGCGGTACAAGTCGAGGTAGTACTGCAGGTACAGGCGGAGGCAAGCGATTTCAATATGGTCCAAGCCTCGCACCTCTTCAGCAGAGGCCTTATGACAAGTCCGAGCAGGAAAACGTAGCCATATCGAAGACCGAGGTGGAAGCCCATTTTGCACCAAAACCGCCACCGCCGCCAAGGGAGAAAGTGCCTGTGGAAAAGATTGACCACTTCATTCGTATGGCTAGACCACCAGCTCCCAAGCCTGTTGACACAGACTATGAGCGCCACCTCAGGAAGTTAAATCGAGCACGTCTACAGAAAGAGGCGAGCTCGAGCTCGAGCAAATTAGCTGGCAAAATGAGCGGTAAAACCGTTCCCCAGCTGGGAGAACAGGCGGCGCAATCAATCCCCCCGCTTGTTGTGCCAACAACACATGAGAGTAGGCGCACCCAATATTATTGTGGGTTAACTGTTAACGTTCCTGGGGTGGGCGATGTGGTAATAACCGAGGAGCATATTGCGCAGCCTGAATCGATCGGGATCACTGTTGGACAACTCCTCGATATCGAGCCCATGTCTCCGACTAGAGGGGAGGAAATAAAACGGAAATATGCCCGGGGCCAACCTTTGGTCGAGCCAGAGGAGGTCAATAAGCTCCCAACGAGAATGTATGAATTGCATCAACGGTACATGGACATTACCAAGATTTCCAATTAAGAGTCCCTCATGGTGAATGTCAAGAAGGATCATTACTACCATGAGAAAGCTGTGACCGTTGAGTATTCAGAACTATTTCAGCTATACAATAAAGACGCACTCGACAAATCTATCGTCAGTTGCTATTGTCTGTAAGTGATTTCTTTCTTTAATTTAAGTCTCAAGCTAGCTGTAGTGATCATTTTGATCAATCATTACCTGTAATTATCCTCACTATATTCTTTTCTGTGGTATTATGCAAGATAAAGATTTATGAAATGAAAAAAGGTGGACGCTATGGCATTGGATTCGTTGACCCAAATACCATTAATGAATACACATGGAAAATAGATCCATATCACGAAAAAATTGTAGAGGAAAGCATGCTATAGTTCTTCAAGGAACTCAAATACAATGAAGATATACTACTTCCTTACAACTTCCAGTGAGTCACACTGTCTTGTACTACAAATTCTGTTTTTCCCTACTAGCTAGCTACATGTTTTTGCTTACATATGTCCGCTTATTTAAGACATGCAAACGTGTGTGCATGCAGATTTCACTAGATCTTGTTAATCATTAAAGTTGATGAAGGAACAGTTGAAGTACTAGACTTGCTACTTAAGAAAGCAAGTGACTACACCATCGTGAAGGGGATAGTCAACAGGTAATTTCAATCATTATTAACTATATCTTGGCCTATTTAATTAGTTCGTCATTTCCTGATAACAACTATTTAATAACCTATTTATTCATTTTCTTTG
This sequence comes from Triticum dicoccoides, assembly GCF_002162155.2. Classification (NCBI taxonomy): domain Eukaryota; kingdom Viridiplantae; phylum Streptophyta; class Magnoliopsida; order Poales; family Poaceae; genus Triticum; species Triticum dicoccoides. Next base: position 525,145,088 of record NC_041380.1, on the reverse strand, counting down.
TCGGCGTGGCAGGGCTTGGGCAAAGTTCATCAGGGCCACTCCAGGCACATGGAAACAAAAGCTGAAATGGTATTGACACAAGGTAAGTAATTAAGTAGTACTAGCTAGCTGCCATCTCTTTAATTATCATGCTTGATTAATTATTATCTGATCAAATTCCATTCTCGTAAAGGCCCTGAAGCAGGCGCTGGGGAATGATCTATGTGCATACTACGTTTGCGAGAACATTCGCATGATGGCGTCCGAAAGGAGCAAATCTCAAAGACAGGAGTGGGTACGATATCGATTGTCAGAACACTATTCACTATTTTTACACCATTATCGATATCTAGTCACACAACTAATACAGATGCATATTGATCTCCTTCTTAACAGTTCAGAGAGGTGCGGGACAAGCTCCTAGCACAGGACCGCATAGAAGCAATTCAAGTGGAAATAGCGGGATTTTTGCTCGACCAGATCATAGATCCCAAAGGAGAATACTATTACCCACTACCGCCCCCATGAACCACTTCCAATTATTATCGTGCTCCGAAGGAACCAATTAGCTAGGCTAATGCCACTGGCTCCGAAGGCACCAATTAGGAGAAATTGTATATATATATATATACATGTGTGTATATATGTGTGAATTAAATAATGGAAGTTGTGTGATACATTCGATGATATATATATATATTTTTTTTTGATCGGTTCTACTAGAAATTCTATTTTATATATATGCATAATGTGTACAATATGTAGTATCGTAAAATACCAGCAAACAAAAAAGAATTAAATGGAAAACACAAAATTAAATGAAAAAGAAATCATAAACCCAC
>NC_041380.1:525081012-525143848 GCF_002162155.2 Triticum dicoccoides | reverse complement strand
TTAATTCCGGTTGGTGACACCAACTGGTACTAAAGGGCTCCCTGCCCCCGAAGCTGGCTCGTGCCACGTGGTTGCCCTTTAGCACCGGTTCATGTTGAACCGGTACTAAAGGGGGGGGGCTTTAGTGCCTACATTTTAGCGCCGGTTACCAAACTGGCACTAAAGGGCCTCACGAACCGGTGCTATTGCCCGGTTCTGCACTAGTGTACCAAACTCAAGTGGGAATTTGACGAGGATTCGGGCCGTTACTAGTTTCTTTTCTGGATGATCAGTAGTGGAGCCCAGTTGGGACGATCGGGGATCTAGCATTTGGGGTTGTCTTCTTCTATTTTGGTTCCATAGTCGGACCTTGATTGTTTTTCTAAATGATGTATGTTTAACTTGTATTTGTGTGAAGTGGCGATTGTAAGCCAACTCTTTATCCCATTCTTATTCAGTACATGGGATTGTGTGAAGATTACCCCTCTTGCGACAAACCTACCATGCGGCTATGCCTCTAAGTCGTGCCCCGACACGTGGGAGATATAGCCGCATTGTGGATGTTTCATTTGGTGCACTGGAGCATGTGCTTGTAGTTCAAATTTGAATTATGCATATTAAATGCGCAGAAACGCAATTAATTTATAAAAGGCAAAACGAACCCTGAATAATTCCAAAATTTAGCATCATACTTTTATTTGGTCTAATCTCCCTGTGTAAAAAAATTAAGGAGGGAGAAGGCAGTGTATGTATGTTGTTTCACACATGGAGGTGACACGTTCCCTCTTAGGACCACGAGCCTTCTTGAGGAAAGCTCCGGTTGGCCAGAAGCTTACACCAAAGCTTGTCCCAATTCGGTCAAAAAAATTACCACAACATGTTTGTGCCATGTCATGACACCATGCCATGTTTCATGATTTTCAGACGTGTTTTGGATTTACAAGAATTAAAAACTAAGTTTCTCAGTCTTTTCGGCCGAGCCACGATGCCTAGATGTTTGAATTTCGGACCTAGAAATTCACCCAAGAACACACATGTGATTTTTCAACCAACTTTGGTGCACTGGAGCATGTGCTTGTAGTTCAAATTTGAATTATGCACATTAAATGTGTAGAAACTCAATTAATGTATAAACAGGCCAAACGAACCCGGAATAATTGCAAAATTTAGCACGATACTTCTATTTGGTCTAATCTGCCTGTGTAAAAAAATTAAGGCAGGAGAAGGCAGTGTACGCATCTCGTTTCGCACACGGAGGTGACACATGCCCTCTTGGAACCACGAGCCTTCTTGAGGGAAACTCCGGTTTGCAAGAAGCTTACAGCAAAGCTTGTCCCAATTCGGCCAAATAAATTACCGCAACATGTTGGTGTCATGTTATGACACCATCCCAAGTTTCAGGATTTTCAGACGTGTTTTGGATTTACAGGAATTAAGAAACCAAATTTCTCAATCTTTCCGGCCGAGCCACGGCACCCAGATGTTTGAATTTCATTCTCATTTCTTGCATGGGACCTAAAAATTCACCCAAAGACACACATGTGATTTTTCAACAAACGTTGGTGCATTGGAGCATGTGCTTGTAGTTCAAATTGGAATTATGCACATTAAATCCCCATAAATTCAATTAATGAATAAAAATGCCAAACGAACCCAGAATAATTCCAAATTTAAACACGACACTCATGTACTTGTTGCATGTTCACTGTATGTAAATGTTCTAGCAATTCAAACACCATCCTTTCCCTCCGTAACACCATTTTGTCTTTCGAAACATAATGAAAAAATCAGGTGTACCACAAATAGTTCACTAGAAAGAATCGTGTGGGATGCGATATAAAATATCTTGGCGCACCGTCTTCTCTGGCTTACGCAGGAAGTTTCGTCATCTACAGTCCACCGCCCCCGCTTGAACCACACTTACGCGCCAGTTTCTCGCGGCACCGAGCGAATTTTTTTTGCCACCACGGAAATATCTATCTCCCCAACCCCTCCCTCCTACCAAAATCCACATTTCCACTGTCCCTCCTTGCTTTCCAAGTTCAAACCTTCACTCCTGCTTACTGACAGCTCAGCCTCCTTGCCGGCGACCATTCTTCTTGCAGCGCCGGCTACCCGTCTTCTTGAAGTGCCGCCTCCTCGTCGGCGACCCTTCTTCTTGCAGCGCCGCCTCCTTGCTAGCGACCCTTCTTCTTGCTGTGTGGCCTCGTCGATATGGTCAGGTAATCCACACCCCACCCACACCATCCTCCTCCTTTCCTGTCCCACATGCCCCGACCGACGGCGCAACACCTTCCACCGAAATCATTGCCCCCTCCTGCAATTAAGCACCGTCAATAGCCATTTTGCACGCAGTATAACATGGAGCTCGGTAGCATGCGGCCACACGCGCGCACGAGGTCGCTATGGCTGCCATGCGTGTCGACTGCCAAATCTTGGAGGAGCACCTCGTCTTCGACGCCACTGTCGACACCGCCAGACGGTTGTCTACTTTAAAATACAGTTCATGTTGTTTTCTCGAGGCCACCGCCAGTGCCTTCTAGTGATTTGTCCTCTGTAATGTTAATATGCAATCTGATGTTCAGTTAACAGTTTGGTCCTCTGAAATGTAATGTTCAGTTAACACTTTGGTCCAACAATTGCTACATTTCATAGTATTGTTCTTAAGCATTCTTTGTTTTGTTACCTGTCTTATCTTCTAGTACATGTTTCTATTCTGCAATGTTGTGCTCAATTAACTATTTTGGTTCATTTCGTTGGTTGTCCATTTACCTGTTTGGTTCAGTTCTGCAATTTCATTTTCATTGATGTGGGTACAATTTTGTATTGTTATGCATGTGACACCAATCAAATTTGGTTGTACTCAATACATATTCTACTAATAGTATGGCAACTCTCAGTTAACCTGATCAAGATCTTCCTTATGTGTGTTGCAGGGAAACAATGGGTGACACTGTGGTTTACCATCAAGGTTTGTTCAAGCAGGGTCCTTTGGCTAATAACACATTATTGTGCAGTTGCAGGAATCATTCTAATATTTAGGTTTCTTACAATTTGGTCTTGCACATGTAGGTCTTGTTGTCAGAGGCTTAGACCCACTATTCGACCCATTTTGCATATGGGGAAATGAGATGTCCATGAATATCAGTGAAGTCAAGAAACTCAGAAAGATTGTTAGGATGAAGAAACTCGCAATGAATAACAACAAGATCTTTGTTTGCACAATGAAGAAGACATCAGTAAACTATAGGATGGTACCAACTCTTTTACCTTATTTTTACCCCTTGCACCATTTCAAAATTTACAACAGCAATTTATGCATAGCTTTGTTTTCAGTACTTTTCAAAGCAGTTCACCGATGATTACCTCTCAAACCACCTGCATGGTCAAGAGGCAAGGAAGGTATTCATTCAACACCCACAGTACAATATTGAAGTCTTGCTGAAGAGGATGAAGGCTGGGCGGGGAATTATCCATAGCCACTTGCCTATAGTTGCAAGGACATTCAACATCACTACCTTCCGCTTCTGCAGTTTCCCAGATGAGATTCATCTGTCTATTTACAGTGTATGATGCTACTTTCCAAAGGTTTTTTATGTTGCATGTGAAACTTTGTTCTGTTGTGTAATGGCGTAACTAAGTGCTGAAGCTATCTGATGTAATTTGATTATGAAATCCCGGTTGCTTTTATACGGATGTGAAATATTCTACGTGTTTTATAAGAAATATCGGTTTGATTAGTACATGGATTATCAATAATAGGCTAATTACCCTGCTTATTGGGTTTTTTTATTGCCGATGGTTACTCAGACAGCACTGTGGGCGATGGACTCAAACAATTTGCACGGTTTCTAGAAAGTAGGCGTGTTTACTCAACTAACAATCACACACGGCTTCCGGCAGCGAACTGTTTGCGTTAGGCCACCTTGCACAAACGTTTCCACACAAAGAACTGTGTGTGATATACATACCTACGGAAATGTTTTTATAGGATTCACCGTGTGGGATGTACATACCTACGAAAATGATTTTCTGGGATTCACTGTGTGGGATGTACATACCTACAGAAATGATTTTCTGGGATTCGGCGTGTGGGATGTACATACCTACGGATATGTTTTTCTTGGATTAACATGTGGGATGTACATACCTACGGAAATGATTGGGTTTCAATGCCTCGCCCGATCGCACACGGCTCCAGCCTGTGTCCCAGGAGGGCCTATCCTCGACGATTTCTGGGTCGTGTGGGAAGGACCCCCTATCGCCCACACTCACTTGGCGACAGTTTCAAATGTCATTGCGGAAGGGGGTTAAAAACCGTTTGTATAGCACGTCGCTATAACAGTGGACGGCATGCCTTGGGGCCCGTCCGCTACATGCGAGGCAGAGGGTGTGTGAGGCTGCGGAGGTGGAGTCGCACGCCGCCCATGCAGGCAGACCCGCGCACGGTGACCATGAGGCGGGCCCATCGGTCCACATCTATCGTGGACCTCACCTCGACCAGCGACATCCTGGCCACGGGCTCCGGCGAGGAAGAGTAGGACATGGGAGACGGCGACACCTCGTGTCCAATGTGAATCAGTATGTGTTCCATGTCCTACTCTTCATTGCTAGTGACGATACCTTCATTTATCGGAGCTCACGCCTGCGGGATATAGATACGAAATGGAACAAAAAGAACTTAGAGCATGAAATTTGGTAAACATTTAGGCTAGATTTTATGTTAAAGTGTATGGATTTAAGGATTTGGTACCGGACATTTCAGTGACTGGTCACTCTCTGCACACCTCATGCTCCATGTTACGATGGATGTTTAGGGGCCGGATTAACTAGGCCTGACGATAGATGCTCTACACATTTAACAAAATCAGGGAGCGTCCAACCATGGATTAACCATGGACGTGTATGACATATGCTCAGGAGTGGCGTTAGCCTGGGCATCTATCCCTGTCTGGCGTCTCGAGATATGTCAAGGCATGTGGGGGGTAAGGCCAACTCTCATACATGGACGCAAACGAACATCTGTTTTGTTTGTTTTTCGTTAGTTTGCATCGTCACTTTGGCGCACGTCCGGCCTTATCCGCATCATTCTGATCAGTGCACCCAACCGGCCAACCCATTTGGTGCATCTCATCCGTTTTGTTGCCAAATTTTCTCAAATTCGATAATCTATACATATTAATTAAATGAGCAAATAAAAAGGAAACACCACTCCTAGTTAAACAAATAAGTCAAATAATTTTTATTACTACAAAATAAATAAAAATCACATAGTTTACAACCAAAAGAATTTGAAATTTTATCAAATACAATGAAAGAAAAGGAGCAGAAATATATCTCTTGGTTGCCTATGTAAGTCCACATATGCTCAACCAAATCATTTTGAAATTGAATATGAGTTGTTTTGGATGTTAATGGGCTTTATTTTAAACTTTTATATTATTTTTGGACTAACCTATTAACAGGCGGCCACGAGGCAGGGGGCGCACCTACCCCCCGGGCACGCCCTCCCCCTCATGGGCCCCTCGTAGCTCCACCGACCTACTTCTTCCTCCTATATATGTTCACATACCCCACAAACATACAGGAGCACCACGAAACCCTATTTCCACCGCCGCAACCTTCTGTACCCAAGAGATCCCATCTTGGGGCCTTTTCCGGAGCTCCGCTGGAGGGGGCATTGATCATGGAGGGCCTCTACATCAACTCCATGGCCCCTCCGATGATGTGTGAGTAGTTTACCTTAGACCTTCGGGTCCATAGTTATTAGCTAGATGGCTTCTTCTCTCTCTTTGGATCTCAATACAAAGTTCTCCTCGATTCTCTTGGAGATCTATTCGATGTAACTCTTCTTTTTGAGGTGTGTTTGTCGAGATTCGATGAATTGTGGGTTTATGATCCAGATTATCTATGAACAATATTTGAATCTTCTCTGAATTCTTTTATGTATGATTGGTTTATCTTTGCAAGTCTCTTCGAATTATCAGTTTGGTTTGGCCTACTAGATTGATCTTTCTTGCAATGGGAGAAGTGCTTAGCTTTGGGTTCAATCTTGCGGTGCTCGATCCCAGTGACAGAAAGGGAAACGACACGTATTGTATTGTTGCCATCGAGGATAAAAATATGGGGTTTATATCATATTGCATGAGTTTATCCCTCTACATCATGTCATCTTGCTTAAGGCGTTACCCTGTTCTTATTAACTTAATACTCTAGATGCATGCAGGATAGCGGGCAATGTGTGGAGTAATAGTAGTAGATGCAGGCAGGAGTCGGTCTACTTGTCACGGACGTGATGCGTATATACATGATCATGCCTAGATATTCTCATAATTATTTGCTTTTCTATCAATTGCTCGACAGTAATTTGCTCACCCACCGTAATACTTATGCTATCTTGAGAGAAGCCACTAGTGAAACCTATGGCCCCCGGGTCTATTTTCCATCATACAAGTTTCCAATCTATTTTATTTTGCAATCTTTAATTTCAATCTATGTCATAAAAATACTAAAAATACTTATCTTATTATTATCATATCTATCAGATCTCACTCTTGCAAGTGGTCGTGAAGGGATTGACAACCCCTTTATTGCGTTGGTTGTGAGGTTCTTATTTGTTTGTGTAGGTACGAGCTGACTCGCATGTGGTCTCCTACTGGATTGATACCTTGGTTCTCAAAATGAGGGAAATACTTACGCTGCTTTACTGCACCACCCTTTCCTCTTCAAGGGAAAACCAACACATTGCTCAAGAGGTATCATCCAATCACACAATTCTTGGTGAAAATGGGTGAATTGTGCATAGGTTACTGCGCCATACATAGGCTCAACATTCTCACCTTGAAAATCAAACCCTTGGTCAAAGAGGCTATCATCACGCTCATCCTCTACGATCTCGTTGTGCATGATAACACGACATGTCATCACCTCCCACATCTTATGAGTGCTCCATGTTCTAGCAGAGTGCCAAACAATAGCCCATCGATATTGGAGTACATCAAAATCACACTCCACATCCTTCCTAGCACTCTCTTGTTCTTGGGCAAACTAGCCCTCTTCTATCCTACAGGCTCCGAGATTGTCTTCACAATAGTTGCCCACTGAGGATAGATACCATCAGCTAGGTAGTATCCCTTGTTGTATTGGTGGCCATTGACCTCAAAGTTGACATATGGGGATTGGCCTTCACAAAGCCTAGCGAACACCGGAGAGCACCGAAACACGTTGATGTCATTGTGAGAACCTGCCATACCGAAAGAGTGCCGAATCCAGAGATCTTGAGATGCCACAGCTTCAAGTATGACCGTGCAAGCCTTAACATGTACTCCCTCTGTTTTTATTTACTCTGCATATTAGAGTTGACTGAAGTCAAACTTTCTAAAGTTTGACCAAGTTTATAGAAAAGAATATGAATATTTACCATAACAAATCTATATGATGTGGAAGTACATTCAACAACGAATCTAATGGTATTGATTTGTTATTGTATATGCCAATATTTTTGTCTATAAATTTTGTCAAAGTTTATAAAACTTGACTTTGATCAAAGCTAATACGCGAAGTAAATAAAAACGGACGGAGTACCTTATATTGCCCCTCCAAGCAAACCGACGGTTCTTCCATGCCCAGTGCATACAATCTATGCTTCCAAACATCCCTGCAAAGCCTCTTGATTCATTAGTCGCTAACAACTGAGTTGTATCTGCAACATTTGGTTCTCTCAAGTACTCCAGACCAAACACTACAACCATAGCTTTGCAAAACATGTACAATGCCTCAAGGCATGTGGAATCACTCATGTAGAGCTTCTCATCTGCAAGATCACTGGGAATTCCATATGCAAGCATTCGAGCAGCTGCAGCACATTTCTGATAAGAGGAGAAGCAAACCTTTCCAAGCGCATCGGGCTTGCATTGGAAGTAATCATCATACTCCATCACTCCATCCTAAAGATGGTTGAACACATGCCTTGCTGTTCAAAAGCGTCGCAGGAAAAGCTTGGCATTAAAAAGTGGGCTTGTGAGCTGGAAATAATCATCGTAGAGTAGGCAATGGTTGCTTCCTCTATGATGATTCAAAATCGGAGCATGGCCTGGGAGGGTACCCTAAACATTGCCTACTCTACTCTCTCAAAAGCCCCCGTCTATGGTCATACTCTAACAATTTTCATCTCACCTTTGACATACATCAGCGGAGGCACAACATCACTCGGGAGCTTCTATTGAAGAACATAATAGTAACATAGTTAACAATGTAGTTTACTCAACAACAATGTATGAAAAAGATGGAATAGTGACCCAATAGTAAAAAATCTTACCATGCTATTTGCACAAATGTTAGTATCGCTCAACTTGTGGAGTAGTGGCACATATCCACTATAATTTTGGCCAGCTCCATAAATGATCTTAAAAGTTAAAACATCATTACCAAAGGGGAGAATTCTTCTCCTCTCAAGTTGGCTCTGAGCCATAACTATAGTATGTCATGTCTACTATCTTTCGTATATCTCTTGAAGAAAGGAAATAAGCTACCAATTATTAAAAAAACTAGTTTAATAGGGATGAAAAAAAACTATTTTAAATAATCAATATAGATTACTTAACAAATTTGTTTAACAAACTCACACAGAGGTAGAATTGAAATCATGTCCAGATCCACCCAAATGCCTTTATCTTGAGCAATGCCAATATTGAAGGTCATTTTCATACCCTCCTCAAATCCGTGCTACTACAAGCTAGTTGTAGCATGCTAGCAGTATTGCAGGCCCCTGCGCTACTATTAGTCCTTTGCCCGCGCTACTACTATGGTTTTCCCTTTTTTTTGAAAAGGGGCGCTTTATTACTTTTAAGATTTAAGCATTACACCCAGCCTCTGCATAACTATGATGCACACAGCCAAATAAGATCCTCTCACACAAAATAAAAATAAAAAGGCGAATTACAATGAAACATGTAGATTCCGTATAACGCCTAATGTGGATGGGGGCCAATCCTTAGATCATGCTGCCACCCATGTTGGGTAAAAGTATCCCTTGTCGTAGCCTCCAATCGTGTACACACCTCTGTAAACAGGCCTCGATTCTCCACGCGTTGTAGAGAGGACCATAAACGAAGAGTCCCGGTACATCTGTAGATAACCTGCAACAGAGAAGTAGTTTTATTGTTAAAAACCTTATCATTTCTACATAGCCAAAGCAACCAAATAACGGCAAGCGCTCCCACCCTGAGAAGAGTTCTAAACATGTGATCAATCCCATGTAACCAGTTGCCAAATACATTAGCAACACTACAGGGAGGATACAAGCCAGAAGCTATTTGGATGAGTGACCATATAGAATGGGCCAATTTGCATTGGAAGAATAAATGTTTTATTGTCTTCTCATGGTGAAAAAATACACATTGCAGGCTTCCATGCTAATTCCGCTTAATAAGGTTATCTTTAGTAAGAATGACTCCGCGACGAAGATGCCATGCAAAGATTTTATTCTTAAGAGGTATCTTCATCTTCCAGATCTTCTTGTTATTAAAAACTGGCACATCGGACTGGATTAACGCTCTATACATAGAATCCAATGAGAATTGTCCATTCCCATGGAGGTTCCATCAGAATACATTAGACCCATGTGACAATTGCACCGTGGAAAACCGATGTAGCAGGATATTCCACGATTGGAGTATGGGTCCAATTAAGTCTCTTCTGAACGTCACATTTGGCGGAAATGATTCCATTACCGTGGCGATAGTATCACCTTTGTGGCACACAATGTTGTATAGAGCCGGATATTGTTCTCGGAGTGTGGCATTTCCTAGCCACTTGTCCTCCCAGAATCTAATTTACGGGTCATCCTTAATCGAGAAGGATCCATAGTAGAATAAATATTTCTTTGTAGCCATTAGACTGGCCCAAAAGTGGGAATCCCCTGGCTTCCAATATACTTGGGATACCGCCTTGGAACCCACATATTTCCTCCTTAGGAGGGTTTGCCATACACCATCTTTCGTTAGTAATTTAAACAATCATTTGCCGAGGAGGGCCCTATTCTTAACCTGAAGGTCATGAATGCCCAACCTGCCTTGGTCTTTGGGACAGCAAACCACACTCCATTTAGCCAGTCAATATTTCTTTCGCTCGCTATCTCCTTGCCAAAAGAATCTTGATTGGAAGTAATCCAATCTATGTAAAACTGATTTCGGTAACTGGAAGAAGGAACCCATATATAGTACCATATTACTAAGTACTGAATTTATGAGGACCAATCTGAAAGGATCGATATGGTTGACTAGAGGGGGGGGGTGAATAGGCAACTAACAATTTTTAGCTTTTCTTTAACAATTTAAACTTTGCATCAAAGTAGGTTGTCTAGATATGCAACTAGGTGAACAACCTATATGATGCAACAAGGATAGGAACACAAGCAAGCAAGAGATATGACACAAATAAGCTTGCACAAGTAAGGGCACGAGATAACAAAGAGTGGAGACGGTGGAGACGAGGATGTGTTACCGAAGTTCCTTCCCTTTGAGGGGAAGTATGTCTCCGTTGGAGCAGTGTGGAGGCACAATGCTCCCCAAGAAGCCACTAGGGCCACCGTATTCTCCTCACGCCCTCACACAATGGGAGATGCCGCGATTCCACTATTGGTGCCCTTGGAGGCGGCGACCGAACCTTTACAAACAAGGTTGGGGCAATCTCCACAACTCAATTGGAGGCTCCCAACAACACCACGAAGCTTCACCACAATGGACTATGGCTCCGCGGTGACCTCAACCGTCTAGGATGCTCAAACACCCAAGAGTAACAAGATCCGCAAGGGATTAGTGGGGGAATCAAATTTCTCTTGGTGGAAGTGTGGATCGAGGCTTCTCAACCACTCCCGAGCAAATCAACAAGTTTGATTGGCTAGGGAGTGAGATCAGGAGAAAATGGAGCTTAGAGCAACAATGGAGCTTAGGGTTGGAAGAGCTAGGTCAAAGGGAAGAAGGGGACCCCTTAAATAGTGAGGGACAAAGATCCAACCGTTATCCACCTACCAGCCCGTGGCCAGCGGTACTACCGCACCAGGCAAGCGGTACTACCGTGGGGCCACGCGGTACTTTCGCTTGCTGCCAAGCGGTACTACCGCAAGGTCAGGCGGTACAATCGTGTAGGCCAGCGGTACAACCGCTGCAGCAACAACGACTAGGGAAGACCTGAGGCACAAGTGCTGAGGGCGGTACTTCCGCGGGCGCGGTACTACCGCTCCCCCTTGCGGTACTACTGCAAGGCAGGAATCCCCTAGCCTGGGAAGAGAGAGGATAAGGAAACAACCGTGCCTACTTCCGCTGAAAAACGGAAGAAGCAAAAACCCGACACAGTACTACAACAGAGGGGCGGTACTACCGCCTGGCAGCTGAGCATGGTACTACCGCGGAATGAAAGCGGTACTACCATGGTAGGCGCGGATGTAAAAAATTACATCCGCCCCTACTACCGCGGGGGAGTGGTACTATCCTGGTGGGCCACGGTAGTGCAGCTCCAGGGGAACGGTACTACCGTGGGCACCTGCGGTACTACCACGCCGCAGCATGGTACTACTGCTGGTGCCTACGGTACTACCTCTCACCTGGGAGTAGTACTACCGCAGGGCAACACGGCAGCTAGAAACAAGGTGACGAGATAAACAAGGGAGGAAGCTCCAAGGTGCAAGGGAAAGGAGGTGACAAGGAAGAAACGTGTACGTGATGATTCCACCCAAACCTTTCCGACGCGGACCCCCTCTTAATAGTACGGCTTTCCTACGACTCAAATCCACCAAAAAGAAACGTAGAAAAGACACCGTCTTCAACAGTCTTTGAGGGGCACCAAACTGTCTTGTGCCTAGCGATGAAATGTCTGGGATACTCAAGGCACACGATTAGTCCGCAAACGCATTGTCATCAATCACCAAAACACCTTAGGGATAAATATGCCCTTACAATCTCCCCCTTTTTGGTGGATTGATGACAATACGGGATTTGCACAAGGGAAATAATATTAAGCAACCGCAAACCTCTCCTCTCTAGAATATAGACGGGCTCCCCCTAGATGTGTGCCAACTAGATGGGTGCTTTGGACTGCACGGCACACATACTAGGATCAAAGCATATTATAGAGACAAGGCATATCTAGTAATAGGAAGGCTAACACTAGACAAGATAGCACAAACATAAGTTAACTAAGATAGATATAGTGCATATGTCTTACACCATATGTAGGATAAGTATCGAAGGCACAAACCAAACAAAGGCAAACGAGGAAAATGAGGTTCAAACGACAAAGCAAACACACCAAGCACGACACAACGCAAATACCTACACTCTCTCCCCCTTTGGCATCGAGACGCCAAAAAGGCAGAGAGGACACCTACACACACGGGGTGGCTCAGGCAAAGAAGTCATCCCACTGCTCCTTGTGTGCCTCGTCAGACTCAGCGGCGGGGACAGACTCCTCAATGTCCTCCTCTGAACTGGTCCACTTGTACCCCTGCTTCACCATCCAGGTAGCCTCTGGCGTGATGACGTCCTCAGAACCGCCAGACACATCCTCTCCAAAGAGCCTCATAACCTTCTTGTCCCGGCGGCGACTCTCCTTGTCAGCCACATGAGTCCTGTACTATCCCTTTGCCTGCATGCATAAGAGAGTCTTCATCTTGTCCTTTAACTTCTTGGCCCACGTCGGCTCAGAGGAAGGAGTCGTAGACCTAGCAGCACGGTCCTCAGCAACATTCTCTCCACCAGCCTCCTCCTCACCAACAGCCCTCCTAGCAGTAGAAGCCTCAGCACGGGTAGTAGTGTTGGCCTAGTTGGGCTTGATGCGGAGACTGATGGACTCATGACGAATCCAGTCTGGAGCAAGGAACTCATCACCAGGGTACATCTTTTCCCAAGCTGTGGAGAGCAACAGAAACATGTACGGTTCCATAGATAGGTACCTTGCGAGTGAACACCGCAAACCGAAGCTCACACCACATGATGTGTGAGACATCAAGTGGCTGAGTCTGAGATGAACGTGCCTCTGCACACAGGAGCAACATGTCCACTAGATAAGAATGAACCTTGTCCTTGTCGCCAATGCGTGGGAATAGAGTGTTGCGGAAGATGCGATGCATGATATCCAGAAAGGAGTTCAGCACCCAAGTCAACTTGCCATTGGGGAGCACCTTCTCAACAAGGAATGGCTGAAGCAGGTTCTTGTTGGCAGACTCAGAGTTAGTGTGGGGGCGAACACCAACGGGTGTGTGAAGCCCGTCATCAGGAATGTGAAGCAGATCCATGAACTCCTTCCATGTAGCAGACAGCTGACGGCCGTTGGTCATCCAGGTCATCCTCCGCTCATCCCCGAGATGAAAGTAAACTGGGGCAAAGAACTGACAGATAAGCTCAGGGTCATAGTCAAGGTGAAAGGAGATCACAGGCTCAATAGCAAACTGCTCCACCAAGTCCAAAGCCTCTCCAAAATAGTTACGAAACTTGTCCTTCCTTATGTGATTCATGTCTATCCACTTGACATCCACAAAGGTATTCTGCTTGTTCTTGATCACATCCAGATAGATCAGAGCCTGTTGCTTGGTCTAGAACAACTCGGTGCCTCTGAGGACAGCCCGAGGATTCACATAGGGATTGATCTTCCGGCGTTCGACATACTCATTGACTGAAATCTCGTCCATGCCCTTAGCAGGTTCCTTTTGCTTGCTGGCAGTGGTCTTGACATTGCGCTTGGGGGCATTGGAGCCCTCTGGTGCTTCATCTTGGGGATTGCGCAGACGCTTGGAGCCAGTGTCACGACTGGGATGGGACCAGCGAGAGCCACCACCTAAGACACAAAGCACAAAACACACACGACAAGCAAGAAGGATCAATGCAAAGACCACAACAAAGCAAAAGAAACATGCAGAGAGCACACAAGATAATTGCCATGAGAGATTTGACCCGTACGGTAGTACTGCCAAGTGCTGCGGTACTAAGATTGTAGTACCGCTCTTAGTCGCGGTAGTAACGTGTAAGGTCACCGTAGTATCGGGTCTAGGAGAGGTAGTAGGATCTTAGTGCCACAGCTAGCGCGGTAGTACCGCGTCTGATGGGCGGTAGTACCGCATGAGCTAGCGCGGTAGTACCGCACCTAATGGGCGGTAGTACAGCATGAGCGGTAGTACCGCACATGAGACACGGTAGTACCGCACCGCGTCAGATCCGAACAAGTTCAAATCTAAGAAAAGCCTGCGAAACCGCGGCGGTACTACGGTTGGACAAATCTACCACAAGACAACATATCAAGTATGATTCCTATGCAACACGACTCTCCTACATCCTACTCTTGCATAGATTTGGACTAAAATCTCAAGAACAACAAGCATCTCCCCAAAAACCTAGAAGCGAGAGAACAACCAAGAAAAAGAGGGATTTGGGGAAAAACCTTTGTCCATGGCAAGAGGAAGTGGTGGGGAACGATCCCACCGGTCGGAATCCGAGGAGAGTGGCCGGAGAAGGAGATCCGGCGAGGACCTCCGGAGCCGTTCTTGAGCAAGAGAGAGAGAGAGAGACGTGGGGAGAGAGAGGAGTGAATGGGTATGGGGAGTTGGAACTCCCCTGCCCGAGTCATAACCCCCACTCTCACTCGATGGCGCGGTAGTACCGTGCCTCATCGTGGTAGTACCGCTCGGCGGAAGTACCGCACCTGAGCGGTAGTACCGCGCTCTGGCGCGGTAGTACCATGCATCTCAAAGAGGTAGTACCGCGGCAAGCACACAAAAAAGAGGTCTTTGCACGAACACTCTGAGGCAACACGACACCACAAGACCACGCAACACACAAAGGTAGAAGTACAAACGACAAAACGAAACAACCACGAGACACCACCTCTCCAAAGAGAGGGCGGTGGCCGTAGCCACCTATGTTTGAGTCAATTGGTATGGCGCCACGAAGAATTATCCTTTGGGCCCATGACCAAAACTCGTCTTTGAACCACAAGTACCATCAAACATGGCTAATGTGAAAGACTTGATCAATTTATGCATAATGGGGGGAGGGAGAGTTCATTGAGAGAACAACACTCCCCCTATGTCCATGCCTACATCTAAACAAGACAACAAGTTGAGTATGGTGGGGTGTGCAAGGGTTCAAGCAACATTGCTCGAATCAATGATATTTAGCTCATGCCTTAACTCGCGAAATCTTGCTTCATCCAAGGGCTTCGTGAAAATATCTGCAAGGTTATCATGAGTGTTGACATAGTTGAGCTTGATCTCTCCTCGCCTAATGTGATCCCGGATGAAGTGATACCATATCTCAATATGCTTCGTCTTGAAGTGTTGCACCGGGTTGAGAGAGATCTTCATGGCACTTTCATTGTCACACCAAAGAGGCACTTTGTCACAAATGACACCGTAATCCTTTAAAGTTTGCCTCATCCATAAGAGTTGTGCACAACAACTACCGGCCACCACATACTCCGCTTCGGTGGACGAGAGAGACACACAACTTTGCTTTTTGGAAGACCAACTTACCAAAGAGCAACCAAGGAATTGGCACCCTCCGGAAGTGGACTTCCTATCCACTTTGTCTCCCGCCCAATCGGAATCCGAATACCCTACAAGCTTGAAGTTTGCTCCTCTTGGGTACCATAAGCCAAAGTTTGGGGTATGAGCCAAATATCGAAAGATTCGTTTGACCGCAACATAGTGACTTTCCTTAGGTGCGGCTTGAAACCGTGCACAAATTCCCACACTCAACATGATATCCGGTCTAGATGCACAAAGGTAGAGCAAGGAGCCTATCATGGAACGATATACCTTTTGATCCACCGCTTTACCATTGGGATCTATGTCAAGTTGGCACTTGGTGGGCATTGGAGTGGAAGCCGGCTTGACATCACTTAGCTTGAATCGCTTAAGCATGTCTTGAGTAGTCATCCACAATCACCAAGCAATACTTCCTACCCCCAAGACTATCGAAGGATGGAGGACCAAAGAGATCCAAGCGAAGGAGCTCCAAAGGCCTCTTTGAGTAAATGATAGTCGTGGGAGGGTGAGCCTTCTCATGTAGCTTTCCTTCGATACAAGCACTGCAAGCACGATCTTTAGCAAAACTAACATTCGTTAGTCCACGGACATGGTCCCCCTTGAGACGCTCCGAAAAGTTAATCACATATAGACCATTCTCGAGATGCCCAACAAAGGCTACTTTAAGAGTCTTGCTCCACAAGAGGGCCATGGTATCGATATCATAGAAAGTGGAAAAGCCCATGATTGCAAGTTAACAAAGGGAAAGTAAATTGTATGCAAGGGACTCAACAAGCATGACCTTCTCGATCGTGAGATCATGAGAAATGACCACCTTGCCAAGTCCCAATACCTTAGAAGATAAGGCGTCACCCCACTCGACATTGGTGGGCATAGATGGAATCTTGTGCACGTCCACCACCAAGTCCCTGCTTCCGGTCATATGATTTGTAGCTCCTCTATCGAGCAACCATGATCCCCCACCGGAAGCAAACACCTACAAGAGATCAATGCTTGGTTTTAGGTACCCATTTGTAATGGGTCCTTTGATGTTAGTAACAAGGGTCTTTGGAACCCAAATACACCATTCAATGTATTCATGAGGAGAACCAACAAATTTGGCATAGACATGCCCATCACTAGCACGACATAACATATAAGAAGGATTAAAGTCGCCGGCTTTGATGAGAGGAGTGGCATTGCCCTTTTTGACAGCGCCACCCTTTGCATTATTCTTATTCTCCTTGGAAGCACTCTCTCCCTCCTTCACAAAGGTTTGCATGAGAGGAGGAGGTCGTTTGGTCTTGTCATTCTTCTTCTTGTTCTTGGACTCGGGCACGTACCCTACCCCTTCCTTGGCCACAACTCCCTTTTGGTTGATCAAGAGGTCGTTGAGGTTCTTCTTGCCTTGTATGCAAGTCGCAAGACCTCTCTCAAGTTGCCCCTTTAGCTTAGCGTTCTTCTCAACAAGATGCACATGCTCACAACACGGGTTAGTAGCATTTGCATTATCAATAAACATCATACGAGGAAAAGTGGCTTTTTCCTTGGTTAGCTTTACTTGAAGTTGATTATGAGACTCTTTGAGGCTAGCATGAGCACCCTTCAAGACCTTGTGAGCCTTGTCAAGTAGATCAAACTCCTCTTTGAGTCTAGCAAGATCAACCTCAAGTTCGGCCTTCTCGGAGTTTAGCACATGAGAAACAATGAGAACATGATCATAATCTTTCTTTAACTTAGCATGATCAACGTTGTGTGACTCCTCAAGAGCCAAACAAAGACCACGCTCTTCCTCAAGAGCATTGGAAAGATCTGAAATCTCATTGGCATAGTCACGACTATGCCCTTCCATCTTAGTGATGGTATCTTCTTGAGCCTCGATCATGTCATTGGCTTCACCAAGTTGTTCCAAGAGAGCAACAAAGTGCTTCTTGGATTTACCCTTAAGTTTGCCCATGAAGGCCTCAAACTCATTTGCCTCCACATTAGCTCCCTCATGTTCATTAATGCTATCCGTCGAAGAAGAATGATTAATGATGGTAGTTTTGATGTTGGGGGTTAGCTTGTTGGTGGCTTTAGCCATGAGGCACTTGGCGGTGATGCTCTCATTGGGTGAGTCAAAGAGAGACACCCGTGGAGTCGTCGCAATGACAACTGAGGCCATGGCAGCCAACTCACCATCTTCATCATCGTCATCATCCTCATTGTACTCTTCTTGTACCAACAATGCCTTGGGAGGAGTCTTCTTGGTGAAGTTGCTCTTGTTGGGGAACGACTTGGTCTTGTCCTTTCGGATGAGATTGCCACCATTGTCTTCCCTCTTCTCATACGGGCACTCGGCAACCAAATGACTCACATTGCCACAATTGTAGGAAGTCCTTACACGTTGCTTGCTCTTCGTGCCACTTGAGTTGTTTTTGTTAAGGTTTGGCCTCGAGTTTTTCTTGCTCCAAAATTGCCTTGAAGCGAGTGCCATGTGTTCATGATATGCATACTTTGTATCTTCGGGATTGCTCTCCTCTTCTTCCTCTTCTTCTTCTTATTCAATGGAGAGCTTGGCCTTCAATGCAAGGTTGGGCTTCTTTGCCCTTTGATAATGAAGCACCGCATTGTCGGCGGTCTTGTCCAAAATGTTCATGGCAACAGACTCATCCACCACTTCGCTTGAGGTAAAAGTGTGGAAGTCCGGTCTTTGACGAATGAAGGAGGACATGGCCTTGTGGTAGGGCATCATTGCCTTGAGGAATTTGCGCTTGATCCAATTGTCATCCGTGTCCTTGCTCCCGTGATCTCGGAGTGAGACCGCGAGTTTGGTTACTCTCCGATAAAGCTCACGAGGTTCTTCATCTTCTTTCATTGCAAACTCATCAGGCTCATCTTGCACCACTTCATAGTTGGAGCGTTGAATGCTTGCGCTTCCCCGGTAGAGAGAGACAACACAAAGCCATGCATCTTTGGCCAAGGCAAAGGGCTGAAGATGAGGTAGGTCTTCGGGTGGGATTGCATCTTGAATGATGAAGAGAGCATTCTCATTGAATTGATTATCCGTGGCTTCTCGAGGAGTGAAGTTGCTTGGATCACGCGGATAGAAACCTTCTTCAATGATTCTCCAAAGATTAGTGTTCACATGATTTAAATGACGTTTAAAGCGGTAAACACAAGAATCAAAGTCCTCATTTTTCACAATATTAGGGGGAGGACCGGCATGATTCAAATGAGTGGAAGGAACCGGTCCACCATAAACAAGTGGTGGTTCCACATGAGCAAAGATACCGGTGCCATTCTTACCACTAGAACAAGGAGCCTTTTCACTACTAGCTTCCCCCTTATCGGAGGTAGCATCCATCACCTTGTTGGTGGGATTACCCACTTTCAACGGTTCGGTGGATAGTTTAAGCCCTTCAAGGAATTTAGCAAACATGCATTCAACCTCGGTCGTCATGGAGGTTTTCAATGTCTCCAAGGCCACATTGAACTCCTCACGAGATACCGAGGTTTCCCCATCGCCCGTAGACAAGATCGGATTCACACCGGAGTGTTCCTCCACACCGTCTACGGTATCAACCATACTCTTCGGACGGTAAAGTCCTTAATAAAGAGACGAGGCTCTGATACCAATTTAAAGGATTGATATGGTTGACTAGAGGGGGGTGAATAGGCAACTAACAAATTTTAGCTTTTCTTTAAGGGACAATTACATTTGAGCCCCTAGTTGTGTCACACCCGTGTGTTTTGCCCCTAAATTCAAAAAACCCTCATTTCTATCCAAGCTCGTTTACTCCTCTTATGTTTTTGCCCTTTGACCATTTGACTGCAACTTTGAAAACTTCATAACGAATTAATACTAATTCAGAAAAATGCAAATAAGATATCAAAATGATCGGAAAAACATCACCTATATGTGCATGCCATTTGCATTCATGACAAAAGTACTGAAAAGTCCCTATCTCAGTTTGAGCTCATATGATGTCTTTTGTCATGAATGCCCTTTTTGTCATGAATGCAAATGACATGCACATATAGGTGATGTTTTTTCGGACATTTTGATATCTTATATGCACTTTTCTGAGTTAGTATGAATTCGTTATGAAGTTTTCAAAGTTACGGTCAAACAGTCAAAGGGCAAAAACATAAGAAGAGCAAACGAGCTCGGGCAGAAACAAGGGTTTTTTGAATTTAGGGGCAAAACACACGGGTGTGACACAACTAGGGGCTCAAATGTAATTGTCCCTTTCTTTAACAATTTAAACTTTGCATCAAAGTAGGTTGTCTAGATATGCAACTAGGTGAGCAACCTATATGATGCAACAAGGATAGGAACACAAGCAATCAAGAGATATGACACAAACAAGCTTGCACAAGTAAAGGCACGAGATAACCAAGAGTGGAGACGGTGGAGACGAGGATGTGTTACCGAAGTTCCTTCCCTTTGAGGGGAAGTACGTCTCCGTTGGAGAGGTGTGGAGGCACAATGCTCCCAAAGAAGCCACTAGGGCAACTGTATTCTCCTCACACCCTCACACAATGCGAGATGCCGTGATTCCACTATTGGTGCCCTTGGAGGCGGCGACCGAACCTTTACAAACAAGGTTGGGGCAATCTTCACAACTCAATTGGAGGCTCCCAACGACACCACGAAGCTTCACCACAATGGACTATGGCTCCGCGGTGACCTCAACCATCTAGGATGATCAAACACCCAAGAGTAACAAGATCCACAAGGGATTAGTGGGGGAATCAAATTTCTCTTGGTGGAAGTGTGGATCGAGGCGTTCTCAACCACTCCCGAGCAAATCAACAAGTTTGATTGGCTAGGGAGTGAGATCGGGAAAAAATGGAGCTTAGAGAAACAATGGAGCTTAGGGTTGGAAGAGCTAGGTCAACGGGGAAGAAGGGGATCCCTTAAATAGTGAGGGACAAAGATCCAGCCATTATCCACCTACCAGCCGGCGGCCAGCGGTAATACCGCACCAGGCAAGCGGTACTACCGTGGGGCCACGTGGTACTTCCGCTTGCTACCAAGCGGTACTACCGCAAGGACACGTGGTACAACCATGCAGGCCGGCGGTACTACTGCTGCAGCAGCAACGGCTAGGGCAGACCTGAGGCACAAGTGCTGAGGGCGGTACTTCCGCGGGCGCGGTACTACCGCTCCCCCTTGCGGTACTACCGCAAGGCAGGAATCCCCTAGCCTGGGAAGAGAGAGGATAAGGAAACAACCGTGCCTACTTCCAATGAAAAATGGAAGAAGCAAAAACCCGACACAGTACTACCGCAGAGGGGCGGTACTATCACCTGGAAGCTGAGCACGGTACTACCGCGGAATGAAAGTGGTACTATTGTGGTAGGCGTGGATGTAAAAAATTACATCCGCCCATACTACTGCGGGGGAGCGGTACTAGCATGGTGGGCCATGGTAGTGCAGCTCCAGGGGAGCGTTACTACCGTGGGCACCTACGGTACTACCGCGCTGCAGCATGGTACTACCGCTGGTGCCTACGGTACTACCGCTCACCTGGGAGCAGTACTAGCGCAGGCCAACACAGCAGCCAGAAACAAGGTGAAGAGATAAACAATGGAGCGAGCTCCAAGGTGCAAGGGAAAGGAGGGGACAAGGAAGAAACGTGTACGTGATGATTCCACCCAAACCTTTCCGATGCGGACCCCCTCTTAATAGTACAGCTTTCCTACGACTCAAATCCACCAAAAAGAAACGTAGAAAAGACGTCGTCTTCAACAGTCTTCGAGGGGCACCCAACCGTCTTGTGCCTAGCGATGAAATGTCTCGGATACTCAAGGCACACGATTAGTCCGCAAACGTGTTTTCATCAATCACCAAAACACCTTAGGGATAAATATGGCCTTACACAATCTTCCACCCAGAGACAACAGTTTACCTTTCCAACTGCTAAGTCTTTTTTACAGTCTCTCCTCGACATGTTTCCATTCAGCATTTGTGAGTCTCTGATAATGTATCGATATCCCCAAATATGTGATCGGAAACTGACCCAACCCACATCCGAATAGTTCAGCGTACAGGTGGGCCTCGTCTTGAGCCTCGCCAAAGCAAAACAATTCACTTTTATGAAAATTGATCTTTAGACCCAAGAGTTGCTCGAATGCTGATAAAATCAGTTTTAGATTTCTCGCTTTCTCGAGGTCATGATCCATGAAGAGAATCGTATCATCGGCATATTGAAGTATAGAGAGACCACCATCAACTAGATGATTTACTACCACATCAATTTGGCCATCAACCTTGGCACGCTCAATCCTGACCGCTAGCATATCCGCCACTATATTGAATAGCATGGGCGATACCGAGTCACCTTGTCGCAATCCCTTCTTCGTTTGGATATAGTGTCCAACGTCATCATTGATCTTAATGGCAACACTACCTCCAGAAATGAAGCTATGGATCATAGCGCTCCACTCTGCAGAAAATCCTTTCATTCTAAGAGTCTGTTGAAGAAAAGGCCACTTGACTTTTTCATAAGCCTTTTCAAAGTTTATTTTGAGTACCACCTCATCTAACTTTTTCCATTGTAATTCATGGGTTGTTTCATGAAGGATAACAACTCCATCTAGGATGTGGCTGCCTTGCATAAAAGTTGTCTGTGAAGGTCAGACCACATGTTCAGCAACCGAATTTAGCCTAATAGTCGCAACCTTCGTGAATATTTTAAAAATAACATTAAGGAGGCAAATAGGTCTATATTGTTGTATCCGTTCAACCTCATTAACCTTAGGTAATAAAATAATCTCACCGAAGTTTAAGCTAAACAATTCTAGTTGGCTAGCATGTAGGTCGGTAAACAAAAGTAGGAGATCCGGTTTGATGACTTCCCAGAATTTCTGATAGAACTCAGCAGGAAAATCATCCGGGCCCGGGGCTTTGTTATGCTCCATTAGGAAAACCGCCTTTCAAACTTCCTCCTCAGAGTATGGGGCTGTTAGAAGGTTGTTTTCCTCATCAGAGACCTGAGGGATGTCATCTGTTTGGGTCTCATCCATCGAGAAGTTTCCTTCCTCTGGGGCTCCGAACAGATTTTTATAATAATTAGTGATATAATATTTAAGTTGCTCATGCCCCTCAATCACTCCCTCATCCTGTTGTAGGGAATGAATAATTTTCTTCCTATGTCTGCCATTGGGGACTCCATGGAAATATCTAGTATTTGAATCATCTTTCAAGATAAATTGAGAGTTAGGATGTTGGTACCATTTGAGTTCCTCTTCACGCAGCATGTTAGCTATCTGTGCATTCGAATGATTCTTGATCTCGATTTCATGCTCAGATAGAGGTCTAACCTCTGCCAAAGCTTCTAATTCATCAATGATAGATGAAATACGAAGCTTCTCCTTTTTGAGGATACCCACCGTATGTCTGGCCCAACCACCAAGGAATTTACGTAATGCACACAATTTGTTATTCTATCTGTGTATTGGGGTAGGCCTGGCGACTGGTTTCTCCCACACCTCCTTGACCATGTCATGGAAGCCATCCCGAAGCAACCACCCAAGTTCGAACTTGAACTTGCGTCTATGTTTTGGTCGTGGCAACCCAGTAGTTAGAAGAATGGGTGTGTGGTCTGATATAGCCTCGATACGAGGTAGAGCATGAACAAAAACCATAGGAAATTTTGATTCCCAGTCGGTATCCATTAAAACGCGATCTAGTTTCTCATATGTCGGTTCCGGAAGACTGTTCGCCCATGTGAATTGTCTTCCAATCATAGAAACCTCTCTCAAATCTAGACTGTCGATGACAACATTGAAAAGGAAAGGCCAATGATTATCGAACCTACCGCAGCTTTTCTCATTTGGAAATCAAAGAAAGTTGAAATCCCCACCTATAAGAATGGGATAGGGATTATCTTTCGCCATATTAACCAATTCACGAAGAAAATCGGCCTTGAACTCATCCTGGGCTGCCCCATACACGGCGACGAGGGTCCATGTGAAGTTGTCCGCCTTGTTGCGAATATGGAGCTTAACGTGAAACTCACGATTCGAACTAGCCAAAACATCCATAGTCCCTGTATTTACGACAAGTGAAATGCCCCCAGAACGACCTCTAGGCGGTCGCGAAACCCATGTAAAGTCTATGCCGCCAGAAAGACGGTTAAGCAGACTTACTGAGAAATCAAGTCTTCCCATTTCAGAGATAGCCAAAAAATCTAAATTGTATTCCCTATTACATTCTTCAATGAATAAATGTTTAGCCAAGTCACGAAGACCTCTGCTATTAAAAAACATTCCATCCATGAGGAAACAATAGGAGATTTAGAACACTTTGCCCTCTTATGGGACTTACTATCTTTTTTCGAACATGCAGTCTTTGATTTACGTCTAGATGCTGTAAGCTCAATCAATGAACTTGTTGGGATCTACGGTAGGTGCGTCGACTGCAAATTAAAATTTCCTATGCGCAGAACAACCAAGAACATGCTACCGGAGATGGATCACAGTTAGTTACCACTAGACGCGCAGTGACGTGCAGCGGAAGAAGAGTTGGGGCAGCGCGTCCGCGTGGATCATCTCCTCCTCGTCCGATCTCCCTCGTACAACCAGTGGTCGGTTCCCACGTACAGGTTCACCGGAGCGATGCAAGTGCACCGCCTCTAATGGTATCCGTGCGTGTAGGAGGAATATCGTGTGGCGGACTGCTAGGTCCGATCACACAACCGGCAGCGAGTGGAGGTGTCTATTAGCAACACATGCAAACCCTAGTGACAGTGCCGAAGCGATCAGCCCATGAGTGTACCGCACCTCCACTATATATATAGGTGACATGATCGATACAGTTGACTAGAGGGGGGTGAATAGGAGACTACAAATTTTAATCTTTCTGGTAGATTTTAAGGCTTAGCAGATAAAAGAGTTCACTAGATATGCAACTAGGTGAATGCAACCTATATGACAAGCAAGCTCCAAGAATAAAAGCTAGGCAACAAACTACCTAGCAAGCCAACAAGAATACAACAACAAAGAAAGGTGCGGGAAAGGATTAACCACAAGTGAGATGAGGACGCGGATTTTAACCCGAAGTTCACTCTTCCTTGGGGAAGAGCTAATATCCGTTTGGAGCGGTGCCGAAACCAAAGCTTGCGGAATTCCACCAAAGGCTCACCGTATTCTCTTTTGAGTCACCCCCAACGGATGAGGCTCGAACCACTTGGGGTTGGTCCTGAAGGCAATAACCACACCTTTACAAACTTCTCCGGAGCACACCACAAGCAAGGAAGCTTCCGGAGGAACCTCTAACCGCCTAGGAGCCCAAGCTCCAAGAGTAACAAGTCAATGGGGAAGAAATGTTGCGGGGAACACGATTTGGTTTGGTCAAGTTGTAGATCGGGTCTTGCTCTCCCAATCCCCAAAGTTTCAACAAGTTTGGGGGGAGGGATTGAGAGTATTGAGCAAAATGGGGTGTAGCAATGGTGGAGCTCAACAAGACATTAGGGTTGAGGGTTGGAGGTGGAAGAAAGGCCTTTTTATAGTGTCCATGGGCTGGTGGGGATTTCTGCCTGTTGGACTCCGTGCGCACGGGCTAAGTCAGCCCCGTGTGCACAGGGTATCCAGAGACAATCGCACCACCCCATGCGCACGAGGGTCAAAAGACCCCATGCGCATGGGGTATCCAGAGAGTTACGTAGTACCCCGTGTGCACGGGGATCAAAAGACCCCATGCGCATGGGGTACCCAGATAGTTACCCAGTACCCCGTGCGCACGGGGCTCAAAAGACCCCGTGCGCAGGGGGTACCCAGTAACTTACTGTTGCAACTTTCTGAGTACCACATCACACACACTAGGTTCATTTGAGGTGGTTGGAGTGGGAAGGGTAAGAGAGTAAGGCTCGGCAAAGGCTTTCCCACACGACATTTATCCACACAGACCCCTCTTAATAGTGCGGTCTGTCCTATGACTCGAAGCAAACCAAAACTAAACCTTCGAAGCGTCGAAAGACCACGACTTTGTCCTTTTTGAAATGGGGGGTCGCACATCTCCATCGCGGTCACTTAGAACCAATGACCTAAGATAAACTTTAGCAACCGCTATTAGTTCAACTAACCACATTGTCATCATACCAAAATATAGCTTAAATGCCATTAGCACTTTCAATCTCCCCCTTTTTGGTGCATTGATGACAACGTGGTTAGAGCATGGCAAAGAGGATAAACATATAGAAAGCCATGGAACAAATAATGATCATGATAGCTCCCCCTATATGTGTGCCCGAAAACAAGAATGCATGTAGTACACCCATAGGAGGTTCGACCAAGATCATTATTGATAAGTCATGAGATTCATCAAAATAAACCTATAACGGTGCCTAGATCTCATGACACAGTGTGGTGAGCAAATAATGTGATACCCAATAAGCATAAGAGGATAATAGCAAGGTTCAATAATAAAGCTAGTCTCACAATAACGCTAGAGGCTCACAACCACACAGACGGAAAGGAAATAAGAGTATCTCAAGACAACTAAAACCAACCAACAGCGAGAAACACGAGGCTTGAGATCTCAACACACCCACGAACACACAACCACACACACCACTTCTTCCCCTTTGTCATCAAGACAACAAAAAGGAGACAAATGGCCACACGAGACCCACTAGACAAGAGGAGGAGCACTCGAGGCATCATCATCATCATGAAAACGCCACCCGGCCATTGGGAAAGACCGAGCAGTGGCCTCACTGTCGACGTCCTTAGAACCTGGACCGACCTCCTCACCAGCAGCAACCCTTGCTTCCTTCTGCTCACGCTGAACAAGCTTCTCCTTGTTGATTTCCTTGATCCGACGACGCTGAATCGACTGACACATCTTGAACATGTTGCTCAAGGTGTTGAACAGCGACTTCTTCTCTCCCTTGGCAAAGATGGCCTCAGAGCCAACAGACTTGGCCTTACCACGAGGGATCCGTGTAGTAGAGGACATGCCCGGAGTGTAAGTAGCACGATCCTCAGGCCTAGGGTTGCGCCCCTGCTTGATGGGCACATAGGGAGCAGGAGCAGCTGGGGTCCAGTTGGAGTTGCGCTTGGAAACAATAGTCTTGAAGCTAGCAATGTACTTTGCTGGACAGACGGTCTCAATCAATGCCTGTATGAAAGGAGCATAGATCAAAGACTTGTTCTCTTGTACACACTGACGCAACTCGTAGTACATGAAATCTAGAACATCCACTTTCTTCTTCTGATGAAGATACACAAAGACATCAAGCATGGAGCTCCGAATGTTATGGGAATCCCCGGCCTTTGGAGTGAGTGTATACCGCAGGATATGGCGCATGGTGTCATAGAGGGGCAAGAGGTCTTTGATTGACCCAGTGAAAAACAACTTCTCTTGTTTGTAAGCAAAGGAAATCTCATCTTTAGTGCGCTACCCACTTTCCCGAACAATGCCAAACTCATCAGAAACAGTCTCTTCATCCATGAAAGGGTAGGGAATGATCTCGGAGAACTTTGCCATAGGAGCTGAGCACTGATACATTCCGGACATCCATGTGAGGGTGCAAGTAGAATCATTAGAGAAGTACAGAGTGGCAAACAACTGCATCACTAGATCTTAATTGTAGGGGTGGTTGAAGGTGACAAACGGAATCAGACCCAGTCGTCCAAGAGCGGAGTACACATCGGGATATAGATGATCATGTCGCGCAAACTCTCAGTGTTGACTTGCTTGTGAGGAGGAAACTTCTTTGACTTGGTCATAAGAAGCTCATGATAGATTCTTTGCTGAAACCCATTCTTGAAACGGGGATCCATTCCCATCCTCGTGGCCCTAACATACGGATGGTTCTGTCTCTCAGCCCAGATCTCTGGCTTGGTCCACTTGACAAGAGGCATATTCCGGAGGTCATGCCTGCCCGGAGTGGCTTCCTCCGGACTAGACTCCTCTTCCTCTTCTTCACCTTCCTCATCATGATCATCTTCTTCATCTTCCTCACCACGATCATCTTCTTCTTCTATCTCATCATCTTGTGAGTCATATTCTTCCTCAGATTCATTGGAAGCCTCAACAACGGGCCGCTTTGAGGCTGCACGGCGAGCACGGCCCTGACCTGTCCCAGACCCCTAACCCATGCCTTCAGACGGCAGAGGACGAGCAATGGTGAAGTCCTTTGATCCTCCTTTTGCACGCTTGCGACGAAGCTCACACCTCTTGTCAGCGGAGTCTGAAACACAAAGCACGAGGCATAAATGAGTACAAGTGCAAGATAAATGGCAAGGAGATAGACAAAAATCTAGGCAAAAGTTCCTGGATAGCTCGTGTGCACGGGGGTCCCGTGCGCACGGTACAGGACCGTGGGCACGGGGCCCCGTGCGCACGGGGGTCAAACACCCGGTGGACACGGGGGTCTCCCAGCGGCTGCCACTACCAGAAAGAACTCCGAGAGTGGGTGCAGCAGAGGGACCAAAGGATCTAAGCACTAGACTTCTATGTACAAACTAGTTGAGGCCAAACGAATCTAGGGAGCAAAGAAACCCTAAAGCTAGAACAAAAGAAGGAACTCAAGGATATGGAACAAGGGGACAAGACCAACCGGAGGAGGACCCCATCAGGATCCAGATCCACGAAGGAAGAACTCCAACAAAGCCCGGAGGAGCTCTGGCGAGTGGAGGCGACGGCGGCGGCTCTGGAGGCTTCCTGGGGAGTGGAGGGGGCGAATGGGTGGGAATGAACCCGAGCCCCCCCACGCCCCACCTCTTCAGGACCAGAAACCACAAACCACATGCACACGGGCTAAGTGAGCCCCGTGTGCACGGTACAGGCCCGTGCGCATGGGGTATTCAGGAACATTGACATGAGTGGATCTTTAAATACAAGGCTGATTGTATACTCTTACCCCTACTTCTCAAGGCACTCGGTCTACATTTCTGTACACGCCGCGAGGAAAGTCCTATCACTATGGAAAGGGTATATGTGGAGCACTTGTACCAAAAGAGAAGTGAGGAGAACCAACCAAAAGAGAAAAGAAACACCACACCACACATGCGAAACAAACACGGACACAACCCTCAAGCGAGGGTGATGGCCGAGGCCACCATGTTTGAGTTTACTTGGTATGGCACCGTGAAGATATGAACCTTGGGCCCAAGACGAATACTCATCTTTGAAGCACAAGTACCACCTAAAGTGGCTTATGTGAAAGATTGTGTTTGTTTTATGCACTTCTAGGATAAGATAGCTCATGAGTTGAGCTAGCTCCCCTAGACATATGCCTACAACTAAGCAAGATAGTACATGAGTATGTGTGTGCAAGCAAGAGTTTCATCCGAAGTTACTAATATCCACGATATTTAGCTCATGCCTTAACTCGCGGAATCTTGCTTCGTCAAGGGGCTTGGTGAAGATGTCTGCTAGTTGATTCTCGGTGTTTACATGGAGTAACTCAATGTTTCCCTTGGCCACATGATCTCTAATGAAATGATGACGAATCTCAATATGCTTGGTCTTTCTATGTTGAACCGGATTCTCGGCGATCTTGATGGCATTCATTGTCACACCAAAGAGGCACTTAGTCACATTTGACACCGTAATCCATCAAAGTTTGCCTCATCCATAATAATTGGGCACAACAACTTCCGGCAGCAATATACTCGGCTTCGGCTATGGAGAGAGATATACAATTTTGCTTCTTTGAAGACCAACTTACCAACGATCTCCCTAGGAATTGGCATGAGCTGGATGTGGACTTGCGATCAACCTTGTCTCCGGCCCAATCCGAATCCGAGTAACCCATTAACTCAAATGATGATCCCTCGGGATACCAAAGGCCCAAGTTTGGGGGATGAACCAAATATCGAAGGATCCTTTTCACTGCCGAATAGTGGCTCTCCTTAGGAGCGGATTGAAATCTTGCACACATACACACACTCAACATAATATCTGGCCTAGATGCACAAAGGTAAAGCAAGGAACCGATCATAGAGCGATATACCTTTTGATCCACTTCTTTACCATTTGGACCAAGATGAAGTTGACCATTTGTGGCCATGGGTGTCTTCATTAGCTTGACATCTTGCATTTTGAATCTCTTGAGCATGTCTTGGATATAACGAGATTGATTGATGAAGGTTCCGCCTCTCAATTGCTTCACTTGAAAACCAAGAAAGAACTTCAACTCTCCCATCATGCTCATCACAAATTGCTTAGTCATAAGATTATCAAACTCAACGTTAATAGCATGGTTAGTTGACCCTAAGATACTATCACCAACATATATTTGGTAGACAAACAACTTTCCTTTTACCCTCTTAGTAAAGAGAGTGGAATCTATTACCCCAATCTGGAACCCCTTCTCGCTTAGGAATGCCGTAAGGTGATCATACCAAGCACGAGGTGCTTGTTTGAGTCCATAGAGTGCCTTATGGAGTTCATAAACATGAGAGGGATGATCGGGGTCTTCAAAACCGGGAGGTTGCTTGACATACACCAACTCCTTAAGAGGACAATTAAGAAATGCACTCTTAACATCCATTTGATATAATTTGAAATCATGATGAGAGGCATAAGCAAGCAAGATGCGAATGGATTCGAGATGGGCAATAGGGGCAAAAGTTTCACCAAATTCCAAACCTTCAACTTGGGTGAAACCTTGTGCCACTAACCTTGCCTTGTTCCTTATTACTTGTCCATATTCATCTTGGTTGTTCTTGAAAATCCACTTTGTTCCAATGACATTATGAAATTCCTTGGGTCTTTCTACAAGGGTCCACACTTTGTTGCGTGTGAAGTTGTTGAGTTCTTCATGCATGGCATCTATCCAATCCGGATCGTCAAGGGCATCTTCCACCTTAAGGGGTTCAACACAAGAGACAAACGAGTGATGTTCACAAAAGTTTGCCAAACGTCTACGAGTAGTTACCCCCTTTTTGATGCTTCCGTGGATGTTCTCGGTGAGGTATTGAAGATGTTTTAGCTTGGTGGCCACTTTTTTCTCTTTGCGGTCAAGCTCTTCTTCACTTGGTTTTGGACTTGATGAAGAAGCTTGCCCTTGAGATTGCTTTAGCCTTGGAGACACTCTTCTCTTTGCAACCACAGGTTCTTGCTCAGTAGTAAGTGATGACGATGAAGACACTTGTGGTTGGGGTTGATCTAGATCTTGATCATGACTTTGAACTTGATCTTGAGCCTCAACGATTGGTTCTTCATTATTTGGAAGAGTTTGATCCTGATCTTTCTCAGGAATGTGAGGGTCTTGATCTTGTTCTTGGATAGGTTCATTACTTCCCAAGGCATCTTGTACTAGTGGTGTCGGTGATGACTTCCCTTGTGGAAAATCCTCAAGAGGGGCTCTTACTCCTTCTTCTTCTACTTGGACATGGGGTGTTTCTTGTGGGAGAATGTGGCCTATCCCCATTGTCCTTATAGCTTGTGAAGGAGCCTCATCACCTACAACACTAGGAACAATTTGCTCCGTGTGGGAGCCATTATCTTCATCAAACTCCACATTTACCATTTCCTCAATGCATCCGGTGGATTTATTAAGAACTCGGTAAGCATGAGAGTTTGATGCATATCCAACTAATGTGCCCTCATAAGTTCTAGACTCAAATTTAGCTAACCGGGATTGTTGTTTAAAATGAAACAATTACAACTAAATACCCTAAAGTATTTGACATTGGGCTTTCTCCCAATTAGGAGCTCATAAGGGGTCTTGTTTTTGAGCTTGCGAAGATAAAGCCGGTTTGAAGCATGGCATGCGGTGTTGATGGCTTCTGCCCAAAGCTTGTATGGTGATTTGTACTCATCAAGTATGGTCCTAGCCATCTCAATAAGAGTCTGATTCTTCCTCTCTGCAACACCATTTTGTTGGGGAGTATATGGTGCGGCATATTGGTGCTTTATCCCCTATTCACTCAAGAATTCATCCATTGTATAGTTTTTGAACTCGGTGCCATTATCACTTCGGATTGCCTTGATCTCACAGTTATGTTGACGCTGAGATTCTTTTGTAAAGTTGATGAAGGTTTCTTGAGTTTCATCTTTAGTCTTGAGAAAGAACACCCAAGTATATCTTGTGAAGTCATCAACAATGACAAGGCAATATATCCTTCCTCCCAAACTATCATATGTTGGAGGCCCAAATAGATCCAAATGGATAAGCTCGAGGGGCCTCAAGGTGGTGATGATAGTCTTCACTTTATGAGATTTTTCATGAAGCTTTCCGGCAATGCAAGCACTACAAGGACGATCTTTCGCAAAAGACACATTGGTTAGTCCAAGAATGTGCTCCCCCTTTAAGAGAGCTTGTAAATTTCTCATGCCCACGTGGGCTAGCCTACGGTGCCATAGCCACCCCACGTCGGCCTTGGCCATTAGGCATGTTGCAAGATGAGTTTTCTCTTTCGAGAAATCAACCACGTAAACGTTGTCTTCAACATGCCCAACAAAGACCACTTTGAGATTGCTCCTCTTAAAGACGGTCACATGGAGTTCACCAAAATGTGAATCATATCCGACACGAGCCAATTGAATAGTGGAAAGTAAATTGTAGTGAAGGGATTGGACAAGCATAACATTTGCAAGAGATGAATCATTAGAGATTACCACCTTGCCCAAACCCAATACCTTTCCCTTGCTATTGTCACCGAAGGAGATGTTCGAAGAGGCCTTGAGTGAATCAACGAACTCCACAAGCATCTCCCTTTCTCCGGTCATATGATTGGTGCATCCACTGTCGATCACCCATTGAGTTCCACCGGAGACATAGTCCTACAATAATCAAGCTTTGGTTATAGGTGCCCATTTTGCAACGGGTCCTGGTGAGTTAGCAACAAGGGTCTTGGGAACCCAAATAGTCCAAGCATAATCATCATAGTAAGTTCCAACAATTTTGCAAAGGTATAGCCATCATCTCCCCTCATGAGAACATATGATGGATTGTTCTTGCCGGCAAAATTCTTGGGAATGGCCTTGTCCCTAATGACCTTACCATTCCCAACACCCTTCATTTCCTTCTCCTTCTCCTTGTGCCCTTCTTGGACAAACACTACCTTTTGGGGAGGGGAAGGAGTCGGACCGATCTTCTTGTTCTTCTTCTTCTTCTTGTTCTTACCACTCTTAGATGCGGGATTAAACCCAACTCCCTCCTTGGCAACACACTCCTTTTGGTTGCTCAAGGGAACGTTTAGGTTTTTCTCCCCTTGGATGCATGATACAAGCCCTTTCTCAATTTGAGCTTTCAACTTCTTATTTTCCTCTTGAAGGGAGGTGCAATCATGAGCAAAGTTAGCCGTACAAGAATCATCATTTAAATCAATATTAGGTATGGAAGTGAGAGCATTAATGGTTGTAGCTTTTAATTGAGCATAAGACTCGGTGAGAGCAGTGAGGTCACCTTTGACAACCTTGGACCTAATCACAAGGAACTCATGCTCCTCAACAAGTCTTGTATGGTCAACTAGAAGTTTTTCAACTCTAACGTTAAGAGCATCTTTATTCTCAAGAGCAAGTTGCAAAGCATTGTTGGTTTTAACAAAGTCAATTTGATGAGCAGATAAGGCTTCCTCAAGTGATGCTCTCATGACACTCTCTTCATTAAGTTCGTGCTCGAGGAGATCAACGCTCTCTTTTTCCTCTATAAGGAGGTTCTCAACGTTCTCAATAAAGTCATCGCGTTCGGCGAGTGACTTAAGGAGATCGCCAAAACGAGCATGAGCTTCACCATGAAGAGTTTTCATGAAAGCCATTAAGGATTCCTCATCATTATCCACACCCTCCTCACACTCATCCTCCACTATCTCACATGAGACATTGGGAGTGTAGTTGTCGGGTCTCTTGGGTTTGGACTTTGTTTTTACCTCTTTGGCCATGAGGCATCGATGAGTGAATGGCTTGTCCTTGTTTGGAGAGTCGAAGAGGCCGGTGGTGGAGGAGGAGGTAGTGGCATGCATGGCGAAGGCGGCCGTGCCCACTTGATCATCATCACCGTCATCTTCATCTCCAGACATGTATTCTTCATGAACAAGAGCCTTGTCATCCTTCCTCTTTGCAAACTTGGTGAACTTCTTCTTCTTAAGCACAAGCTTCTCGGACTTGTCTTCATGTCTCTCATATGGACAATCATGAACAAAGTGTCTTGGGCTATCACAATTGTAGCATTTCCTTCGTCCAAAAGATCTTCCTTGAAGATTTCTTGCTTTGTTTGCCATGGTCCCAGAGTACTTCTTGACTAAGAGAGCCAAGTCTACTACAAAATCATTTGCCGGGCACGAGGTATCATTATCCTCCTCACATATCTCTTCACTCACTTCTTCCTCCCTTGAGGATTGGCTCATCACTTTCTTGGCCTTCAAGTCAAGATTGGAGTTCTTGGTTGCTTGAGCTATTGCAAATGTTTTCTTGGACTTGGTTTCAAAAAGAACATGGGTAGAGAAGGTGGAAACAACTTGAGCCGAAGTCAACTTGTGATAGTCTGGACGTTGATGAATGTCAGGGGTTGGGTGTGACATATGCCAATGGATGGCTTATCATGGTGGGGGCAAGTAGAACATCGCCGATGCCTGGAAACGGGATGAGGCGTAGACACGTACGCCGGCAAACTTTACCAGGTTCGGGGCTCTCCTAGGAGATAAGACCCCTAGTCCTGCTCTGCGGGGTCTCCGCATGATCACTAAGGCAAAAGTGAGTACAATGGTGCTCCTCGAGCTGTATCTGTGGACAGGAGGAGGCTAGGCTAGCTCTCTTCCTTCTCTAAGGTCTGGTCTAGTTCTAATGGGTCCGAACCCTTGGCATGGGTGCCCCGGGGGGTTTATATAGGCCTACCCCCTGGGGGTACAATGGTAAACCGACTGGGCGCAGGGCCCAGCCACCAGTCTCTTCGTCCGCCGGCTTCTCTGCCGACTGCTAGGGCCCGCCGGCTGGTGGCCCCCGCCGACTGGTCTGGTACGGAGCCGACAGGCCGTACCCGCCGCTTGCGGGTCTTGCCGGCTGCTGATTACTGTAGCCATGCTTCTAATGACGCAGGCTTGGTCATGGGGTCGTGGCTACAGCCCTGCTATCGGGCGGGCGATTACTGTAGCCACTCCCCGTCTCGTCTGGTTAATGGCGCGTGGAACCCGTGGGAGGGGCAGGCCGACTTCCGAGGGCCGGCTCCCTTCGGGTCCGGCTGGTGGCACTCTTGCCGTCTTCTGGACTCTCGCTGACCAGTAGGGCCCATCGTTCATAGACCGTACCGACAGGCCGTCGTGGGTGCAGGGCTCCGCCTACTGTTGCTGATGTCAGGGATGGCACGGCCATAGTGCCCCGCCGGACGGAGATCTCCACTGGTACGGCGCACTGTGGTCTTGCCATCCCATGAAAAGGGGAGGGAGTGGGCTTTAGTGTTGCCACTCCCCGTCCCATCCCCCCTTACGTGGGCATAGGCTTTGTTGGTGTCGTGGGCCGACTCCCCATGGTCGGCTTCTCTGGGAGCCGCCTGGCGGGAGTCGGCCCGCCTTGACCTCGCCTCCAGGACTCGGCCGCATGCGGGCAGTCGGCTGTTCCTTTAGCCGGCCTCTGGAAGGCAGCTCTCCATCCTGGTGTCTTGAGGGGCGCAGTCAGCCCCGATGTCTTAAAAGGTTCTGGGCCTCGGGTTAGCCTACCCGTGGCCCATTACTCCGACAGTAGTCCCGAAGCTGGTGAGGAGCCTCAACAGTTTCTTTCTCCGAGTGCTTGAGGTGAGACCTCGTTTGACTTCTGTTGGGCCGACTGGTAGGAGTCGGAGTCGCCTGACCTTGACTAGTCCAGAAATGCTTTCGAATTCCCCAGCGGGAACTCGGTAGCATATGAGCTAAGCTTCCTGACCGCCACCCACTCCGTGCCCTCCATGTGGCAACCAATGGCCGGGCCAGCCTGCCTACCCCTCCGCGAGATGGGACATGCCCGCAGGTGGGGCCCACCACTACCACGCCTCGGCGAGCGAGCGGATCTGCTACGGCCGTGGGGGGCGGTTGAGGTTCCCACGGAATTACCGCGTGCAGTAATTCCCACTACTGCCCCCTCGGCTTCGCAGCCACTGGGCTATAAGTAGGGGGAGGAGGGGAAGCGGCGGAGCACGCGCGTCCCACCTCCCAATTGCTTCTTCTCCTTCTTCTCCCTCTTCGCTCCTCGAGCCTCGTCGAACGTCGCGGCGGTCCACTCACGATGAGCTCTTCCTCCGCCGTTATGCCCCCGACGGTGCACTCCCACACCTAGAATGGTTCGTAGGTCCACGAGGATCACATCGACTTCCTCTGCAAGACGCGTCGACTGCCTGGCGAGGACCTCGTGAGGGTCCGCCTCGTGCAGAGGGGAGAGACCTCGCCGGCGCCGCAGGAGGGCGAGCGGGTCGTCTTCCGCTCGCACTGCCTGCGCGGCCTGGGCCTACCGGCGAGCAACTTCTTCCACTCCTTCCTTGAGTTCTACGGACTCCAGCCTCACCACCTTACTCCCAACACGATGGTGTTGCTGTCCGCCTTCGTCACCCTGTGTGAGGGCTTCATCGGCGTTCTCCCCACCATGGAGCTCTGGGGGAGTTCTTCTTCTCCAAGCTCGGCACCCAGGCCGCGGGCGTGCCGGCTCAGTGCGGCGCGTTCATCGCCGTGCGGAGGTCGGGGGCCGACAACCCGTTTCCCTCCATCAAGCTGATCAAGTCGGTGAAGATGTGGCAGCGGTCGTACTTCTACATGAAGAACGTCTCCGCGGAGGGCGACTAGATCAACCTGCCGGCCTTCGTAGCCGGCCCGCCAGCTGGGAGGCAACCCAACTGGTCGTACCGGGCCCGGACGTTGACGCAAGCGGGAGCCGGTGCCGTTGCGCAGCTTCGAGTACTGGCGCAGTCGGAGGGCCTGACAGGGCCGGACTTGTTGGCCGCCTTCGTGGCCCGCCGAGTGCTCCCTCTTCAAAGTCGCCCCCACATGATCTGCCAGATGAGCGGGCACCGGGACCCGAGTCGGATGTGCACCAAGGAGATGCCTCGCGAGGAGGTGGCCTATATGGTGAATTATCTGGCGATCTGCGACCTTCAAGAAGACTGGCAATTCGGCAAGGAGCCGTATTCACGTGCCGCCCCTCCGCCTCTGGTGAGTCGTTTTCTTTTTCTCTTTCTCTCTGACTTCTTCATTGCCGAGTCCGTTTTGTCTGATCTGACCAGCTGGCTTTGGTCAGAACCCCCTCCTGCAGCCAGCAGCCGGCACCGCGGGGCCGGACCGCGAATTCCTCCCCAACCGGGTAGAGAGTGATGTTGATGACCCCGACCTGGGGCGGCGGCCCTGGAGGATGACGCCGAGGGAGGAGGCGGCGCAGCGGGCGGCCCGAGACTTGGGGCCAGTCTCGAGGACTGGCCCGATGATGACGAGGAGGTCGTCCCACGCCACCAGCCAGGAGCCAGCTAGTCGGGCGCGGGCTCGTCAGCTCCGCCAGACGCACAAGGCAGCGACAAGAAGCGCAGGGCCGGGGCGAGCCTGTTTGGCAGCCAGTCGAAGAAGCCCAAGGGCTCAGCCGCGGCGACCAAGCAGGACGAGGCGGCCGCAAAGGCCAACCGCTTCCACAAGGTGGTGAAGACGTTGCAGCTTATTTCAGCGTAAGCACAACCTCCCTTCGTATCTTCGTATTTCTTTATTGAGTTTGTCTGAAATTTCTTCACTTTGTTTTCCGGCTTTAGGGCCCCTCTCTCTCTTGAAAAGTCGGCCGCCGGCTCCATCGGGAAGTCGGCGGAGACCTCCTCCACCACTCGGTGGGTTGACCCCGCCGCTGACCTTCGGGAGGCGACGGAGCGGAACGCGTGGGAGGCGCATGAGGAGTGGGAAGCCGCCCGCCTGAAGAAGGCGGAAGCCGACAAGGCGGAGGCTGCCGCTCTGAAGAAGCTGGCGGAAACCGAAGCCGCCGATACGGAGAAGAAGCGCGCGGAAGAAGATGCACGCCACCAGTCGGCAGTGTTTTTCGTCCCCTTGAACTCCGCACCGCCGCCACCGGAGTTCTCGACGCAGACTGGGGAAGCCGGCGACGAGAACCCGGTCATGGAGAGGGACGCCAACGTCACCACTACGCCGGAGGTTGTTGTGCCAACACTGCCACCCTCCGGAGGCACGCCAGCGGACAACTGATGGATCCGCCGGTGCCGCCAACCAGAGGCGCGGCGGCGACGGGCCTGGCCCTCGAGGTCAGTCCACCGTCGCGCCGCAGTCTCGCGAAGGCGGCCTCAGCGCCGCGTCCTCTGGATAGCGGCGCTGCGAGCTCCTCGATCCCGGACACCGAGGTGTCGAGCGCTGCGCCCACCGGGTGGGTGCGGGGAGGCAGGACGGGCCCGTTGAACCAGGAGCTCTTGGACGTCCAAGCCAAGCTCTGGGCCGAGGGCGATGCCATCAAGGAGTGCACCAAGGTATACCTGGCGTCATGAACGGCCATCCGGGTACGCATCCTTTCTTTTCTTTGCTTCCTTGTTTTTTCTTTGTGGGGGCGCGCAAGCGCACCCACTGCGTGTAGTCCTCGAGTTTCGGGTCGGCTGCTGAGCAGGTGGCTCGGAACTCCAATCGGCAAGTTCCAAGTACCAACGTTTTTTTTCTGAAATTTTGATGCAGGATTACCACAATCTTCGTGTGACCTCCTTCAACGCCAATGTTGAGGAGCTGGCCAAGCGGACCGCCGACTTATCGGACAGTCGGGGTGAGTTTTCTTTTTCCTCTGCGGGGGCGCGCTGGCGCACCCGCGGGTTGTAATCCCCGAGATTCAGGCCGACAGCGGAGCAGTCGGGCCGGATCCCCCCGGCGACCTTTCTTCTTTGCTGACGACTGACATCCCTCCCCCTCTTTTTTTAGAGGCCAACGCCGCCCTTCAGCAGCAGCTAGGCGAAGTCAAAACCGCGCTGAGCGTTAGGGAGGAGTGCGGCCGGCTGACGGAGGAGCGCGACCGGCTGGCTATGCAGCTAGCGGAGCAGAAAGAGCTGCTCCAGAGGGCCTAGAAGGAGGTGGAGGACAAGGAGACCGCCCTTCTCGCTGAATTTGAGTCCGAGCGCTCCTCCTGGACTGACAAGGAGGCGACGCTAGTCTCCGGCTTCCAGGCGATCGAAGATCTTGTCGATGGTGAGCTTCCATTTGTTTCCTTTTCCGGGCTGCCGACTGCTGGTCGAGTCGGCCTTAAATTTTTAACTTTGTTTCTTTGCTCTTCTTCCTTAGCAGATTTCTTCCCTGGCCATTCTGACGCCGCCAATCAGGCCATCGAGGCTGATCGTGAAGCACAGAGGGCGGACAACGCACAGGTCGCCGTCGACGCCCCCCGAACTCTTAACGAACAGATTCTGAGCATCGAAGCCCGTCTTCGGCCTGCCCACCGGATGTTGCGCCGGCTTCAGCGTGTCGGCGCCCAGGCGATTGCCGCCCTGTGGCCGGACATGCAGGTGCCACGCACCCCCAGCCGGACTGCCGACTGGTTGGAGGTGGCAGCCAGCCGTCTTGAGGCCTGGAAGGGTTCTGCAGCCTGGGCTGGAGCCCGTCGGGCCTTGGAATTCGCCAAGGCGTGGTATCCTGGGCTGAGTTTAGCCCAGTTAGCCACGTTCCGGCTGGAAGCTTAGGCGGAGCTGGCAACGGTGGAGGACGATCTCGTCAGGCGCGCCACATTGATCGCTGAGTACACCGACACCAGTGTCTTCGTCCTAGAGCGGGCTGAGAACGGCGAGGAGGCGCCGCCGGAGTGGTTCGGGCTAAACCCGGACGATGGCGAGGACTCGGCGGAGGTGATCGACTCCAGTGGCGAAGAGGAAGGCGAGGATGAGGAAGGAGACGAGGAGGAGGCGCCAGAGGTCAAGGCAGACGGCCATCCCCAGCCCGACCGCCCTCCAGCAACGAGCCGCGCACAACTGAGCCAGTTGTTGCCAGGGGTGATCAGGTGGAGACCAACCAGCCGACTGCCCCACCAACTAGCACCGCCGACCCCTCTGGTCCTCCGAGCCCGTCTGTGGCTTCCTAGGCTGCCACTTTATCTTTGTTTTTCCTGCTTAGTAGTCTCAACGAACTTGTTATTTTGCACAATTCCACCCACTGGGTGTGGGTGTATCTTGAACTCCTATTTGATGATTCAGCCAAGGGCCTTCCTATGTAAATATTTATCCGTGTTCTATCTCTTCTTGCTTATTGCTCTTTGGCTTTTTCCTCTGCTGCCTTCCCTTGGTTGTCGTTTGGCTAGTCGGACAGCCGCTCTGCGGACTACCGCTAGATCAAATACTTGGCTTCTTTGGGAGACAAGTACTTAGCCATTTAGAGTTTTTAGCAAGTTAATTTAGAAAATGGTGAGCCGGTTGCTCGAGAGTCGGTTGCGAAAGGCTGGAAACCGGCTTTAAGCTATGTGCATGCTTTGAGTCCTTAGCCATTCACTACTTGGGAAAACCTTATACACAGGATCTTACCAGCAGCGCGGTATAAAAAGAGACGCTACTGCTAATTAGTAGTAGCGCGGGTTATAAACCCACGCTACTACTAAATTGATAGTAGTAGTGCGGCTTATAAACCCACGTTACTACTAAGTGGTCTTCACCATGCCCGACGGAACAAGCA
The DNA here is from genome assembly GCF_002162155.2 of Triticum dicoccoides. NCBI lineage: Eukaryota > Viridiplantae > Streptophyta > Magnoliopsida > Poales > Poaceae > Triticum > Triticum dicoccoides. The sequence goes on along the minus strand of NC_041380.1, from coordinate 525,103,833 downwards.
GTAGTAGTAGCGCGGGGTATAAACCCACGCTACTACTAACTTGATAGTAGTAGCGCGGTGTATAAACCCCACGCTACTACGTGGTCTCATCATGCCGCCCGCGATATAGAGAAGAGAGCAGCCATCAAATTTTCTTTACTCGTCGGCCTGGTAAAATTTTCTATCTTGGAGAGAGCTACCGTCCGTCCCCTTCCCTCCTCCCAGTCCCAGATCACCGCTGCCACCCAATGTCGACCTCGCCGCCGGCCATGGCCTCCACTCTCTCCCCCACAGCCTTCGCCACCACCCTCTCCCATCCAATCACCTCACCAGAAGACAATAGAAGAGAGAGATCGAGTGAGCAGGTCGAGCGGCGGCCATGGCGCCCCCAGATCCATCCGCCGTTGTCAAGGTCCTGGACGGAGAAGCTCGCGAGCTGGCTTCTACTCGCCCGTGACGCACGCAGCTCTTCCTCACCCATCTCTTGCCCATCAAGGTAATCTCTTTCCCATCTTCTCCTCTTCGATCTGCTCTTCTCACCTTCCCTTCCTCCCTTCCCTGATATGTCGTTCCCTTCAACACGCAGGTGCAGGCATGCGGCAGACACCACCAGTGCCCAACCCTAGCCAGCGGAGCGGCGCGGCGCACAACGGCATTGATGCTGGTCGTACCTCGGAGCGGAGACGTTTGGCCTGCTCCTGGTCGGCTTCCCATGCCTGCCCGCGCCTCTGGTAAGCCCCTCCACTCTTCTCTATGATCTCTCATCATCAGTTGGCTGGTAATCTTATTATTCCTGCTGCTTGCTGGGTGCCGTAAAAATTAGTGACAGACTGAAACTTTCAGCAGAGATATAAATAAACGTTTATGAGCGACCCTCACTGCTGTGGAGCTGTGGTCCTCATCTAAATCAAACGTGTACAGATTATTGTAGGCAACTATCATGTTGTATCATCTGCAAATGCTCAGTTCATGCGGGAGTTTTTTTCCCAATGTGCAGTGCCAACCGTGCAGAGGCCGGGAGTCAAGGCGGAGGATGAGATCGGGAGGCCCCGCGGCTCCACACCGGCATCGTCGCCGCCGCCTCACAAGTTGTAACCAATATAGAAAAGCTATATGACTCGATCCAGGATCTCCCGGCTCTCTCTGATCCCGTCTCAGCACAAACTTTTAATCTTTTTTCTTTTGAGTAGAATTTTAATCTTTTTAGTTCCAAGTTCTGAACATATGAAGATCCAACATCTAATTTATTTCTCATAGATGAGTGATGGACGATGCAGCGGAGGAGGCATACCAATGGCAGGTTGTAGCAAATCAGGAGGCCGCCGCCGTCGGCGGACGCTGCCGAGTGGAGAAACTACGTTGACGGTGGACGCTGTCGAGTGGAAAAACTACAGCGGACTGGTGAGATAACTGAAATATCATTACAGCGACTCCATGCATGGTATGTTCCCCTTTTGCCATATTTTACATACGCATCTTATATATTCTTTGAGATCTAAGCCCTTAGAGACAATAGATTCTGATCTTCTGGTCTTTGCCTGCTGATGCTTTTATTATTCAAAGTGGTTCAGTTCCAGTACGTACAGACTAGCCATATTAGGGCATGTACAATGGGGGCAGCACTTTGGTGCTGCTCCAGCCCATCCACGTAGGTTTGTAAACTGAAACCACCATATGAAATTACTCTTAGAAAACGCTACAGACTCCTTTGAGGGTCCATCTATCCTCTTTTCTTTCTTTATGTCTCCATTCTCTCTCTCACTTTCCTTCAATACAACATGGCATGCAGCCTCGCACACACACAGCTCCCACCATCAAAGCAAAGCTTTTGGCAGTAGGAGGCAGCCTCCTCTGCAAGCACCCACTTTATTCTGAGCACAACATTTTTAACCTTTCCGGACCACTCGAACCTACGTGGATACTAGGGCAGCTGTCCACTCTGAAGTATTGGCCATGCCCTTATGACTTGCAGGATTTTTTTTACTTTTTGTACATTCTCATTTAAGTTTTCTTGCGATAGCACACTAATTAACAGAAAAACCTTATGGCATATGACCTTTTCTATGTGTGACGTATATGTAAAGTTAGTTTTCTCTTAAAAAAATCATCCGTCGATAAGCTGAATTAGAGGGAAATTCATGGAAAGTGAACCAGCATACAAACCATAGTAATAATCCCAGTGAACTAGCTCTACGGACTAGCATACATGTTATATAGAAACAAGGGGTTTGCCATGCTACAACAGATTCCTGACTAAATTTATCTATTCTACTTGGTCTTTTGATTTGAAACATCTATATATTCCTCATAAACATATTGGTTTTGCTACCAGCAGTAGGTGCTTTCTTTGTTCTGCAGCTGGGATTTCAGTAAAAAAGAATGTTTAACCTTCAGTGAATATGCACAGTACCAAGACTTTGTTCTGCAGCTCGCACGCCGCATCCGTGGCGAGAGGGCCTAGGCTGCTCTATGCGCGTCGTCGTCTTTGCCAGTTGTGTTAATCAGTGGAAATGCGAGAGGGCCACGCCTCACTAGTAATCTTGTTGTTTGCCTCTGAACCTGAATGAACAGCCTTGCTCATTTAGTTCTATGTGTCCATATGATTTATTCTTTGCTGTTTTATCCTGTTGTTCCTTTTGATCCCTGTGACTGTTGCAATCAACTCTCACATGTACCATGATGCTAACTGGTAAATTAGGACAAGAGATGTTTCTATTTTGCACTACTCACACTGCACATACTGTCATTCATCTGATGGGTTTCTTGCACCTGCAAATGACATCGTCATGATGTTGTCAACGGTGTGGCTGAGGCAGAAGGTGTAACCAAATATGATGCAGGTGAAGCTGCTACAGATCAGAAAGGTGAACATATGTTCGCCTATATTAAGATATTTTCAATAATTTAAAGCTGAAATGATACCCTGTAGCGAACTGGGATTATGGTCTGTCTCTTAAACTATCTTTTATCTTGTCCATAATGCTTCCCTGCAGAGCAAAAAGGTTCAACAACCATGAAATCCTAGCTGAGGACGTGTGAGACTGGGATATAGCCAGTGACCGGGGGCAAGGACATTTCTCTTTTAATTTATTTTCAATCTTCCAAGCCTGGACATAGTTATTGTATCTTATTATCGTCTTTGGAAGTGGCCGAACCCTTCTGTGAACCCTGCGCAAGCAGGAGCTAACTAACAAGTTTTCAGTTTCTCGACTGGGTGCATGGTGATCGATGAGGACTACTGCGGCCCGATGGGAGTCGTGCTCTTCAACTACTCGGAGGCAGACTTCACCGTGAAGCCCTGCGACCGCGTCATACAGATTATCGTCCAGGTGATTGCGACGTAGGAGGTCCTCGGGGTGGAGAACCTCGACGCCACCGTCCGGACGTCACCGAGGTGGAGGACGACGCCACCGTCCGGAGTTCCTCAAGGTGGAGGACCTCGACGCTTTGTACATACATCTAGAGAAGTGGTCTGGTTAGGTTGGTGGTGAAATGCTAGAGAAGGTACCAACCTTTTGATGATGGTTGTGTGTGTCCTCGCGATCTCTTCGAGTTGAGATGTTGAATGATGCATCCATGAACACTAAAAGTGTTAAGATGGTTCTGTGAAATTTATTTTGCACTGGACGTGTCTCGGATCTCCATTCATGAATACTACATCTATTTTTATTTTTTTAATTCCTAATTTTCTACTAGTAGCGTTGGAAAAAAAGTGCCCTACTAGTATTTAGGATACTAGTAGCACTGGTATTGTAGGCACGCTATTACTACTTCATTAGTAGTAGCGCGAGTTTGTAATAGCAGTAGCAGTAGCGCGAGTTTGTTAGTAGTAGCGCGGGTTCCTCCCACGCTACTACTAACTATTAGTTGTAGTGCCTTATTAGTAGCGCCGGTACCCGCGCTACTGATACACCTAAAACCCGCGCTGCTGCCAGCCTTTTCCCTAGTAGTGATTTTTCATATGGACACCCAATCTACCTTACTCCTGCTTTCCAGTTAGTCGCTCTGCGATCTGCGGCTTCTAATATGAGACAGCTTGAGTGCCACACACTACTTGTCCGGCTGCAGGAAGTCATTTCATAGCCCAAGACGGCAAGTCCCTGATACGTCCATTCTGCATCATGCTTTTATATCGATATTTATCGCATTATGGACTGTTATTTCACTTTATGTCACAATACTTATGGCTATTCTCTCTTATTTTACAAGGTTTACATAAGGAGGGAGAATTCCGGCAGCTGGAATTCTGGGCTGGAAAAGGAGCAAATATTAGAGACCTATTCTGCGCAACTCCAAAAGTCCTGAAACTCCACGGAACGTCTTAAAATAAATAAAGAAAAATCCTCGCCAAAGAAGAAGGCCAGGGGGCCCACACCCTGCTCACGAGGGTGAGGGGCGTGCCCCCCCCTAGGGCGTGCCCCCTACCTCGTGGGCCTCCTGGTGGCTTTCCGACGTCCATCTTCTCCTATATGAGGTCTTTCGATGAGAAAAAAATAATAAGGAACTTTTCGGGATGAGACTCCACCGCCACGAGGCGGAACCTTGGCGGATCCAATCTAGAGCTCCGGTAGAGCTGTTCAGCAGGGGATACTTCCCTCCGGGAGGGGGAAATCATCACCGTCGTCATCACCCACGCTCCTCTCATCGGGAGAGGGCAATCTCCATCAACATCTTCACCAGCACCATCTCATCTCCAAAACCTAGTTCATCTATTGTACCCAATTCTTGTCTCAAAGTCCAGGATTGGTGCTAGTAGGTTGCTAGTAGTGTTGATTACTCCTTGTAGTTGATGCTAGTTGGTTTATTTGGTGGAAGATCATATGTTCAGATCCTCTGTGCATATTATTACACCTCTGATTATGAACATGAATATGCTTTGTGAGTAATTACGTTCGTTCCTGAGGACAAGGGAGAAGTCTTGCTATGAGTAGTCATGTGAATTTGGTATTCGTTTGATATTTTGATAAGATGTATGTTGTCTAGCCTCTAGTGGTGTTATGTGAACGTCGACTACATAACACTTCACCAATATTTGGGCCTAGAGGAAGGCATTGGGAAGTAATAAGTAGATGATGGGTTGCTAGAGTGACAGAAGCTTAAACCCTAGTTTATGCGTTGCTTCGTAAGGGGCTGATTTGGATCCATATGTTTCATGCTATGGTTAGGTTTACCTTAATACTTTTGTTGTAGTTGCGGATGCTTGCAATAGAGGTTAATCATAAGTGGGATGCTTGTTCAAGTAAGAACAGCACCCAAGCACCGGTCCACCCACATATCAAATTATCAATGTATCGAACGCGAATCATATGAACGTGATGAAAACTAGCTTGACGATATTCCCATGTGTCCTCGGGAGCGCTTTTCCTATTATAAGAGTTTGTTCCGGCTTGTCCTTTTCTACAAAAGGATTGGGCCACCTTGCTGCACTTTATTTACTTTTGTTACCTGTTGCTCGTTACAATCTATCTTATCACAAAACTATCTGTTACCACTTATTTCAGTACTTGCAGAGAATACCTCGCTGAAAACCGCTTATCATTTCCTTCTGCTCCTCGTTGGGTTCGACACTCTTACTTATCAAAAGGACTACGATAGATCCCCTATACTTGTGGGTCATCAAGACTCTTTTCTGGCGCCGTTGCCGGGGAGTGTAGCGCCTTTGGTAGGTGGAATTTGGTAAGGAAAAATTTATATAGTGTGCTGAAATTTACTGTCACTTGTTACTGTGGAAAGTAATTCTCTGAGGGGCTTTTTCTGGGTATCTTCACCCCATCCAGTAGAGCAAAGAGTTGCTCCTCAACCTACTGAACCTATTGAAAATGAAACTCCTTTTGAATTTCCTTCGGGTATGATGGAAAAACTGCTAGCTGACCTTTTTACAGGAGATGGAACAAAGCATCCTGATGAGCACTTAATATATGTGGATGAAGTTTGTGGATTATTTAAGCTTGCAGGTATACCCGATGATGTTGCTAAGAAGAAGGTCTTCCCTTTATCTTTGAAGGGAGACACAATGATATGGTATAGGCTATGTGATGATATGAGATCATGGGACTATAAAAGATTGAAGCTGGAATTTCATTGAAAGTATTACCCTATGCATCTTGCTCATCGTGATCGCAATTATATATATAATTTCTGGCCTCGCGAAGGAGAAAGCATCGCTCAAGCTTGGGGGAGGCTTAAATCAATGTTATATTCATGCCCCAATCATGAGCTCTCGAGAGAAATAATTATGCAAAGTTTTTATGCTCGGCTTTCTCATAATAATCAAACCATGCTCGATACTTCTTGTGCTGGCTCTTTTATGATGAAGACTATTGAATTCAGATGGAATTTATTGGATAGAATTAAACACAACTCTGAAGATTGGGACCTCGACGAAGGTAAGGAGTCAGGTATGACACCTAAGTTTGATTGTGTTAAATCTTTTATGGATACCGATATTTTCCATAAGTTTAGCACTAAATATGGACTTGACTCTGAGATAGTAGCTTCTTTCTGTGAATATTTTGCTACTTATGTTGATCTCCCTAAGGAGAAGTAGTTTAAATATCATCCTCCCATAGAAGTAAAAGTAGCTGCACCTATTAAAGTTGAAGAAAAGACTGTCACTTATAATGATCCTATTGTTCCTACTTCTTATATTGAGAAACCACCTTTCCCTATTAGAATAAAGGATCATGCTAAAGCTTCAACTGTTGTTCGTAAAAGCAATATTAGAACTTATACACCTCCTGAGAAAGTTAAAGTAGAACCTAATATTGCTATTGTTAAAGATCTCTTGTCTGATAATATTGATGGGCATGTTATTCAGTTCAAAGGTGAAACTGGTAGAATTGCTAAACCTTGTGATAAAGATAAACATAGACCTGTGGTAGGCGTGCCTATTATTTCTGTTAAAATAGGAGATCATTGTTATCATGGCTTATGTGATATGGGTGCTAGTGCTAGTGTAATACCTATTGACTTATACGAAGAAATTAAGAATGAAATTGCACCTATTGAGTTAGAAGATATTGATGTTACTATTAAACTTGCTAATAGAGATACTATTTCACCAATTGGAATTGTTAGAGATGTTGAAGTCTTCTGTGGGAAAACTAAATATCATGCTGATTTTCTTGTTCTTACTTCTCCGCAAGATAGCTTTTGTCCCATTATATTTGGTAGACCCTTCTTAAATACTGTCAATGCTACCATAGATTGCACAAAGAATGTTGTTACTATTGGCTTGGATGATATGGTTCATGAGTTTAATTTCTCAAAATTTATTAAACAACATCGTGAGGAAGAATTACCTAGTAAGGATGAAATTATTGGTCTTGCTTCTATTGCCGTACCTCCTAGTGATCCTTTAGAACACTATTTGCTAGACCATGAAAATGATATGTTCATGAATGAAAGAAGGGAAATAGATGAAGTATTCTTTAAACAGGAACCTATTCTGCAACATAATTTGCCTGTTGAAATTTTAGGGGATCCTCCTCCACCCAAGGGTGACCCGTGTTTGAGCTTAAACCTTTGCCTGATAATCTTAAATATGCTTATCTTGATGAAAAGAAGATATATCCTGTTATTATTAGTGCTAACCTTTCAGAGCATGAAGAAGAAAGATTATTGAAAACTCTGAAGAAGCATCGTGCTGCTATTGGATATACTCTTGATGATCTTAAGGGCATTAGTCCCACTCTATGTCAACATAAAATAAATTTGGAAGCAGACGCCAAACCAGTTCGTGATCCTCAACGACGTCTGAATCCTAAAATGAAAGAAGTGGTAAGAAAAGAAATACCAAAGCTTCTGGAGGCAGGTATAATCTATCCCGTTGTTGATAGTGAGTGGGTAACTCCTGTCCATTGTGTCCCTAAGAAGGGAGGTATTACTATTGTTCCTAATGATAAAGATGAATTGATTTCACAAAGAATTATCACAGGTTATAGGATGGTAATTGATTTCCGCAAATTAAATAAACCTACTAAGAAAGATCATTACCCCTTACCTTTTATTGATCAAATGCTAGAAAGATTATGAAAACATACACACTATTGCTTTCTAGATGGTTATTCCGGTTTCTCTCAAATACCTGTGTCAGCTAGAGATCAATCAAAGACTACTTTTACATGCCCTTTTGGTACTTTTGCTTATAGACGTATGCCTTTTGGTTTATGTAATGCACCGGCTACCTTTCAAAGATGCGTGATGGCTATATTCTCTGACTTTTGTGAAAAGATTTGTGAGGTTTTCATGGACGACTTTTCCGTCTATGGTTCCTCTTTTGATGATTGCTTAAGCAATCTTGATCGAGTTTTGCAGAGATGTGAAGAAATTAATCTTGTCTTGAATTGGGAAAAGTGCCACTTTATGGTTAATGAAGGTATTGTCTTGGGGCATCAAGTTTCTGAAAGATGTATTGAAGTTTATAAAGCCAAGGTTGATGCTATTGAAAAGATGCCATGTCCCAAGGACATCAAAGGTACAAGAAGTTTCCTTGGTCACGCCGGATTTTACAGGAGGTTCATTAAGGACTTCTCGAAAATGTATCAGCCTCTGACTAATTTATTGCAAAAAGATATACCATTTGTCTTTGATGATGATTGTGTAGAAGCATTTGAAATACTTAAGAAAGCATTAGTCACTGCACCTGTTGTTCAGCCACCTGATTGGAACCTACCCTTTGAAATTATGTGTGATGCTAGTGATTATGCTGTAGGTGCTGTTCTAGGTCAAAGAGTTGATAAGAAATTAAATGTTATTCATTATGCTAGTAAGACTGTAGACAATGCTCAAAGAAATTATGCTACTACTGAAAAAGAGATTTTAGCGGTTGTATTTTCTTGTGATAAGTTCAGATCTTATATTGTTGATTCTAAAGTAACTATTCAAACTGATCATGCTGCTATTAAATGTCTGATGGAAAAGAAAGATGCTAAACCTAGACTTATTAGATGGGTTCTCTTGCTACAAGAATTTGATTTGCATATTGTTGATAGAAAGGGAGCTGAGAACCCCGTTGCAGACAACTTGTCTATGTTAGAGAATATTCTTGATGACCCACTACCTATTAATGATAGCTTTCCTGATGAACAATTAAATGTTATAAGTACTTCTCGTAGTACTCCATCGTATGCTGATTATGCTAATTATATTGTTGCTAAGTTTATACCACCTAGCTTCACATACCAACAAAAGAAAAAGTTCTTCTATGATTTGAGACATTACTTTTGGGATGACCCACATCTTTATAAAGAAGGAGTAGATGGTGTTATTAGACGTTGTGTACCTGAGCATGAACAGGAACATATCCTACGCAAGTGTCATTCCGAGTCTTATGGAGGACACCACCCTGGAGATAGAACTGCACATAAGGTATTGCAATCTGGTTTTTATTGGCCTACTCTCTTAAAGGATGCCCGTAAGTTTGTCTTGGCTTGTGATGAATGTCAAAGAATTGGTAATATTAGTAGACGTCAAGAAATGCCTATGAATTATTCACTTGTTATTGAACCTTTTGATGTTTGGGGCTTTGATTATATGGGACCTTTTCCTGCCTCTAATGGATACACACATATTCTAGTTGTTGTTGATTACGTTACTAAGTGGGTAGAAGCTATTCCAACAAGTAGTACTGATCATAACACTTCTATTAAAATGCTTAAGGAAGTTATTTTCCCGAGGTTTGGAGTCCCTAGATTGTAACATCCCAAAATTCTAAATTTTGGAATGTTATAAACAAATAGATAGATTTGATTGATTGTTGGATTGATTGTCTGAAAGTGAGTGAATTCGAAACTTTTCAAAGTTAAATGAGAGGGAATAAAAGGACTTTCCCAAACTTTCATATTTGCTTTCTGATCTCCATGAATTCAAATGCTTTTCAAACACAAAACCCTTGAGCGAAGATAACATGACTTCTTCCATTTAAAAATGAAAAGGGTGTTTGAAAAATAACTGAATTTCATTTGGAAATATTACAATTCTGAATCTTTATGCGACTCAATGATTTTCAGGGAGAAGATAAAATGACTTCTTCAAATTATATGAAATATGAGTTGGAAGTTTCAGAGAATTTAATTCAAAGCCCCCTTTGAATTTATTTTCAATTTGGAATGTTATACGTTAGATCATCATGCATATCTTATTTTCTTGCATTTTGGTCGATCCTAGAAATTTCACGCAACTCAAGGACCTTCGGAGAGAGTTGGAGATTTCGTTATTTTCTTATTTGAGAGTTTTCTCGAATTGGAAAAAAGAGGATCATTTGATTTATTTATTTCATCTTCAATAATTTTTCCGGTGTCAAAATACATGAGAGAGGGAATAATATGACTTTCCCAAAATATAGGAAAAATGAAGATTTAATAAATAGATCAAATTTTTGTTTTCCGGTGTTTGTTTGCGTTTTATTTGGATAGGGAAAAATGCGCGTTTTTGAAAATTTTATTTTAGGTCCGGAGAAAATTTTATTTTGTTCGACTCATTTTTAGGAGTCGGGGAAAATTTACTTTTAGAATTTTGGAGCCCGTTTAGTTTTCTTTTTCGTTTTTTTTCTGCGCGCGGAATCAGTTAAAAAAAACTGGACCAAGGCCCAGCCGGGCCAAAGGCCCAAGCCAAGCCGCAGCCTCCCTGCGCGCAACGCAGCGCCAGGCGCCAGGAGCGCCCCAGGCCGCCACCTCTTGCTCCTGTACCGAATCCTAAAAGGATTCTAGGGCGCCCCTTGCCCCTTTTTCCTTATTTCGTTATTCCTATTCCTACTCTATTTCTTGTCCCCTACCCCAAGTAAACCCCCCCTCCCCAATATATATACCCAAGCACCCCCCCTCTAAACATCAAATCAAAACCCCTCTCTCCACCACCCAAGCCGCGCCTCACCCCGCGCCTCTCACCCGCGCCGCGCCCTGCGTCACCCGCCGCCGCCGCGCCTTGCCTACTCCGCCGCCGCCCCTCACCCACGCCACCGCCGCCACCGCCCAACGCCGCCGCCGCCGGAGCCCCTCACCGGAGACCTCGCCGGAGGTATCGCGCCGCGTCTCTTTTCTTTTCCCGGGATCGGTTTTCTTATAAATCGTTCCGATTCTTTTCTTCTTGACCGATTCGTTTTTCTTTCCGGTTCTTCGCTAAACCGTTCCGGTTTTCTAGATCGGTTTTCCGTTTCTTTCCGGTCTTTTTCTCTGAAAACCCTAGATTGGTTTTCGTTCTTCTTTCGGACCGTCCGTCTCAACGAACGTGATCACCGATTATTTCCCGGTTAATGACGCCCGTTCGTTTAACCGTTCGTCTCTTTCTTTTCGTCGGATTTATTCCGCGATCGCGATCTCAGATCCGATCTTCGTTCTAGCTTATCTTCTCGCCCATTTATCAGAATTAGGTGATTCAAGCGCCTAGAGTTTCGTCTCGAAACCGCCGTTCCGTCTAATCAACTTAAACAAGTTTTTGCTACTGTAAAATTTGACCTAGTTTCAACTTGCTAGAATCGAGATTTTTTCTTTTGCTGTTTGTTTTCCGTTTCTTTGTTTGATTCGTTCTTTCTTTGCAACCGGAGTTCTTAAGTTGAACTATCTGGTTTGTTCTTTCGTTTGAGTTTTGCTTGTGCTTTAGATGAGTACTTATTGTGTGGTTACTATTGTTTGCTTACGATAGATTGACCGGAGTGTGACGAGTAGATCTATCAAGAGTTTTAAGTGTGAATCATCTTCATCTACATTGCAGGCAAGTTCACACTTTGATCATACCTTTTCTACAACCCAGTTTTATTGCATTAGAACAATCCTTTCACATTGCATGATTAGGATCTAATTAAATTGTGGGATGGGAAGTAGATGAGGTAGTGCCTATTACCAGTTTATTATCAAACCTTTGGGAGTTACTTCTATGTTTGCTTATTATGCCATGCTATGCTAGTAGACGTGGATTGGGTGAGTGAAATCCATGACAGATGTGAGTTGATAATTTTAATGGTTTATCTAAGGTGGCAACTTAAACACACATCTGGGTGGATTGAGGCACCTGATGTCTATCAGGACTTGCCTGTTTTTTTTCGGACCGCCACCCAGGCTCAAAGGGATCATAAGATAATTCATGCTAGAAACTTCCGTGTGCAGCCACATGCTACTATGGGCTCTGGCATAGTTGACTAAGTTGTGCGAACTCTTACGGGGTGGACTAGCAGATGTAGGGGTTGTAGGTGGTACGGTCTACCCCACATGTAAGGTGCTAGCGCTTCTGAAAGACTATGTCTCGGTCATCCGTTTCTCAAACACCAGGTAGTGCGGGAAAACAAACGGAGGCGATCGAGTCATGTGGGGAAAAGTGCGCAAACCTCTGCAGAGTGTACAAACTAATCATGATTAGCCATGTCCCCGGTTATGGACAACTTGAGTATCTAGTACTTGAATATCATGTGAATCTCAACATGTTACTTCTAATTAATGTTGTTGGGTTTTAATTATTTTTAATTGGGATTGAGAATGCTGTCAACCATTCTCAATGTTTCGCAACCACCATGATAGTTAAATAAATTTATTCCTTTGCAGTAGGGAAAAATTGGCTTTACGCAAAAACCTTATAACCATAGAGCTTTTCCACCAGCCAAATATGCATATAGTGATAGCCATTGTTCATCATTTTCTCTATGGTGTGAATTTGCCAGTACATTCAATGTACTGACCCGTTTCGGGCTGCAACGTCTCATGTTGCAGGATTATCTTACGACGAGTAAGTGTTACGTTAGGGTTACGATTTCTACACTCAACTTTGCCGTTGGTGTTGATGGGAATCCACAACCTTGTTGCTTCCGCTATTTGGATTGAGGTAATAGTATTTACGTTACTTTATACATGTGATTTACCTCTGTTATAAATCCTTCGAGTACTGTGTGTGTCAGCATACCGATCCAGGGATGACACGTAAGCAAAGAGACTTGATCCATTCGGGTCGGGTCGCTACAAGATGGTATCAGAGCACATGTTGACTGTAGGACGTGACCCTAGAAATTGGCAAGCCCATAGCAAGGATTTTTCTCTACAACTTTCCCTTTCAAAAAGATTTTACCTCTCTTCTCTTCCGAACTTATTCAAAAAATTCCCTTTAGCGAGACCATACCCCTTTCCCCTTTTGACCACACGAAGATTCGACTGATGAGACCACTCCAAGAAGTACAAGGTATCAGACAACTATGACCACCTCGGAATGAGGAGTATTTTCCGTGCCTCTGAATAATGGAAACTACAATGGTTGAAGGCCGAAGAAAAGTAGAATTTGAAGGCTCTGAAGAATCCCCAGATTTGTATGACCTAGGACTGCTACCCTGATGGAACTTGACAGACTATGGAAGTTGTCAATACCCGAGATCAAGGTGTATCGGAGAAAGACCAAAACATGGAGAATGGAGAACTCAAGGATTTGTCAAAGAAACCCTAAGGCAGGAGATATCAACTGGCAAGATAGCTCATGGCAATGACAAGGGCAGAAACACGGTTATCCGTGATGTCATCACCTTGATACTGTGGTCACTGAGCTGAGCTAAGCATGCATTCCTTCAGAAGGATCGGATGGTAGAAGACTGATGGAGCATCTATCAGCAAAGGATGCAGTTTTAAACTTAGCTGGTGTATCACCAAGACCTGGAGTAGTACATCAAGAAGTTTAAGGTGGAGCTCCATGAAAGCATATTAGACAAGGAAGCATTTCGTGAAGAACTCAGGAACCAAAAGCTGAAAGTAGCCAAGCTGGAGGAGCTACAACCTCGAGATACCGGAGATTTGTCAGGAACTAAGGGACAGTATGACCATGGCTCATGCCAAGGATAATGAAACCCAGAAGTTTGAAATGCAACTTCGGAATATTAAAGGATGTCACGAGAGATTTCACATCAACAAAGATTGATCTGGCAAAAGAACTTGAGAAGACAAGCATGATTGGAAGAAGCCATTGGAGGCATGAACAAGGGTTGAAGAGTTTGTCTACATTGACCTTAGAAGACCAAACCCCTGTTATACACCTACGTTAGATGCGACGATTTGTGAGCTGTCATTTGTTTGATGTTTTTCGACAGCCACAACAAAAATCTGTCTTTTCAAAACTTTTGTTTGAATTGTGTGCATCCCTCTCTCTTGATCTCTCTTATCTCACCCCAAACCCATGGACCCAATAGAGGATGAATGGATATGAGCTTGTATTTACGGGACCGATGAGTCAATTGGAGACAAACCGATGGATTCAGAACATGGAGGATCATATGGAGAACAACCCTATAGTCGGAAAGGATATGGCCCAGCATGCTCTTCAATGCTTTGAAAGAGGTGCTGCTACTTGGTGGAGGATGTACCAAACCATCAATGGATGGCAAGGAGTAACCACTTGGAAAGAATTTAAGTTGACTTTGCTAAAGTCTCAGTTTGTGTCCCAGAAGTTGAAGCCTTATGGAAAAGACATGAAGAAACCTTGTGCATGCAAGATTTGTGGAGAAATCGGACACAACCATAAAGAACACAAGGATGAATGCCCTAACTGTGAAGGAAGTCACCCAGTTGAAGAATGCCCAACTAGGCAGATCACTTGTTTCTTGTGTGAAGGGACTACCCACTATCCTGCTCAGTGTCACATTTACCCCATGGTACAAAGAACCATCCAGCAGAAGGAAGAAGCAATGAAAGGAGCTCTTATGGAAAGTTTAGAAGAACCTGTGATGAAGGAAGAAGTGGAGTACACACCCAAAGAAGAGCCAATTAAACCCTGCACCAAGTCTTGCTATTCATGTGGAGAAGAAGGACACCTCTCCCAGAATTGTATGAATGGGGATCTAGTAGAATTCCCGGCTGAGGAAGTAGAGTATGACCCACAGGAAATAGAAGCCCTGATTGGAATGGAAAAGTCCAGAAAGATAAGTAGATTGGATTCCAGGAAGGACCTAAGTCATATCACCTGTTATAGGTGCAAGGAGTCAGGGCACTACCTCCACAGTTGCCCAAAAAGGAAGCCAAGAACCCAAGGAGGCTATATAATCACAAGGAAACCTCGAAACTAGTCAGAAGTAATATGTTTTCGTTGTAATGAAGCAGGGCACTTTGCCAGAGATTGTCCGAAGGAGAAGGAGACTTGTGATAAGTAGTTGAGTTTGTAATAGAAGAAATATAGTCGTAGTAGTGAGAACATTTTCCTTTATATTGAGGTGTTGAGTTGAGGCATGTAATGGAAAAGCGAGAGATTGTAATCATTGGAGAATGAATAAAGTTAGCATCGTTGGTACTGATATGGATTTTATGAGTTGTTACTCTATGAAGAAGGATTTTGACCATTTTGAGGATAAGAGAAATATGGTCTATGGAAGGTTTGTGTATTTTAAGGGTGGTAGTACCCTGTAAGAACCGTTGACCCCTGGAAAAGATAAGCATACTCCACTGAGTGGATTTCGGACAAAATGAATACAAGTTTTGTCTCGATATGTGTGATGCCCCAAGAGTATGTAGGATGAAGTTGGAGACCGTCAGTTGTTGGACCAAATGTGATCAAGGAGTCAGAAGAGAATGTTAGGTTGATTCGAGATAGACTGGAGGTAGCTCAGTCCAGGGCAGAAGAGTTATGTACACTCAAAAACGCAAGGGGGTAGTCTATGAAAATTGGAGATAGAGCATGTCTTCGTGTGACCCCTTTGCGAGGAGTTAAACGATTTGGAGTTAAGGGACAGTTAGCCCCGAGATTTGTAGGACCATGCCGAGTTTTGGAGCGTATGAGAGAAGTGGCCTACAAGTTGGAGTTACCCAAAGGACTGTCAGGAGTTCAAGATGTGTTTCACGTTTCCCAGTTGAAGAAGTGCCATGAAGAGATGGCCAATATTCCCCTGTAAGGATGCTTGACCGCGGAAAGGATAATGATGTTCCACGAAGTGGAATATGGACTTCATAAGTATAAGTTTTTATCTCGGTATGTGGAATAACCCACGAGGATGAAGAGATGGATTACTATTTGATATAAAGGAGGTATGATGTCGGAAATATGGATCAATGGAAATTCCATGATGAGTATGAGTAATCAGGTCCTAGTTTGGTGCCAATAGAAGGAAGGAAGACAGTACAATTGGATGGATTTAAGAATACTAGGAAGTTGGAATAATGATCAGTTGCCCGATGATAAGTTCAAGGACTACAAGTGATGAGATGGGCCATAACCCACAGGCCCCAGGACCTGCCAAGAAGCAAGCACATTCTTGCTGAAGGAAGGACCCTGGAAGAGGATATACCTTTGTCGATAGACGATCTTAGAGGAGTAACGCAAAACCTGAGAGTTGTGAAGGAATAATAGATGTTTGTTTGGCTTGCAGAATCTATGGAGTTATCCGAACTTGGTTCGTCGACAAGAGAGATTCTGCAATGCTTGTGAGGATGACCGAGTGTTAGAATGCAAGATTCGCTAAACTGTATACAAGGTAATGATTTGGGTGCGGGATGGATTGATCACCATACCGACTTACTCTTATTGTTCGCCTTGCTATATGGGATGGTAAATCTGAGTGACTTACCTATAGTAGAGAGACGGCGATATTAAACCTTGTTTAAACCTTAGAATGGTATAAGTATTTTTCCCTTGTACACGGCAGTTGTGCCAACCGTAGGTTATATGGTGAGGATCAACCAAGACCCATTTCCTGCAGGAGAAACCACAAATTGTTGACCACCATGAGATATCGATAGTTGTTTAGTTTTGGCGCTAGACCCGTCAGCTAAAAAGACCCAATCTCGGAATAACCTTACTAAGAGGAAATGACAGAAGAATTGAGGAAAAGGTTATGCCACTACCGGAAGAGCCGGATAAGGAATTATCCTGAAGATCTGAGAAGACCGACACTGTCAAGAATAAGGATGGAGTATATGAGTTTCGATGGAACCGTAATAATGATTCTAAGGGTGGTAGCACCCCAGACCCCGGTGATGATTGATGGAATTTGAGGAGACCCCCAAAACCTAACCTTTTCTTGCTAGCCTCTCCGAATCTCGAGGACGAGATTCCTTTTAAGGGTGGTAGGTTTGTAACATCCCAAAATTCTAAATTTTGGAATGTTATAAACAAATAGATAGATTTGATTGATTGTTGGATTGATTGTCTGAAAGTGAGTGAATTCGAAACTTTTGAAAGTTAAATGAGAGGGAATAAAAGGACTTTCCCAAACTTTCATATTTGCTTTCTGATCTCCATGAATTCAAATGCTTTTCAAACACAAAACCCTTGAGCGAAGATAACATGACTTCTTCCATTTAAAAATGAAAAGGGTGTTTGAAAAATAATTGAATTTCATTTGGGAATGTTCCAATTCTGAAACTTTATGCGACTCAATGATTTTCACGAGAGAAGATAAAATGACTTCTTCAAATTATATGAAATATGAGTTGGAAGTTTCAGAGAATTAAATTCAAAGCCCCCTTTGAATTTATTTTCAATTTGGAATGTTATACGTTAGATCATCATGCATATCTTATTTTCTTGCATTTTGGTCGATCCTAGAAATTTCACGCAACTCAAGGACCTTCGGAGAGAGTTGGAGATTTCGTTATTTTCTTATTTGAGAGTTTTCTCGAATTGGAAAAAAGAGGATCATTTGATTTATTTATTTCATCTTCAATAATTTTTCCGGTGTCAAAATACATGAGAGAGGGAATAATATGACTTTCCCAAAATATAGGAAAAATGAAGATTTAGTAAATAGATCAGAATTTTGTTTTCCGGTGTTTGTTTGCGTTTTATTTGGATAGGGAAAAATGCGCGTTTTTGAAAATTTTATTTTAGGTCCGGAGAAAAGTTTATTTTGTTCGACTCATTTTTAGGAGTCGGGGAAAATTTACTTTTAGAATTTTGGAGCCCGTTTAGTTTTCTTTTTCGTTTTTTTTTCTGCGCGCGGAATCAGTTAAAAAAAACTGGACCAAGGCCCAGCCGGGCCAAAGGCCCAAGCCAAGCCGCAGCCTCCTTGCGTGCAGCGCAGCGCCAGGCGCCAGGAGCGCCCTAGGCCGCCGCCTCTTGCTCCTGTACCAAATCCTAAAAGGATTCTAGGGCGCCCCTTGCCCCTTTTTCCTTATTTCGTTATTCCTATTCCTACTCTATTTCTTGTCCCCTACCCCAAGTAAACCCCCCCTCCCCAATATAAATACCCAAGCACCCCCCCTCTAAACATCAAATCAAAACCCCTCTCTCCACCACCCAAGCCGCGCCTCACCCCGCGCCTCTCACCCGCGCCGCGCCCTGTGTCACCCGCCGCCGCCGCGCCTTGCCTACACCGCCGCCGCCCCTCACCCACACCACCGCCGCCGCCGCCCAACGCCGCCTCTGCCGGAGACCCTCACGGGAGACCTCGCCGGAGGTACCGCGCCGCGTCTCTTTTCTTTTCCCCGGATCGGTTTTCTTATAAATCGTTCCGATTCTTTTCTTCTCCACCGATTCGTTTTTCTTTCCGGTTCTTCGCTAAACCGTTCCGGTTTTCTAGATCGGTTTTCCGTTTCTTTCCGGTCTTTTTCTCCGAAATCCCTAGATTGGTTTTTGTTCTTCTTTCGGACCGTTCGTCTCAATGAACGTGATCACCGATTATTTCCCGGTTAACGACGCCCGTTCGTTTAACCGTTTGTCTCTTTCTTTTCGTCGAATTTATTCCGCGATCGCGATCTCAGATTCGATCTTCGTTCTAGTTTATCTTCTCGCCCGTTTATCGGAATCACGTGATTCAAGCGCCTGGAGTTTCGTCTCGAAACCGCCGTTCCGTCTAATCAACTTAAACAAGTTTTGCTACTATAAAATTTGACCTAGTTTCAACTTGCTAGAACCGAGTTGTTTTCTTTTGCCGTTTGTTTTCCGTTTCTTTGTTCGATTCATTCTTTCTTTGCAACCGGAGTTATTAAGTTGAACTATCTGGTTCGTTCTTTCGTTCGAGTTTTGCTTGTGCTTTAGATGAGTACTTATTGTGTGGTTACTATTGTTTGCTTACGAAAGATTGACCGGAGTGTGATGAGTAGATCTATCAAGTATTTTAAGTGCGAATCATCTTCATCTACATTGCAGGAAAGTTCACACTTTGATCATACCTTTTCTACAACCCAGTTTTATTGCATTAGAACAATCCTTTCACATTGCATGATTAGGATCTAATTAAATTATGGGATGGGAAGTAGATGAGGTAGTACCTATTACCTGTTTATTATCAAACCTTTGGGAGTTACTTCTACGTTTGCTTATTATGCCATGCTATGCTAGTAGACGTGGATTGGGTGAGTGAAATCCATGACAGATGTGAGTTGATAATTTTAATGGTTTATCTAAGGTGGCAACTTAAACACACATCTGGGTGGATTGAGGCACCTGATGTCTATCACGACTTGCCTGTTTTTTTCTGGACCGCCACCCAGGCTCAAAGGGATCATAAGATAATTCATGCTAGAAACTTCAGTGTGCAGCCACATGCTACTATGGGCTCTGGCATAGTTAACAAAGTTGTGTGAACTCTTACGGGGTGGACTAGCAGATGTAGGGGTTGTAGGTGGTACGGTCTACCCCACATGTAAGGTGCTAGCGCTTCTGAAAGACTATGTCTCGGTCATCCGTTTCTCAAACACCATGTAGTGCGGGAAAACAAACGGAAGCGATCGAGTCATGCAGGGAAAAGTGCGCAAACCTCTGCAGAGTGTACAAACTAATCATGATTAGTCGTGTCCCCGGTTATGGACAACTTGAGTATCTAGTACTTGAATATCATGTGAATCTCAACATGTTACTTCTAATTAATGTTGTTGGGTTTTAATTATTTTTAATTGGGATTGAGGATGCTGTCAACCATTCTCAATGTTTCACAACCACCATGATAGTTAAATAAATTTATTCCTTTGTAGTAGGGAAAAATTGGCTTTACGCAAAAACCTTATAACCATAGAGCTTTTCCACCAGCCAAATATGCATATAGTGATAGCCATTGTTCATCATTTTCTCTATGGTGTGAATTTGCCAGTACATTCAATGTACGGACCCATTTTGGGCTGCAACGTCTCATGTTGCAGGATTATCTTACGACGAGTAAGTGTTACGTTAGGGTTACGATTTCTACACTCAACTTTGCCGTTGGTGTTGATGGGAATCCACAACCTTGTTGCTTCCGCTATTTGGATTGAGGTAATAGTATTTACGTTACTTTATACATGTGATTTACCTCTGTTATAAATCCTTCGAGTATTGTGTGTGTCAGCATACCGATCCAGGGATGACACGTAAGCACAGAGACTTGATCCATTCGGGTCGGGTCGCTACATAGATATTTAATGACTGATGGTGGTTCAGACTTTATTCATGGTGCTTTCCGTAAAATGCTTGCTAAATATGATGTTAATCATAGAATTGCATCTCCTTATCACCCTCAGTCTAGTGATCAAGTAGAGTCGAGCAATAGAGAGCTCAAATTAATTTTGCAAAAGACTGTTAATAGGTCTAGAAAGAATTGGTACAAGAAACTTGATGATGCATTGTGGGCTTATAGAACTGCATATAAAAATCCTATGGGTATGTCTCCGTATAAAATGGTTTATGGAAAAGCATGTCACTTACCTCTCGAAGTAGAACATAAGGCATATTGGGCCATTAAAGAGCTTAACTATGATTTTAAACTTGCCGGTGAGAAGAGGTTATTTGATATTAGCTCACTTGATGAATGGAGAACCCAAGCTTATGAAAATGCCAAGTTGTTTAAAGAAAAAGTTAAAAGATGGCATGACAAAAGGATACAAAAGCGTGAGTTTAATGTAGGTGATTATGTATTGCTATACAACTCTCGTTTAAGATTTTTTGCAGGAAAACTTCTCTCTAAATGGGAAGGCCCCTATGTTATCGAAGAGGTCTATCGTTCCGGTGCCATAAAAATCAACAACTTCGAGGGCACAAATCCGAAGGTGGTAAACGATCAAAGAATTAAACATTATATCTCAGGTAATCCCATAAATGTTGAAACCAATATTATTGAAATCGTAACCCCGGAGGAATACATAAGGGACACTTTCCGAAACGTTTCGGACTCCGAAAAGGAATAGGTATGTGGTATGGTAAGCAAACCGACTCCAAAACAATTTTAAGACAATATTTCTCCGTTTTGGAATATTTAGAAAAATAGAAAAATAAGTTGCAGTCCGGGGAGGACACGAGGGTGGTGGGCGCACCCTACCCCCCTGGGCGCGCCCCCTACCTCGTGAGCACCTCGTGTGCCTTCCGGACTCTGTTTTCTTGCACGATACGTATTTTGGTCGGTAAAAATTCATTATATAACATCCCAAAGGTTTTGACTCCCGTATCATGTAAATATCCGCTGTTTTCATTTCGAGTTGTCCCGTTGCAGATTAAATCAACATGTCTTCCCAGGATTCGGAAGGGGAAAGCTATGTGGATGATTACTTAGCAAATCCAAAGGTCTATGGAGATGTGGAACATGATGGATGGACCACGGAGGAAGAAGAGGACTATGAACCCAAGGGGAAGGAGGAGACGAACTCAGATGAAGATGAAGCACCATTACCTCAACTTGGGGACATGCATGTGGAGTTCAAAAAGTCAAGTCTCCCTGATAGGGTAAAGAAACCCAAGTTTGAGTTTATCCCTTTTCGTCTCTTGCAGGAAAATAAGCAGGACCTATGCAAAAAGATATTAACCTGGAGTGGGAGATTGATGATCTGAGGGATCAAAATGCCATCCTCAAGCGCAAATTAAGGGAGAAGCCTAAGATATCAACTAAACCAACATCACCACCACCTTCTTCACCGACAAAAGAGACATAATCACATGGGTATGGGCACTCCCCTTGGCAACTGCCAAGCTTGGGGGAGGTGCCCCGGTATCGTATCACAATCACAACTCCTATCTTTACCGTTTTTCTTAGTTCGATCCTATTAGTAGTATCTTGATCTAGTAGAATAAAATTTATGGCATGATCTAGTTTTGAGTTTTGCTTTATGATCTCTCTATGTAATCGAGTCCGTGAGCTATATATAATAAAGATTAGTGTTGAGTCAAGGGCTTGATTATTTTGCCATGATCTTGGGTGAATAAAAGAAAAGAGAAAAAGAATAAAAGAAACAAAAAGTTCATATTGATCTTATTGAGAGTAATGACTTCACATAGAAAGAGTATGATGATTAAAAGTTCTTGGCAGTTGGCAGACATAGCTTTGGTTATTGTTGCAATTAATAGGAAGTAATAAGGAAAGAGAGGTTTCACATATAGATATATTATCATTGACGTCTTTTATGATTGGGAGCACTCATTAAAATATGACATGCTAAAGAGTTGATGTTGGACAAGGAAGATAACGTAATGAGTCATGTCTTTCTTATATCTGAGATAAAGTATGTTGTCATGGATCCTCTAACTTGTTGAGCTTGCCTTTCCCCCTCATGCTAGCCAAGTTGTCAGCACCAAGTAGGAATACTACTTGTGCTTCCAAATATCCCTAAACCAGTTTTGCCATGAGAGTCCACCATATCTACCTATGGATTGAGTAAGATCCTTCAAGTAAGTTGTCATCGGTGCAAAGCAATAAAAATTGCTCTAAATATGTATGATTAATTGGTGTGGGAGAAATAAGCTTTATACGATCTTGTGATGTGGAAGTAATAAAAGCGACGGACTGCATAATAAAGGTTCATATCACAAGGGGCAATATAAAGTGACATTCTTTTGCATTGAGATTTTATATATCCAACCATAAAAGCGCATGGCAACCTCTGCTTCCCTCTCCGAAGGGCCTATCCTTTATTATTATCTTCTACCTTCTGCAAGAGTCATGGTGATCTTCACCTTTTATTTTTCATTTTATCCTTTGGCAAGCTCAGAATG
>NC_041380.1:525030675-525080482 GCF_002162155.2 Triticum dicoccoides | reverse complement strand
TATATATATATATATCTAATTGGATGTAGGGGAGCATGAACCATTATTGTTGACATTACCCTTGAGGTAAAAGGTTGTGGGGCAAAACTATAAGTCCCTATCTTTCTCTGGGTCTGATTAAAACTCCATAACCACAAGTATCGCATGAGTGTTCGCAATTATGGAGGACTAAATGATAGTTGAGTATGTGGACTTGCTTTTTAGCTCTGACATAGACTCTTTCCGATGTTATGATAAATTGCAATTGCTTCAATGACTGAGATTATAGTTTGTCGGAGCCTAATAAGGTTTATGATTTATACTTTTGCATTGTGAATAGATCATCACTTGAATATAAGTAATCATATGACAAAATCTATATATGTTGCTGTTATGAGAATAATCATGATGCCTTCATGTCCGTATTTTATTTTTATCGACGCCTCCACCTCTAAACATGAGGACATATTTGTTGTTATCGGCTTTTCGCTTGAGGACAAGCGAGGTCTAAGCTTGAGGGAGTTGATACATCCATTCTGCATCATGCTTTTATATCGATATTTATCGCATTATGGACTGTTATTTCACTTTATGTCACAATACTTATGGCCATTATCTCTTATTTTACAAGGTTTACATAAGGAGGGAGAATGCCGACAGCTGGAATTCTGGGTTGGAAAAGGAGCAAATATTAGGACCTATTCTGGGCAACTCCAAAAGTCTTGAAACTCCACGGAACGTCTTAAAATAAATAAAGAAAAATCCTCGCCAAAGATGAAGGCCAAGGGGCCCACACCCTGCTCACGAGGGTGGGGGGCGCCCCCCTAGGGCGTGCCCCTGCCTCGTGGGCCCCCTGGTGGCTCTCCGATGTCCATTTTCTCCTATATGAGGTCTTTCAATGAGAAAAAAATAAGAAGGAACTTTTCGGGACGAGACTCCGCCGCCACGAGGCGAAACCTTGGCGGATCCAATCTAGACCTCCGGCAGAGCTGTTCTGCCGGGGATACTTCCCTCCGGGAGGGGGAAATCATCACCATCGTCATCACCCACGCTCCTCTCATCGGGAGAGGGCAATCTCCATCAACATCTTCACCAGCACCATCTCATCTCCAAACCCTAGTTCATCTCTTGTACCCAATTCTTGTCTCAAAGTCCGGGATTGGTGCTAGTAGGTTGCTAGTAGTGTTGATTACTCCTTGTAGTTGATGCTAGTTGGTTTATTTGGTGGAAGATCATATGTTCAGATCCTATATGCATATTATTACCCCTCTGATTATGAACATGAATATGCTTTGTGAGTAATTACGTTCGTTCCTGAGGACAAGGGAGAAGTCTTGCTATGAGTAGTCATGTGAATTTGGTATTCGTTTGATATTTTGATAAGATGTATGTTGTCTAGCCTCTAGTGGTGTTATGTGAACGTCGACTACATAACACTTCACCATTATTTGGGCCTAGAGGAAGGCATTGGGAAGTGATAAGTAGATGATGGGTTGCTAGAGTGACAGAAGCTTAAACCCTAGTTTATGTGTTGCTTCATAAGGGGCTGATTTGGATCCATATGTTTCATGCTATGGTTAGGTTTACCTTAATACTTTTGTTGTAGTTGCGGATGCTTGCAATAGAGGTTAATCATAAGTGGGATGCTTGTTCAAGTAAGAACAACACCCAAGCACCAGTCCACCCACATATCAAATTATCAAAGTATCGAACGCGAACCATATGAACGTGATGAAAACTAGCTTGACGATATTCCCATGTGTCCTCGGGAGCACTTTTCCTATTATAAGAGTTTGTTCCGGCTTGTCCTTTGCTACAAAAGGATTGGGCCACCTTGCTGCACTTTATTTACTTTTGTTACTTGTTGCTCGTTACAATCTATCTTATCACAAAACTATCTGTTACCACTTATTTCAGTACTTGCAGAGAATACCTCGCTGAAAACCGCTTATCATTTCCTTCTGCTCCTCGTTGGGTTCGACACTCTTACTTCTCGAAAGGACTATGATAGATCCCCTATACTTGTGGGTCATCAGTCCCCGGGCCGACTAGTCGAACCCGGTGCCAAGCGATAAAGAATAACATACTCATAGGCATAACTCATTATCATATAGATAAAAGAAGGCAGTCCCCGAGATCGTCTCGAGGGGCCCGAAGTTTTCGTACTTTAATACAAAAGGTAGCATGATACATACTGCATTAACTGTAAAATCTTCGAAGGAGATTTGCATTCCATGGTCGCTTCATCTCCTTGCCAGAGTCGTCTCTTTTGCGTGCTTGGGGCTTCTGAGCGTCGATCAGGTAGTAGGAGTCATTGCCCAACACCTTGATGATGATGAAGGGGCCTTCCAAAGGTGCTGAGAGCTTGTGCTGGCCAGTTGTTCGCTGAATCAGCCGAAGCACAAGGTCTCCTTCTTGGAAAGATCGCGGCTTGACCTTCCGATTGTAGTATCGGCGTAGGCTCTGCTGGTAGATGCTGGACCGGCTGAGTGCCAATAGCCGGCCCTCTTCTAGTAGATCGACACCGTCTTGACGTGCTTCCTCTGCTTCCTCCTCGGTGTACATGGTGACTCGAGGGGAGTCGAACTCTATGTCCGTTGGGATGACGGCTTCGGCACCGTAGACGAGGAAGAAGGGCGTGAAGCCGGTTGACTTGTTTGGAGTCGTGCGCAGGCACCAGAGGACGGCTGGCAACTCATCAAGCCAGCAGCCTGCCGAGCGCTCCAGAGGCTCGACCAGCCGGGGCTTGATGCCGGACAGGATTAGGACATTTGCTCGTTCTACTTGGCCGTTGGACTGTAGATGGGCAACGGATGCTAAGTCCAGTCGGATGCCCTGCGTTGCGCAGAAACGGGCCAAGGCACCCTTGGCAAAGTTTGTGCTATTGTCGGTGATGATGTTGTGCGGTATGCCGTACCGAATTGTGATGTCAGAGATGAAGGTCACAGCAGTCGGACCATTCAAACTCTTGATTGGCTTTGCTTCTATCCATTTGGTGAATTTGTCCACTGCAACAAGTAAATGAGTCAAACCACCTCGCGCCGTCTTGAATGGTCTGACCATGTCCAGGCCCAAAACAGCAAAGGGCCAGGCAATAGGAATAGTTTTGAGTGCTGAAGCCGGCTGATGAGGCTTAGAGCGGAACTTCTGGCACTGCTTGCATTTTTGGACTAGAGACTTGGTGTCCTCAAGAGCAGTCGGCCAGAAGAAGCCATGGCGGAAAGCTTTGGCGACGAGTGCTCTTGAAGCCGCGTGATGGCCACATTCGCCTTGATGGATGTCTTTGAGGATTGTCTGGCCTTGCTCTGGCTCCACACACCGCTGGTGAATACCAGTGACGCTGTGCCTTACGAGCTCTCTATTGATGATAGCGTACACTACCGCCAGGCATTGCACTTGCCGAGCCGAGATCTCATCGGCTGGTAGCTCTTTGTTCGCCAAGAATTTGAGGATGGGTTGGGCCCATGAAGGTGCTATAATTTCTGCAACCGCCAAGACTGCGACTTGGACGAGGGTGGGTGGGCCGGGAGGTGGCGGGTTGGAGTCAGCAGCCGCTTGCTGCGTCGATGAAGTCCCCGAGCAGATTGGCGCAGTCCCCGGGCCGGGTTCTGAAGTCTCCGGGCTGGACGCCGCAGTCCCCGGGCCGGGTGCGACTGCCACGATCCCCGCGCCGTCTGCCGGAACACTCGCACCGTCTGCGGGGGCTCTTGAGTCAGATCCGACTACTTCAGGAGGAGCTGGCACAAAGATGGAGTCTAACTCCGTTGATGGCTTGACGGATGGCTTGAGGAGGCGCTGAAGGGCGACGCCAGACGGTATCGCCTAACGGGTGGAGCCGATTCGCGCCAGGGCGTCTGCTTGGTCATTGTCGTTTCTTGGTACATGGAGAAACTCGCATCCCTCGAAATACCCACTGAGTTGTTGTAGGAGGAAGCGATAGCTTGCCATGTTTGCGTCCTTGGCGTCCCAATCTCCTCACGACTGCTGGACCACCAAGTCGGAGTCACCATAACACAGGATCCGGCGAATGCCAAGCTCTTTGGCTAGCCGGAGCCCGTGGATGAGTGCCTCGTACTCGGTGACATTGTTGGAGGCGGCAAAATGGATTTTCAGCACATACTTGAGCTTGTCGCCCTTGGGAGAGGTGAGGACGATGCCGGCTCCCAAGCCGGTGCGCACTTGGAGCCATCGAAGTGCATTCGCCAATGGGTGGAGTCGGGCGCTGGTGGTAGATACTGGGTTTCGGCCCAGTCGATGAGGAAGTCGGCCAGCGCTTGTGACTTGATGGCAGTGCGAGGTTGGTAGTAGATGGTGTAGGGGGCCAAATCTATGGCCCACTTGGCCACTCGTCCCGAAGCGTCTCGTCTACCGATGATCTCGGCTAGAGGAGCCGTGCAGACCACAGTGATTGGATGCTCTTGGAAGTAAGGCTTCAATTTCTTGGCGGCAAAATGCACACCATAGCACATCTTCTGGTAGTGGGGGTAGTTTTGCTTGGAGGTCGACAGTACTTCACTCAAATAATATACCGGTCTCTGAACTGGTAGTGCTTTGCCTTCCTCCTTGTGCTCTACTACAATGACCGTGCTAACCACTCGGCTGGTGGCGGCGATGTAGAGGAGCATGGGCTCCTTAGGAGTCGGAGCCGCCAGAACAGGTAGAGTCGCTAGCATCTTCTTTAGTTGGACAAATGCTTCATCCGCCTTGTGGTTCCACTCGAAAAAAGTGATCTTCTTCATGAGTTGGTACAGGGGAAGGGCCTTCTCGCCCAGCCAACTGATGAACCGGCTAACGGACGCCAAACAGCCGGTGAACGTCCAGCAGTCAGCCGGGTACCTCCATCCTTTCAATCTCCTTGATCTTCATAGGGTTGCATTCTATGCCGCGTTCGGAGACCAGGAAACCAAGGAGCTGGCCGGCTGGTACTCCGAAGACACATTTCTCCGGGTTGAGCTTGATCTAGAATCGGCACAAGTTGTCGAAGGTCTCCTTGAGGTCTTCCAGCAGTGTTCCACGCTTCTCCATCTTTACCACCACATCATCCATGTAGACGTGAGAATTTCTGCCGAGCTGCTTGAGGAGGCACTTCTGCATGCATCATTGGAAGGTGGCACCGGCGTTCCTCAAGCCGAACGTCATGGTTAGGTAGCAGAAAGCTCCAAACGGCGTGATGAAGGCAATCTTCAGCCTGTTGGTTGGGTTTAACTTGATCTAGTGATACCCTGAATATGCATCCAAGAAACTCAACAGCTCGCATCCGGCTGTGGAGTCTATCACTTGGTCAATCATTGGCAAGGCCAACGGGTCCTTGGGGCATGCTTTGTTGAGGCTGGTGTAGTCAATACACATTCGCCACTGCTTGTTCTTCTTCAGTACCAAGACCGGGTTGGCCGGCCATTCCGGGAAGAATACTTCCATGATTAAGCCAGCTGCGAGCAGCCGGGCTATCTATTCTCCAACAACTCTCCTCTTCTCTTCTGACAAGCGGCGTAAAGGCTGTCTGACTGGTCTGGCATCAGAACGGACGTGTAATTTGTGCTCAGCGAATTCCGTCGGGACACCTGGCATGTCCTTGGGGGACCATGCGAAGATGTCTCGATTCTCATGGAGGAAATCGACGAGCTCGCCTTCCTATTTGCTATCGAGGTTGGTTCCTATGACAGCGTACCTCTCTGGGTGCTCCGGGTCCAAAGGTATCTTCTTTGTTTCCTTGGCCGGCTTGAACGAGCCCTCAGCTTCCGACTCTTTGGGATCAAGTGACATCTCTGGCTACTTGCCTGCCATCGCCACAACTTGATCTAGCAGCCGCTTCTTAGCTGCGATCACGAGGGACTCGGCCAGCCGACTGCTCTCTGATGCGCAGGCGGACGAATTCTTGTAGTCGCCAGTTATGGTCAGAATCCCTTTGGAACTCGACATCTTCATCTTGAGGTAGGCATAGTGGGGGACGGCCATGAACTTGGCCAGGGCTGGCCGGCCAAGCAGTGCATGGTATGGGCTTTCTAGGTCCACCACCTCGAACCATATTGACTCATGGCAGAAATGATCTTTGTCTCCGAAAAGGACGTCGATCAAGATCTTGCCTATTGGCGAGCAGGAAAGGCCAGGGACTATGCCGTGGAACACCGTCCGGCTGGACTGCAGTTGCCTCTGCCTGATTCCCAACTTCTCCATGGTGTCTTTGTACAAGATGTTGATGCTTCTACCGCCGTCTATAAGGACTCTGGAAAAACGAGCAACTCGCTTGTCGGTGGCAAAGGTGGCATCCAAAACCAAGGCATAGGAGCCGGGTCTGGGCATTACTTCGGGGTGGTCAGCCCGACTCCAGCTGATGGGCTTCTCAGACCAGTGCATGAACTCAGGTGTGTCAGAAGCTACAGCCGTCTGCTGCGTCGATCGTTGGCCACACTGGTGAAGACGACGTATGCTCCCTCCTCTTCTGGGTACTCGTCTTGCACTGCGCCGACTGGTCTGACCACCGGCTGCTTGGGCGGAGGGGGAGGCGGCTGCCCAGCAGGTGGGGGAGGCATAAGGCCGTCTCCCTTGGCGATCCTGGTGAGCCAATGGCATTTCCGAGTGGTGTGGTTGGACGGCTTCGCGCCACTGTGGAACTTGCAGGGTCCATCCAGAGTCTGCCCATATGAGAAACTCTGCTGCCAGTTGGACTTGCCGCCCTTCTGACGTCTGGGCAGAGGCTGCCCTTCCGGCTGTTGATGTTCAACTGTTGCCACCTGCCGACTGGTGGAAGTCGGCGGAGGGGCTTTACGCTTGTGGTCGTTCTGCTGTTGACGCCGACTGGTGTCTCCGGCTGGGGTTCGGGGAGCCTGAGGAGCCACCTTGCCGGTTGCGCTGACTTGAATCTCCTTCTTCATGGAGGAATCGGCCGTGGCGTATTTGTCTGCTATGATCAGTAGCTCGTTGAGGGTTTCTGGCTCATCGCAGAGAAGCTTGTGCTTGAGGAGGGTGCCCTCTCGACATCCTGCAGTGAAGTACTCAATAGCCTGCACCTCGTGCACGCCCTTGCAAGAGTTGCGAAGCTCGGCCCAGCACGTGAGGTAGTCGTGAGTTGACTCGCTGGGGCCTTGCACGCACAAGGAGAGCTGGCGGGGTTTGGGAGGTCGCTTATACGTGCTGGTGAAGGTGCGGACGAAGGCGTCGGTGAAGTCGACTCAACTGTTGATGCTGCGGGGCCTTAAGCTGTTCAGCCATGTCCGGGCCGTGCCCTGGAGCATGAGTGGAACGTACTTCACAGCAACACGCTTGTTGTCGTTTGCTATGCTGACGGACGTGGAGTAGTCGACCAGCCAGTCCTCCGGCTTCACGGACCCGGTGTACTTGGGTGTGTCTCTGGGGAGCGTGAACCCTTTGGGGAAGGGCTCGTCTCGGATGCGGGGGCCAAAACACGACGGACCCAACTCATCTTCTTCCTCAAGCGCCAGGGATCGATGGAGATGGTCGATCCGATGGCGGGCGTCGTTCTCACCAACTCCCTCTCGGCGGCCAAGGCAGTCGCCGAGCGTCGGGTGATCAACAGGCGGCAGGGAGACTCGCCTTTCCCTCTGAGGGGGAGGAGGCGGACAGTCGTCCCGTCGTTCCACTGTTCTTGGGCGGCCGTCTCGGTCGCGCTCTATGGTGATGCGAGCCCGACTGCGGCTGGCAGCTGACTCCTTGTCTTTTCTTCCCCGGACGCCGCCAGTCGCGTCCGAGACTCCGCACCTTGGTCTCGGCGTGGAAGCAAGTTGTCATTCCATCGGCGCAGCGCATCAGTGCGGCAGCCGGCCTCGTTCTGCTCAGCAGCCGCGTCAAGGAGTCGTTGCACGTGCTCCGTCATCAAGCGATGCTTTTCGCCCTCGAACTTGTCCAGCTCGTCCGCCGCCGCCTGGGCGGCTCGAATATTCACCGCATGTGTGGCGTAGACGAGGCAATTTGCCCCGAACAGATCGGCGATAGCCGCACCGCGCTGCTGGATCGTGCCAAGGTGGCTAGGCCCAGCTGGAGCCGGCGTGCCACCCACCGCGTGGTCCATCTCGCGCTGATAGGCTTCTGAGAGGCGTCTCATGCTGGCCAGCTTTTTGGCGCCTTCGACTAGCTGAAGGCGGCGTGCCTCCAGCGTCTCGGCGTCGGCATCTTCAGGGATGGGCGCTGCCAGGTCTTGCAGCGCCGCGTGGAGCGGGTCGTAATCACCCCCACCGGAGTGCTCGCCATGATCGATGAAAAGCACTTCCGTGACGGTGCTTCCGCCACTCTCCACGCGAGGAAGTGGCTCGTCATAGACCACCATGTTGGTGGGGAACGTGTCAAGCGACACGGTGTCGGAGTCGACCAACATCGGATTAGTGGAGCCTACGGACTCCAAGTCCCCAGCTGGCTCGCTGGCGACGTGAAGTTGATCGAGGAGGCCCGCGAGGAGGCTCTCGGGGCCGCCTGTGCCCGCTTCAGATGCAGGCTCGTCGGAAAGGCGGACCTCGCCTACAAGATCGGCAAGGCAACTGGCCGCGCAGGCGATTTCAGCGCCATGCAGCACGTCGGCGCAGACTCCGTCTGGCGTGCTGGGCCGGCTGCGCTCGCCAGGGAGGAAAAGGGTTCCCGTCCAGAACAGGTCTCCGGATGACGGTGCACCATGCCCCACGGCGGGCGCCAAATGTCGGGGGTTGGGTGCGACATATGACAATGGATGGCTTATCATGGTGGGGGCGAGTAGAATGTCGCCGGTGCCTGGAAACGAGATGAGGCGTAGACACGTACGCCCGTGAACTTTACCCAGGTTCGGGGCTCTCCTAGGAGATAACACCCCTAGTCCTGCTCTGCGGGGTCTCCGCATGATCACTAAGGCAAAAGTGAATACAATGGTGCTCCTCGAGCTGTATCTATGGACAGGAGGAGGCTAGGCCAGCTCTCTTCCTTCTCTAAGGTCTGGTCTAGTTCTAATGGGTCCGAACCCTTGGCATGGGTGCCCCGGGTGGTTTATATAGGCCTACCCCCCGGGGGTACATTGGTAAACCGACTGGGCGCAGGGCCCAGCCATCAGTCTCTTCGTCCGCCGGCTTCTCTACTGACTGCTGGGGCCCGCCGACTTGTCTGGTACGGAGCCGACAGGCCGTACCCGCCGCTTGCGGGTATTGCCGGCTGCTGATTACTGTAGCCGTGCTTCTAATGACGCAGGCTTGGTCATGGGGTCGTGGCTACAGCCCTGCTATCGGGCGGGCGATTACTGTAGCCACTCCCCGTCTCGTCTGGTTAATGGCGTGTGGGACCCGTGGGAGGGGCAGGCCGACTTCCGGGGGCCGGCTCCCTTCGGGTTCGACTGGTGGCGCTCTTGCCATCTTCTGGACTCTCGCTGACCGATAGGGCCCATCATCCGTAGACCGTACCGACAGGCCGTCGTGGGTGCAGGGCTCCGCCTACTGTTGCTGATGTCAGGGATGGCACGGCCACAGTGCCCCGCCGGACGGAGATCTCCACTGGTACGGTGCATTGTGGTCTTGTCATCCCATGAAACGGGGAGGGAGTGGGTTTTACTGTTGCCACTCCCTGTCCCATCCCCCCTTACATGGGCATGGGCTTTATTGGTGTCATGGGCCGACTCCCCATGGCCGGCTTCTCTAGGAGCCACCTGGCGGGAGTCGGCCCGCCTTGACCTCGCCTCCAGGACTCGGCCGCATGCGGGAAGTCGGCTGTTCCTTTAGCCGGCCTCTAGAAGGCGGCTCTCCATCCTGGTGTCTTGAGGGGCGCAGTCAGCCCCGATGTCTTGAAAGGTTCTGGGCCTCGGGTTAGCCTACCCGTGGCCCATTACTCCGACAATGAACCATCATGACCATGGTATGTTCTGTGAGAACCATAGCATCTATGAACTTGTCCTTGATGAATTCATCATTTGCCCAAGTGCACCCAAAGGTTCTCAAGTTGAGCACAAGGGACTTCAACCTTCGGTAAACCTCTTCTGCGGACTCACCCTCATTCCTCACAAAGAGATTGACTTCTTGTTTGAGCAAGGACAACCGAGATCTTCGAATAGCTTCATCTCCTTCAAGAGCCTCCTCAAGGCAATCCCAAATTTCCTTTGCGGTTTTGAGAAGAGCAATGGAATCACTATAGTCTTCAGTCACAGTGTTGCGAAGCATGTTGTGTGCGGTAGCATTGAGTTGATCGTCAACTGCTTCCCTTGGAGTGAGATTCATTGGGTCCTTGGGGTTGAATCCATTGACCACAATCCACCACAATTGAGTTGAAGCACTGCGCATGTGAGACTCCATATCTAGCTTCCACTTAGCAAATGCATTAGCTTTCAAAGGGGGCGGAGGCCCAACAGGATTAATGCGGGGATGTTGCAAGGGTTGAGGAGAGTAAAAGGGTTCCACGGCATTGTACTGGGGAACTTGAGTATGAGCTGGAGAAGCAAGAGGTTCCCTCGAGTCATCCGCATCATGAACCTCATTTGGATTAAATGATTTTGATGCGGACGTTGATGGTTTTAGGCGAGCATCAATTTCCTCCTTGACCGAGGCTCGAACCTCTTTCAACATAGAGACTTTGAGGTCCGCAAACATTGAAAGAAGATCGGCCACGGTCAAGGGGACATTCGGGTTAGTAGTAGCGGCGGGAGCAATGAGCGGAGCACCAAGTGTCTCAGTCGCGGCGGGGGGTTGGTTTTGACCATCCCCCGCAACAGGTAGGCCACCTCCCTCATTCCCTAGATCGACCATATCCTCTAAGGTTGTAAAACCTTATATTAGAGCATGAGGCTCTGATACCAATTGAAAGGATCGATACGGTCGACTAGAGGGGGCGGTGAATAGGAGACTATAAATTTTAATCTTTCTGGTAGATTTTAAGGCTTAGCGGATAAAAGAGTTCACTAGATATGCAACTAGGTGAATGCAACCTATATGAAAAGCAAGCTCCAAGAAGAAAATCTAGGCAACAAACTACTTAGCAAGCCAACAAGCATAGAACAACAAAGAAAGGTGCGGGAAAGGATTAACCACAAGTGAGACGAGGACGCGGATTTTAACCCGAAGTTCACTCTTCCTTGGGGAAGAGCTAATCTCCGTTTGGAGCAGTGCTGGAGCCAAAGCTTGCGGAATGCCACCAAAGGCTCACTGTATTCTCCTTCGAGTCACCCCCAACAAATAAGCCTCAAACCACTCGGGGTTGGTCTTAAAGGCGACCACCACACCTTTACAAACTTCTCCGGAGCACACCACAAGCAAGGAATCTTCCGGAGGAACCTCTAACCGCCTAGGAGCCCAAGCTCCAAGAGTAACAAGTCAATGGGGAAGAAATGTTGCGGGGAACGCGATTTGGTTTGGTCAAGTTGTAGATTGGGTCTTGCTCTCCCAATCCCCAAAGTTTCAACAAGTTTGGGTGGAGGGATTGAGAGTATTGAGCAAAATGGGGTGTAGCAATGGTGGAGCTCAACAAGACATTAGGGTTGAGGGTTGGAGCTGGAAGAAAGGCATTTTTATAGTGTCCATGGGCTGGTGGAGATTTCTGCCCGTTGGACCCTGTGCGCATGGGCTAAGTCAGCCCCGTGCGCACGGGGTATCCAGAGACAATCGCACCACCCCGTGCGCATGGGGTATCCAGAGAGTTACGCAGTACCCCGTGCGCACGGGGTACCCAAAGAGTTACCCAGTACCCCGTGCGCATGGGGTACCCAGTAACTTACTGTTGCAACTTTCTGAGTACCACAACACACACTAGGTTCATTTGAGGTGGTTGGAGTGGGAAGGGTAAGAGAGTAAGGCTCGGCAAAGGCATTCCCACACGACATTTATCCACACAGACCCCTCTTAATAGTGCGGTCTTTCCTACGACTCGAAGCAAACCAAACTAAACCTTCGAAGCGTCGAAAGACCATGCCTTTGTCCTTTTTGAAATGGGGGGTCACACATCTCCATCGCGGGCACTTAGAACCAATAACCTGAGATAAACTTTAGCAACTGATATTAGTTCAACTAACCACATTGTCATCACACCAAAATATAGCTTAAGTGCCATTAGCACTTTCAATAGGCGTCCGTCACGGGCTCAACACTTGGGCCTCGCAAGGACCCTAAAGCCCATAAGTCTACTTGTCCACAATCCGAATACAGTTCGGATCACATCCTACCAGTGTCCTCGGATCCGACCTCGTAGGTTCCTTCCCTTAGGCGCGTGACCCCTTAGGATCAAGTTGGCTTGGTCGCAGTTCGGATCACCACCGAACTGCACGGTTGGCAGCGGCCTCTAGCAAGGCATGCCGAACACCAAGCAACTATGAAGCTGGTTAGTGAACCTGTACACCACACTTCCATTCCTTTTACCACGCGATATATGTTGTCGAGCTCAAGGCGAGTCTGTCATCCTTGTGCTAGCCCGACCTCTTCCTCGTTTCAGTGATGCCGACCACAAACCGGATTATCTCATAATCCTTGTCGCATGGCCATGCTTATCCTGGTCGGATCACACGAGGGTCCTAGAGTATATCTCTCCTGATCGGTGGGGCAAATCCCATCTTGCTCGACCACGTCTCGCAGCATGGTTCTGGACAAACCCGAAACCTACCTTTATAACTACCCAGTTACGGAGTAGCGTTTGGTCCGCCCAAAGCAAGTCTGTCACCATCCCGAGTGCATGCGTCAGCTCAGGTCTTAGGACATAGAACATATGTTGTACTAGAGACTCACAGATGACATATCGCTACGTCTCATAGTTGGGTCTGCCCAACTTGGACCTTTTCTTGACTCGGATCCGACTACGTCGAATCCGACCAGATCTTTCCAAGTCCATATTATCCGGTTAGCATCCAATGCTCCATGACTAGTGAGACCAAGCCATCGAACGTATCATATGCTAGTCTAGTTGGCTGTGTGTCCACACAGCCCTTTTGACTAGGGACCTTTTAGGACAGTCATCATACAATGCATAGTCCCACAAACAAGTCACGTACTTTCTTATACACATCATTGATAATGTCCAAGGACTATCTTTATTCATAAACACATAGGAAATATCATCATACATGATTGCCTCTAGGGCATATCTCCAACAGTCTCCCACTTGCACTAGAGTCAATCAAATAGACATCGAATGCTCATAGCTCTAACGTGCCCCTCATGCTTGGGTTGTGGAAGCGGCTTAGTCAACGGATCCACAACATTTGCATCCATGTGAATTTTGCATAACTCTACATCACCACTCTTTATGATCGTTCGTATCAGGTGATATTTCCGATCTATGTGTCTGACCTTGTGGTGATTCCTTGGCTTGTGCGATGGCACCAGAATTATCACAATAAAGGTCCAACGGTTTTACCGAGGCTGGGAAAATACCAAGATCATCCAGAAAGTTCCGGATCCAAACACCTTCCTTTGCAGCTTCACAAGACGCAATGTATTCGGCTTCTGTAGTAGAATCGGCCACCATATCTTGCTTGGAACTCATCCACCTCACTGCTCCTCCGTTCATGACGTACACGAATCTGGACTGTGATCGACAATCATCTCTGTCGGTTTGGAAACTAGCATTGGCGTAACCCCTTACGACGAGCTCTTCCTCACCTCCATAAACTAGGAACATCTCTTTAGTCCTTTTCAGGTACTTCAAAATAGTCTTTACCGCTGCCCAGTGACTCTCGCCTGGGTTGGCCTGGTATCTACTTGTTAGGCTTATTGCAAAAGCAACATCGGTCCGCATACATATCATGGCATACATGATGGATCTGATTGCCAAGGCATATGGAATCCTACTCATCCTGCTTCGCTCATCAGATGTCGAAGGACTCAGAGTCTTGCTTAGCCTTATACCATGTGAGAGTGACAAGAACCCTTTCTTTGCCTCACTCATGTTGAACCGCTTCAACACTTTATCTATGTACGTGCTCTGGCTTAAGCCGAGCAGCCTCCTTGATCTATCTCTATAGATCTTAATGCCTAAAATGTACATTGCCTCACCAAGGTCCTTCATCGAAAACTTGCCATTCAATGACTCCTTGACCGAGTCTAGCATCGAAATATCATTTCCGATCAGTAGTATGTCATCCACATACAAGATCAAAAACACTATCGAGCTCCCACTTAACTTCTTGTATAAACAAGAGTCCTCTTCACTTTTGATGAAGCCGAAACTAGTGACGACCTCATCAAAACGAATGTTCCAGCTCTGAGATGCTTGCCTCAACCCATAAATGGATCTCTTGAGCTTGCATACCTTACTAGTGCTAGTCGGATCAACAAAACTCTCAGGTTGTATCATATACACGTCCTCGGTTAAATTTCCATGAAGGGAAGCCGTCTTGACATCCATCTGCCATATCTCGTAATCGAAATATGCAGCTATAGCTAGTACGATCCTCACTAACTTCAGCATCGCTACCGGTGAGTAAGTCTCGTCGTAGTCAATTCCTTGAACTTGTCCATAACCCTGAGCGACAAACCGATCTTTGTGGATCTAAACATTTCCATCCACATCGGTTTTCTTCTTAAAGACCCATTTGCAACCAATGGCCGTTACGCCAGGCGGCGGATCAACCAAGTCCCAAACTTGATTCTCATCCATGGACTTTAACTCGGATCTCATGGCCTCTAGCCATGCCTCGGAATCTGGGCTCACCATCGCTTCCGCATATGTGGTCGGCTCGTCGCTTTCTAGCAACAATACATCGCGCACTCTGCGCAATCTTTCCGACCTCCGTGGTTCTGGTGCCGCTTCCACTACGGGTTCCCTGACTGACTCCGGTATGATCTCATCACCAGCCGAGCCGTCCTCGAGTGGTCCTCGAATTTCTTCAAGTCGGACGGTCCTCCCACTTGCCTCCCGACTGAGAAATTCTTTCTCAAGGAAAACCCCGTCCCGAGCAACAAACACTTTGTTCTCTTCCCAGTTGTAGAAGTTATATCCCAAGGTTTCCCTTGGATATCCCACGAATATGCATTTATCCGACTTGGGTGTCAGCTTGTCTGACATAAGTTTCTTGACAAATGCTTCACAACCCCAAATCTTTAGAAAAGACAAACTGGGACTCTTCTCGGTCCACATCTCATGTGGTGTCTTGTCTACGGATATTGATGGTACCCTGCTAAGTGTGAAAGCTGCAGTTTCTAGAGCGTATCCCCAGAATGACAAGGGTAAATCCGACTTGCTCATCATAGATCGAACCATGTCCAACAAGGTGTGTTTCCTCCGTTCTGATACACCATTTCTCTGTGGCGTACCCGGAGGTGTGAGCTGAGGTACTATACCTCTACTTTTCAGATGATCATCAAACTCTTGGCTCATGTACTCACCTCCACGATCAGATCATAGAAGTTTTATAGTCTTGCCGAGCTGATTCTCCACCTCGTTTTGAAACTCTTTGAACTTTTCAAAAGTCTCTGACTTGTGCCTCATCAAATAGATATATCCATATCTACTCAAGTCGTCGGTAAAAGTCACGAAGTACTAATAGCCACCTCTGGCAGTTGTGCTCATTGGTCCACACACATCACTGTGTATCAATTCCAATAGCTCGGATGCCCTCTCGCAACTCTTTGCGAAAGGATACTTAGTCATCTTGCCGAGCAAGCATGATTCGCATGTCTCGAACGACCCAAAGTCGGTCGAAGTTAGGAGTCCATCATCATGGAGCTTCTTCATGCGTTTTAGACTAATGTGTCCAAGCCGGCAATGCCAGAAGTATGTCGGATTTATCTCATTGGGCTTATGCCTCTTGACATTCACGTTATAGACCGGTTCCTGTTCTAGATTCAATATAAATAACCCATCAAGAATGGGTGCATAGTCGTGGAACATACCATTCAAATAAATCGAACAACCATTGTCCTTTAAATTGAATTCATAACCCTGACTCATCAAGCATGAGGCAGAAATAATGTTCCGACTAAGTGCAGGAATGTAATAACAATTATTCAATTCCAAAATAAATCCAGAAGGAAGCTGGAGCTGCATCGTGCCAACCTCCAACGCAGCAACTCTTGCTTTGTTGCCGACCCTGATGTCAATCTCCCCTTGTGCCACACGCCTAGTTCTTACCAGCCCCTGCATCGAGTTGCAAATATGAACAACCAACCCGGTATCAGATACCCAAGAGCTACTAGGTATGTCAGCAAGGTAAATGTCTATAACATATGCAACAAGTGTACCTTTGCCTGAAGTAGCATTCCCGACCTTCTTGCCATGCTCTGCAAGCCACATGCTACAGTTCCTCTTCCAGTGACCAGTTTCCTTGCAATGATAGCAAATGGTCTTTGAGTCCGGTCCAGACTTCGGCGCAGCGTCGGAGGTTACCATCTCCGTGCCCTTTGCCTTAGCCTTCTTTTTAGACCAACTCTTCTTGAACTTAGTCGATTTCTGCACCATCAACACTTGATGCGTGCCTTTCTTAATATCCTGCTCTGCCACTTTGAGCATCCCATGCAATTCAGTGAGCTTCTTATCCATGCCATGCATATGATAGTTCGAGATGAACGTCACACAGCTGGGCGGAAGAGAACCCAGAACTACATCAGTAGCCAGCTCATCCAAGAGCGGGAAGCCCAACCGATCCAAAGCTTGCACATATCCGATCATCTTGATCACATGCGGGCTCGGTGGATCACCTTCCTTCAGCTTACAATCCATCAAGGATCGCCAGACGTTGAACCTTTCGGTCCTAGCCTGCACCTGAAACATGCTCCTGAGACTCTTGATCATATCGAAAGCCCCAACGTCTTCGAAATGCTGCTGCAAATCGGGCTCCATATAAGCCAGCATGAGGCAGCTGATCTCGTTTGATTCATCAATGAGTTTCTGGTAGGCATTCTTGGTTGTGGTACTAGCATTATCGGCAGGTTCCTCTGGAAGCGGATCCTCTAGAACATGTTCCTTTTTATCATGCTTGAGAACAATTCTCAAATTTCTATACCAGGTAGTAAAGTTTGTTCCATTCAGTTTATCCTATTCCAGAATTGATTTCAATGCAAAGTTGGGTTGAGCAGGTGGTGCCATTGATCTACAACAGAAAAAATATGCAATCACTAAGCAATGTGTTTATGTAGAGTAATCCTAGCCTTAAACACAAATACTCCCACTGAAGTCAGCATCCCTCCGCAAACTCTCAGTGATTCAGGACCTCACTAGCACATGCGACTAGTGAGCTTTAGCATCACTGCTAGACAACATGCCATCCAGTAAGCAACTCCTTGCTAATCGTATCTCTATACGACTCCTGTCGGTCGGGTAGGTATCTCATACCCCGGCTCCCGACCTCTTTTGCCATAGGGCCCAAAACCGTTTTCATAGCCTTGTCAAGTCAACCTAATGCAGTGCATGTCTATGTCCGACATGAACCCTTCAGTTCAAGGACACCTAGCAGCACCCAATTTTATGAGCCCACTACTAGACGTACTTGAGTGCGAAGGTGCAACATCGGGGATGGCAATTCGCTTGATATTCATGAGGGATCTTTCTACCATTCTAACATGCATAGAAAACAAGGAAGCATAACAATCACAAATAAATACATATTGTGAAATAGTATGGCTCCTTCATGGATGTTCTTCCAGGTCGGCTCCAACTCCGATGATCATCTAGAAACTCCATCTTGTTTGTCACGCCGGGACGCCAAGCCACCAACCTGATCTCTATTATCCAACTACTACAACTAGTAATGAATTTTACATAGAGTCACAAGTCAACACGCAGGTCGTTATACAATATAATGACAGCACTTTGGCTCCTGCCGGCTAACAAACATGACACGCAGGCCATGTATAATTTACACACATGCATCACATACACATGAGCCATACTATTCACATCAAACCCTGCAAAATAAAGTTATGCATAGAATCGCATTCTACAGGTTTGAGTGATCGTGTATGAAATACAAGGCGCTACGCACACGCCGAATTCTCTGATCTGACCGATCTCATCGATCATCACGAATCTGATTCGGATTTACGTTTCACTGTTAACCCCGATGGCGGATAACCAACCGGTAGGGGTAGATCGTGTCACGACCTCATCGATCCCAATCAACAGAAAACATAGCCACCTCAATCCCCATGTGCAGTTGATCTCATCAACCGTGCACACAGCCAATCTTATCAATAACAACAGATCTCATCTATTGCCTCCACATATTTAATATGCATATGATCTGAATCCAAATCCTATAGCAGAGGCTCTGATACCACTGTTGGGATTTATGGTAGGTGCATCGACTGCAAATTAAAATTTCCTACACGCAGAACAACCAAGAACATGCTACGGGAGATGGATCATAGTTTGTTACCACTAGACGCGCAGTGCCGTGCAGCGGAAGAAGAGTTGGGGCAGCGCGTCCGCGTGGATCGTCTCCTCCTTGTCCGATCTCCCTCATACAACCGGTGGTCGGTTACCACGTACAGGTTCGCCGGAGCGGCGCAAGTGCACCGCCTCTAACGGTATCCGCACGTGCAGGAGGAACGTCGTGTGGCGGACTGCTAGGTCCGATCACACAATCGGCGGTGAGTGGAGGTGTCTATTCGCAACACATGCAAACCCTAGTGACAGGGCCGAAGCGATCAGCCCATGAGTGTGTCGCACCTCCACTATATATATAGGCGCCCATCACGGGCTCAGCACTTGGGCCTCGCAGGGACCCTAAAGCTCATAAGTCTACTCGGCCACAATCCGAATACAGTTCGGATAACATCCGACCAGTGTCCTCGGATCCGACCTCGTAGGTTCCTTCCCTTAAGCGCGCGACCCCTTAGGTTCAAGTCGGCTTTGTCGCAGTTCGGATCACCTCCGAACTGCACGGTTGGCAGCGGCCTCTAGCAAGGCATGCCGAACACCAAGCAGACTATGAAGCTGGTTAGCGAACCCGTACATCACACTTCCATTCCTTTTGCCACACGATATATGTTGTCGAGCTCAAGGCGATTCTGTCATCCTTGTGCTAGCCCGACCTCTTTCTCGCTCCAGTGATGCCGACCACAAACCGGATTATCTCATAATCCTTGTCGCATGGCCATGCTTATCCTGGTCGGATCACACGAGGGGCCCAGAGTATATCTCTCTTGATCAAAGGGGCAAATCCCATCTTGCTCGACCACGTCTCGCAGCATGGTTCTGGACAAACCCGAAACCTACCTTTATAACTACCCAGTTACGGAGTAGCGTTTGGTCCGCCCAAAGCAAGTCTGTCACCATCCCGAGTACATGCGTCAGCTCAGGTCTTAGGACATAGAACATATGTTGTACTAGAGACTCACAAATGACATATCGTTGTGTCTCATAGTTGGGTCTGTCCGACTTGGACCTTATCTCGACTCGGATCCGACTACATCGAATCCGACCAGATCCTTCCAAGTCCATATTATCCGGTTAGCATCCAATGCTCCATGGCTAGTAAGACCAAGCCATCGACCGTTTCATATGCTAGTCTAGTTGGTTGCACGTCCACACAACCCTTTCGACTAGGGACCTTTTAGGACAGTCATCATACAATGCATAGTCCCACAAACATGTCACGTACTTGCTGATACACATCATTGATAATGTCCAAGGACTATCTTTATTCATAAACACATAGGAAATATCATCATACATGATTGCCTCTAGGGCATATCTCCAACAGAACTAAGCCCGGGTTCATCTAGACCCACGTCCGAAACCGCCCCTAATAAATGTGAGTGTAGCTGACCATTTGATGTGGCATGCAGCTCTTCCTCATCAGTACGGGAGACATAAGACTTGCTAGAAACACGTGGAGTAACTTTTAATCGGTCATATTCCAAATGTTTCAAAGCCTTAGTTGAAATAGAAATCTCCTCCTGATTCTTTCCAATACTAACACCCACATTATTCAACTTAGAAATGATGGTGGTATTGGAAAAGGCTAAAAAGGATTTGGATGACGACGTAATACCTCAATTGTCGAGGTTGTGTGATGCTTTACGCCGCATAGCCTTGGCTAAGGAGTCCTCATCTGTGTCCGTAGAACCATCTTCGGCAACCGTATGCCGACAACTTCGGCGTGTAGGAGTCAACCCCAATTGTGGTCGTGGCGCCGGCTCTGCTGTTGAAGGAGGGGATGATGGTGAAGTAGCAACCCCCTCCCCAAGAGTCCCGGCCGCCGGCTCTAGCGACGAGGCCACCGTTAGAAGCGTGTTAGGGATCGGCGTTACCTCGGACGATGGTTGTTGCGAGTGCATGGCTGCCGACGGAGGGGGTGATGGTGGTGTAGAAATCCCCTCTCCAACAGCAACCGTCGAAGACGTGAATGTTGGTGTCATAGCGGTCAGTGTAGAAGGGGTTGTCGTCGTCAACGATGAAGCGGCTCTGCACGGCTCCACCAGCTCCTGAACAGGAACGGTCGGGTCGGGGATGCAGCCTCCCAAGACCGGACCTTCTAAACCATCTGTCGTGTACGCCACCTGGACGTTTATCGGCTGGGCGGGTGCAACCTGCATGCTGCCCAGGTGCTTGGTTGGCTGGAGTGGCATCAGCCCGAGCGCACGCATGTGGGACGGCTAGGTATTGCCCAGTTGCTCGGTCGGCTGGAATGGCACCGGACGTAGTGCATGCATGTGAGATGGCTGGACATGCACGTCCTTTGTATTACCCATCAGTTCATACTACATGGCTGGCATCCATCCAGTTGCATGTATGTGTGTCCGATCCTTCGTGTCCTCTCGCGGCCGAGACGCCATTGGGTAGCCCGATCACAAGGCCTTCATACGCCCTCCCATCGCATATCTTAATACGTAGATAGGCCCATGTTTTCCCTAGTAGCGGAAGATACATAATGAACCAAAAAGAATCAGTAGCAAACCATGACTAATGCAGATTGACAAGCTAATTTTTTCAATGAATCTCTGTGTGCTCAGATGGCAAACCTTATCCTTGTACTTCTCATGTGGGACAGGGACGCCCCGTTTCAAATCGTTGGTGATGCATTGAGGCTTCAACCCTTCTTTCAACCAAGCATCTGTGGTGGTGCGAAGCGCTTTCGGGCTTCATGATCCAGTCGCCAAGGCCTCGTTGATATACTTCTCTAGTTTTACCTACAGCAAGGGAAGTTCCAGGAATAGGTGATCCTTGTAGGACAACTGACATATAGAAATTGGTCAATGATCAAAGTGTATTTGGTCAAAGGGTCATTAATTATTCCTTGCAGATTTTCAACATGATACCTCACAAGTTACATAGAATTTTTGCTCAATAAATGTTCAGCTAAATTGACAATGGATATAATGATGGTATCTTATTGAACTTTATTATATCAATTCCTGCACATTCAATACTCCAAAAAGACACTAATACAAACTTTTAACAAATGAAAAATTGAAATTTCACATGTGTCCATAGAAGCGGCTAAGACTGACAAACTTCTTGACTGCAGATCCGATTTAACAATAGTTCTTTTCCAAGTATAATAAATAACCATATGCTTGTGATTCCTGACTGCGCCCTAATGTTAAACTGAAGCAGGAGCTTTATTAGTCGATGTAAGTTACGGATTCAGTTAGGCAACTTCATATGGAACTAAGGATTTTGTTGGTTCTGTGTGTGATCATTTGGCCTAATATTTGTTTGCCGTGTTGATTGTATAGAAATCATCAATTATAATAGATGGGGCAATTTATGTGCTTTAATCCTTTCAAGTAAAGGTTTGTGTAGTATATAGATCTGCTATGACTGCCTATTGCATGTTCGATTTTAAATGCAAAAGATAGGTAGCATGAATGTGCCGAAATATTAGTTAGAGATTTATTCCCTCTGTATTTAAGACAACACTATAGGAGTTCTATTATATTGAAATATATATTGGCAAGTGGTAACAGAATAAACTAAATTGACACAAATAGTATGGGCTAACTTGGAATCGATCCTATAGTTGCATATATAGGTAATTGGAAGGATTAGCCACCTCTGTAGGTATTAGGTAGGTACTCTTTTTCCAATCTCATAGTCCAATGAAGCAGCATATGACTTTTAACCATC
Organism: Triticum dicoccoides; assembly: GCF_002162155.2. Classification (NCBI taxonomy): domain Eukaryota; kingdom Viridiplantae; phylum Streptophyta; class Magnoliopsida; order Poales; family Poaceae; genus Triticum; species Triticum dicoccoides. The sequence continues at coordinate 525,058,552 of NC_041380.1, read as the reverse complement.
AACTATTTTTTCTTCAGAGATTTATGGTCAAAGTATGAGGTTAAACAATCAAATTACACCTGTAATAGTATAGGGATTTTGGAATGTCGAGGGTATGGTTTACCCGAGAAAATCAAACTAAATGTCTTGCTTCTCAGTACATGCATTGCATATTTGATAAGCACCCAAAAATTGTGGTCGATCAAACGAACAACTCAACCCAAATCCCGTCCTCCAGGGACCGAGAAGAGATGGAATTATGAGATTTGATCTCATCTTCATTTCCTATCCCTGTGTGCTTGCCACGACCACCAGCAGGATCCCACTGATTCTTACCAATTCGATTGAATCCTTTGCAGAGAACTTTGGCAAGAGCAACTAAAAATAAACACTCCCACCCCATATCTTAATAACAAACAAACAAGGGGCTGGAACACAGGGATCCGGCTTGCCTGCTCCCTCCCCATGCTCCCATCCGTGCTCTCACTTCATCCTACGGCTGTATTTTTTCCTTTTTCTTTTCTAATCTAATCATCTTCCCCCTGATTTTAAGGGGGTTGTTGGGCAATAAGCCGCGGCGGCGAGCCGGGCGCGACCGGTGCATGTTATGGGTGCGCACTGGACGCGTCGGGCGCGCCGGGTCCGCGAGACGTGCGTGAGTGTGTGCGTGCGTGTGGTGCATGGGCGTGTCCATGCGGGTCAACACCGCACGGGTGTGTGCGGGGCATAGTCACTAGCGATCAGGGCGCGGCGATCGTGCTGGTTTGTTGAAGGCTCGGCGCGAGGAGCGGGCGCGAGAGCAAGCGCGAGGAGCAGGCGTGAGGAGCAGGCGCGAGAGCGCGTCGTGGGCGTGTCCAGAGCGGGCCGGACCAGGCGGTGTAGTGGGCAGGAGGGAGTGGGTTGTGGCCCAGCGTTGCCCGGGTGTAAACCACACTGCTGTGATCGTTGTAATGGCTGTGGGGTTTTGAGTTTGAGCTCAAGGTTGAGACGTTCGTGCGTCGGGAAATCCTTGTCGTGTCCCTGTTCTTCCTCCTTCCTCCCTTTCTTCTTCGTTGGTTCGAGTCACGGCAACAGAGAGAGAGGAGGGCAGTGGCGAGGACTGGCGGTTCCAACAATTGGCATCAGAGCATCGTGAAGGTCAGGGCGCGCCGGCGGTGTCGATTGTCCCGTACAGCGGCGGAGCGGGCAGTTCGGTGTCGCATCCGGCACCCGTACTCACGGGGGAACTACACCACCTGGGCCATCAAGGTGGAGGCCGATCTGGACGCCGCCGGGCTGTGGGAGGCGGTGGTGCCGCTGAAGGACGCGGCGTCGGCTGTGATCGCCAAGAAGGATAAGCCCGCGCGGGCTTACCTGCTCCGAGCGCTCGCCGACGATCTACTGCTGCATGTGGCCGCGAAGAAGACCACGGCGGAGATTTGGAGCAGCCTCAAGGCTCGGTTCGTCGGGGCCGATCGAGTCCAGGCGGCGCGGCTGGGCACGTTGCGCAGCGAGTTCAAACTCCTGCGGATGGACGGCGGGGAGTCGCTGGACGCCTTCGCCGGGAAGATCAACGGCATGGTGGCGCGCTTCGCCGGGCTGGGAGCGACCCTCGACGACGCGGCGATGGTGAAGAAGCTGGTGGACTGTGTCCCGGATCGCCTGTACGCGGCGGTCGCCGGGATGGAGCAGTTCCGCGACCTCTCGGCGCTGCTGTTCGAGGACACGCTGGGACGCCTAAAGGCGTTCGATGAGCGGCTGTGTCGGCGCGGGCAGGCTGGCGGCGAGCGGGCTGACGGCGAGCTGCTTTACATGGTGGCGCAGTGGCGGGCGTGGGAGTAGAATCGGGCTTCGGCGGGAACCGGCATGGTCGCTGTTACAAATGCGGCAACCGTGGACACTTCAAGCGGGAATGCTCGCAGATGAAGAAGGCGTCGGCGGCGGAGCGAGCCCTGATGGTGGACAACGGCGTCGAGAACGCCGGGCTGCTCTGTGTCGTGGCTTAGGGCGCGTGTGTTGGGCAATAAGCCGCGGCGGTGAGCCGGACGTGACCGATGCGTGTTAGGGGTGCGCACTGGACGCGTCGGGCGCGCCGGGTCTGCGTGGCGTGCGTGAGTGTGTGCGTGCGTGTGGTGCATGGGTGTGTCCATGTGGGTCAACACCGCACGGGTGTGTGCGTGGAGTAGTTACTAGCGATCAGTGCACGGCGATCGTGCTGGTTTGTTGAAGGCTCGACACGAGGAGCGGCCGCGAGAGCGAGTCGTGGGCGCGTCCAGAGCGGGCCGGACCAGGCAGTGTAGTAGGCAGTAGCGAGTGGGTTGTGGCCCAGTGTTGCTCGGATATAAAGCATGCTGCGGTGATCATTGTAATGGCTGCGGGGTCTTGAGTTTGAGCTCAAGGTTGAGGCGTTCGTGCGCCGGGAAATCCTTGCCGTGTCCATGTTCTTCCTCCTTCCTCCCTTTCTTCTTCGTTGGTTCGAGCCACGGCAACAGAGAGAGAGGAGGGAAGCGGCGAGGGACTGGCGGTTCCAACAGGGGTGGGGCCGGGCCTTATTTTGTTTCAATCAAATCAAGCCACGTATGCGGGACCACGGATGGGCGCACGTGCGGGGAGCACGCAAGTCTCGTCCGAAACACAGGATGGACCATTGAATCAATTTCAAGTATAGGTCTTATATATTCACTTTTATATCAAGATAAGTGCCCCTACTGAGATGAGTACAAACGATGTCTATGATAGGAATAAAAGAAGCAGTGGAGCACGGATGTCTTATAATAGTTACAAGTCGTTTACCTACAAATTGTATCGATCATTAGGACCGGGTTCCTCTGCAAAGAATAAGCGAGCCATTAGCACTTTCCTGTAGTTTTCCTTGGTAGAATTAATTCAAGTTTCAAACTCGCAGGTACATTCATAAACTAGGCTAAATTCTCCTAAGAAGGGAATGTAAAATAATCTAGGTGGACAAGCTATCAGCGGCTCTAGTTATGCATGGAGCATCATTATCTAGTTATTCTATTTAACCAGTGCATTGCTGCTGCAATTAATCAAGAAGTAAAAAAGGAGAAAATTTGCAGTACGTATAATTTGATATCATGAAATTTATAATCCAAGAGACAATAATCTTATAAGGGAAACTCTTCCTATCATATGTATGATAAGAAGCAATCGTCAGACCAATCGCTGGCCATTCTTTCATGTACAATCTTACGGCCGAGATCTCGTGCAAAAATGCTCCGTTTTTGTGTGCAAAAATCTGCCTCAAATGTTCCAGTTAGCACGCACCACTCTCCATAATCTCCTCTACCCCAATTAACTGCCTCATCCTCTCTCCTGCTTCACCCCACCAGCCGCCGACCTCACCCTGCGCCGCCCTACTTCGATCCCGTGTTACGCCCTGCTTCCGACCGACCTTGCCGTCTCTCTGCTTTGACCCAGTATCTCTCCCTGCTTCGATCCGGTATCTCGCCCTGCTTCCGAGTTCCGACCCACCTCGCCGTTGAGTTCACCGTGCCTCTCCTTGCTTCCGATTCACCACGCGACCGCTGCCCAGATTGGACAGCTACCCAACACCACTCCTCCATGATTGCCCTGATTTCACCTTGCATGTGCGCCATCCCAGCATTAGGCGGCCACTGCCTCCGTTGTTTCAATACGCTACATTGTTCACGCCTCTGTAGGTGGCCGTGGTGCCCAGCAGGGTGGGGGTGACGGACTCACGGTCTATCTTCAATTTTCTATGCTTCTGAACGATACTATATTTCTTTTTTTGCGCTGGTAGAAGAATTTTATTTCATAGGCATAGGGTTACAATCACGAGGCAAGAGATCCTCAACACACGGTGGACCTCGTCCAAGCCATACAGCAGTAGTTCTCTCTGTACGACTATACATGGCCAGATGATCTGCTACCCTATTTTGTACACGACTAATTTTCGAGGGAATAAAGACTCTATCTACCATAAGATGACTAATCTCAGCGACTAAATGCCCGTACGCAGATCTAGATAAACTGTCGCTAGACAGGGCGAAAAGGGCGACAGAAGAATCCGACTGGACAATGATAGGTAGCCCACAATGCTCGATAGCCAGAGCCATACCCTACATTAACGCATGCAACTCCGCTTCCAGTGCTTCATTGCAGTTAAAGATGCATCGGTATGCCGAGATAATCACACTCCCATCATGTCTCCTCAATACCATCCCTGCCGCAGCTGACCCATCAGACTGTAGTAAAGCTCCATCAACAGACAGGGCCACCTTCCTCGGTAGTGGCTTCAGCCATGGGTGAACTATGGCCTCCTTTTGCACGACAGTCGGCTCCTCCCGCCACATAGGCATCTTTCCTTTGATCATCTCCTCTGTAGAATATTTTCTCGAGAGACCTAAGGACTGCATATAACTCTGCAAATATGAAACTATTGTAGCCACTAAAGGTACTTCCTTGCCATGTGCCAAATCTGACTGGAGAGATCAAATACGCCAAATCAGCATGATCACACACGCCCTCATAAACTCATCAAAGTTTGTCAACACATTTAACAGTCAGTCCTACCTTGTATCCTGTAGCAATTCATAGCATGGTAAGCTCCACACCATCCTCATCTGTCGCCATACTTCCTATGCATGATCACATGTGACTAGGGCATGGAAGCTGGTTTCCTATTCCTTCGCACACAGGGGGCAGGTGTCTCTTGTAGAGATATGACGATACTTTTAGCATGAGTTAGTTGCTAGTGCACCCGAGACCACTTTCCATGACAAGATCCTCATCTTGAGGGGTACCTTGGCTGCCCATATGCACTGCCAAACTGGCCGCTCCCCAGAAGGGTTGTTGCTAGTCGCGGGTGCCATACCCGGGGCGACGCTCAAAGTAGCTAGCCTCTATGCACTCCTCACAGAAACTTGTCCGCTCCTTTTCGGGAACCAGGCTAAGAAGTCTTGGCCATTCCTCGGTGAGGTACGGATCTTAAGAATCCCCCGTACGTCCATGTCCCAAAAATGTTCTCGCAGCCTTTGCTCATTCCAAGCACCTTGTTCAGTCAAGAAATTCGCCACCCAATTAAGTCTGCAGTTACGTTTTGGTGTTATTGGCCGAAGATTATGACGCCTCGGGATCCAAGCATCCCTCCAAGTTCTAATTAGTGTCCAATCTCCCACACGCCAAATAATGCCTTTCTTCACCAATTCAAGACCATGTACAATCCCCTTTCATACTGTGGACGAGCTGGTCGGGAACACTGTATACAATAGATTACCATGGGGATAATATTTGGCTCTAAGTAGTCTCGCACACAGGCTATCTGGGCAGTCCAATAATCGCCAAGCCTGCTTAGCAAGAAAGGCCTGGTTGAACGCTCTCATGTCACAGAAGCCCATGCCCCCCATAGACTTGGGTACCACCATCTTCTTCCAACTAAGCCAGGCCATTTTCCTCTTACCATTCTCGACCCCCCCCCCACCAGTACTGTCTCATCATCCTTGTCAAGTCATCACAAACGGACACTGACAACTTAAAGACACTCATAACATAGGTTGGGATGGCCTACGCAACATCTTTGATCAAAATTTCCTTGTTTCCCAAAGATACAAATTGTTCACTCCAGTCTATATATCAACCTTGCTCTCAATCTCTCCTGAAGTGTTTCGAATTGCCCTTTGTGCAATCTTCCTTCTGGCACTGGTAAGCCCAGGTATTTGGGCTCAAACACTTGCTGTGAAACTTCTAATATGACTTTTACCTCATCCGCCACCACCGCATTACAGTTGTCAGAGAAGAGGATGGAACACTTTTCGGCGTTGATAAGTTGACCCATTGCTGAAGTGTAAGTGTTCAACAAACTATTGACAATGCTAGCTTGCTGGCTCGAAGCCTCAAAGAACAACATTGTATCATCCGCAAAAAGCAAGTGAGATATTTCTGGAGCACCTCGACAAATGGTCATTCTCAATTCACCATTCTCGACAGAGTTGGTAATAAGAGCTGACAGGGTGTCAGCGACAAAAATAAATAGGAATGGAGACAACAGATCACCTTGTCGAAGCCCCCGCGATGGGGAGAAGACCTCAAGTAACTTCCTATTGAACTTCATGGAATATGTGACGGATTTTACACATGCCATGATCCAAGTGATCCACGTTGTAGAAAAACCCCACCTGCCCAAGGCCTTCTCTAGGAAGTCCCAATCCACCCGGTCATACGCCTTTGACAAGTCCAGCTTGTACGCAAATGCAGCCGGACTGTTAATCTTCAGTGTCTGAATATGATTGACACACTCAAATGCTATGATTGAATTATCTGAGATAAGCCGACCAGGTATGAATGCACTCCAATTTTCTGAAATTATTTCCGCCAACAGAGGACGTAGACGGTTCACCAAGCACTTAGACACAATCTTGTAGATCACATTACACAAACTTATTGGACGAAACTCCTTGAGCTCCTTAGGGAAAGGAACTTTCAGGATTAGTATAATAGCAGTATCGTTCACACCCTCCGACGTCACACTTGTTTTAGAAAATTCCAGAACTGCCGCTATGATCTCACCCTTCATAACTGCCCAATTACGTTGGTAGAACCGAGAAGGAAATCCATCCGTACCTGGTGCTTTTAGCGGTCCTATTTCGAACAGTGCATCAGACACCTCCTCTTCCGTAAATGGCGCACATAAAGCCATGTTCATCTCCTGTGTAACTTTCAGTGTTATCATCTCTAGGACCGATTCCGGGGAGAGGGTCGAATCCTTCGTAAACACCTCCTTGAAGTATGATGTGGCCATCAACTCCGTCTCAGAGGGGGACGAGCACCACGTCCAATCAGTACACCTCAGCCGCTGAATGTACTTGCGGCGCGCACGCCACACAGCCTGCCGGTGGAGGTACGCAGTGTTCCTCTCACCTTCCTTGAGCCACGTAATGCATGAACGTTGCAGCCACAACATCTCTTCACGATGCAGCAACTCGTCCAACTGATACATCTTCTGCCGTATGGCCGCCCTATCTGCATCATCAAGCTGCTGGTCCGCTAGATCATTGTGCAATTTTTCGATCTCGAACATGACATGGCCGAAATTTTCCTTCCTCCATGCTCGCAGCCTCTGCATCATCTCTTTCAGGGCATCTCGAACCGGCCCCAAGTGCCCATTCGGCTTGCTCTTGCCCCAACTCTCCGCAATCACTGCCTCGAGGCCAGGGTGTAGTTCCCACATTATTTCATACCTAGGTACATTTTTATTGCGCTGTGGTTCTGCAAGAGCTAGTCGAACCATGATGGGAGCATTTGGAGCACGAGGATGCCAACTGCACCACTTGCGCAAACGGGAAGATTTCCCTCAAAGCTTCATCCGCACACGCTTTGTCTAGACGAACATGAACATTCCTCCCGCTCTGCTGTCCATTATCATATGTGAACGAGTTCCCTGAGAAGTCCAAGTCCATAAGTTTGCAATCTTCCAAACAAACTCGGAAGAGGAGCATTTGGTTTTCAGACCGAGGCGACCGAGAAAAGTGTTCATGTTGCCACATTGCTTCGTTGAAATCACCACAAACCAGCCATGGGTCAGACGAGGCCGCCCGTAGGTTTGATAGTGCACTCCACATACAATGTCGGTGCTCCACCCTCGGTTCTCCGTACACGAAGGTAGTTCTCCATGTTTTGTCATTAGCATTATCGACAATTCTTACATCAATATACCGTGCGCAGGAATCAAGCACGGTTACTTGCAAGTTTTCATCCCAAAATAATACAAGCCCCCCACTAAGACTAGCACTAGATACACCAGCAAAACCCTTCATATTTAGTCTCCTTTTAAGCTTTTCCATCTGACTAGAGGCTTGACGTGTTTCTGATAGGAAAATCAGCCCCGGGGAATTGGCTTTTGAGAGGGCCAACACCTCACGAAATGTACGATGGTCCCCCCCTGGCTGTTCCACATTAGGATACTCATTGTGCCCGGCAGTCCTCCTCAAGAGAGGCCGCCGATCTATCATCGAAAATTCTTGGGAGTCAATCCTTGCCTTTTTATTGTTCGAGCTATTGCTCGGCGATGAAAGCTCATCACCATCTTCACCTAGCCCTTGAGTCAGAGCTAGATTAGTAGCCGGTACACTAGGTAGCACCAGTCCGGCACTATCCGTAGCCAGCCTCTTATGAGCCGGGGGGGTCAACCTGCATCTCCCTGGTGCCAGTCTTCGACGGGATAGATGTTGTGTCGGCCATGTCCGGGTCATTAGCTTTCTTCCCAGCTTTCTCTTTTGTTGGGGTGCACTGCTTCTTCTTTTGCTTATCATTGCTGCGTTCAAACTCATCAGTTCTTGCTCTGTTTGGACCATCAGCATACAACCAGTTCCTAAACTTCATGTCCTTCACCTCATGAACCCCGGTGCCGCATTCTTTGAAATCATGCCCAATCAATCCACAAATGCTACAGAAGTGGGAAAGCTTCTCATAACGGACCAAGTAAACCTTCCTTGCTTATCCTCTAACAATACTAACGAATTTTGTGAGGGGTCGGTGGATGTCATGGCGAACTCTAACCCTCACATAATCACCCCGGGTATTTCCGTTCAACCTCATCTCCAAGATATCTCCAGACTTTTTCAGCAACAATTCCAGAATATTCTTCCTACAAAACCCCTCGGGTAGCTTATGGATTTGAAGCCATATTGGCATGAATAACATGGGGACCTCTTCTGCTTTAGTAAATCCATCATACGGGCACATGAGAACTACCTATTTTCTGAAAAGCCACGGACCAAGTTCCACCATACGCTCCCACTCTCCAAGGCACTCTGCATGAACGACGAACAAGTTTGGTCCGACTGGCCTGAACCTCACCTGCTTCGATGGATTCCAGGCTGCACACATCTCTCTGTAAAACACCGTCGGGCTGAAGGTTTTATTCGTGTGAACCCTAGCAAGGGCTAACCAGCGTAATCCTTCATTGATAACAGGATCATCCTCCTCGGTCACCAGATTATCAAACTCTTCGTCCTCCAAGTTGAGTTGCTCCATGAAATCACCAAGATTCGATTTGCCGGCGGCGGCGCTGCCTCCTGTGCTGGTCCCGGACATAGCATCCGCCATCAGAACCGTCGCCAGATACCGAGAGGATGAACACAATCCACTGGGGCACGATCCGCAGGCCACGATCTCTCGAACCCTAGTCAGGGAGGGGCTTTGGTCGGACGGGGGACTCTCAGGCGATGGGATCGCCAGAGAGGATAGAAACCCTAGCCTTAGCGTAGGGGAAAATACTTGGCTCTGACCTCTCGGGCTCTAATGATACTATGTTTCGATGGCTTAAAATTAATTCTCCCAATATCCATGCTTCCTAGGCATGCTACATGTGCTTTTCCAGTCCAGTTTATTTGCATTAGTAGAACCATGCTTAGTGAGCATCATGTATGTGTTTCTCTGGTCTAGTTTGTTTGCCTCAATTGATGAAAAATACTTCTTACATCACAAATGATCGATGCGCACACATGTTGGCACCATGCATTTTAATTCTCAGTTTCAAAATTATATGCTTCCAATAGATATGAGTTACATTGAGATAGCAAGAAATCGATGCCTAGTAATATCTATGCTTCCTAAGTTTTCTGTATCTGTTTTTCAGTCCATATAATTGGCACCATGTTTCTAATTTTTCTACTTGTTGTTACATTGTCAAGAGCATAGTCTATGTCTAAATGCGATGTCATCATGCTCCCCACATTTCTCATACATGTTTCTTATAATGCAAACCCACACCTTCCGGAAGGTCGCCAAAATTAGTTGTTTGCTTCCTCCATTTATCGCAATTAGATGTTGCAAAGGTTGCATGTCCACCATATTTCTCCTCTTTTTTAAATGACACATTTAGGTTCACAAATTTAGCATTTAAGTTCATGTAATATTGCCTATGAATTAGCTTTTTTCTGCCAAGTTATGATGTGCTTCCATACCTTTTTCTTGTCATGACATGATCATATATTATACTACATATATTTCTTTCCACTAGGTTTTTTGCTTCCATAGTTCTAGAATACAATTTGTTTTGGTTTATTTTTCCCATTTGTCTTCACCGATCTAATGTAAACATTCTCTGCTTCATCAATCTTATAATTTACATGCAAGACCAATTGTTGGGTCCTAAATTTGATATGTATGCATCATGTTTAACCACTGTATGCTTCGATCAATTGTGTGCTGCCCCTTCAGGGCCAAGATGTGCCGACGATACAAAACTATATGGAGTCATCTGGTGCATGCACTAAGAAGCGCGGCGACAACTGGATCTACCTCACAATGAAGATGACCATTTTCTATATGATGGAAAATGTAAACATTCGATATGAACTTAGGAAGCATTGTATTATGGGTGACTTGAAGGAAGTAAGAATTTGTGGCGCATCTGAAACTGCAAAATGGAGGAGAATAGTTCTGTTAGTGAACATATACGCATAATGTTTGGGTACCACAATCACTTGACTCAGCTGGGAGTTAATCTTCCTGATGATAGTGCCATTGACAGAGTTCTTCAATCACTGCCACCAAGCTACAAGAGCTTCGTGATGAACTATAATATGTAAGGGATGGATAAGACAATTCCCGAACTCTTCGCGATGCTAAAGGTTGCAGAGGTAGAAATCAAGAAGGAGCATCAAGTGTTCAAGGTCAACAAGACCACCAGTTTCAAGAAGAAGGGCAAAGGGAAGAAGGGGAACTTCAAGAAGAAGAACAAGCAAGTTGCTGCTCAAGTGAACAAGCCCAAGTCTGGACCTAAGCATGAGATTGAGTGCTTCTACTGCAAAGGGACTGGTCACTGGAAGTGGAACTATCCCAAGTATTTGGCGGATAAGAAGGACGACAAAGTGAGAGGTATATTTGATATACATGTTATTGATGTGTACATTACTAATGCTCGCAGTAGCGCCTGGGTATTTGATACTAGTTATATTGCTGATATTTGCAACTCGAAATAGGGGCTGCGGATTAAGCGAAGATTGGCTAAGGACGAGGTGACGATGCGCATGGGAAATAGTTCCAAAGTCGATGTGATCGTCGCCGACACGCTACCTCTACATCTACCTTCGGGATTAGTTTTAGACCTGAATAATTGTTATTTGGTGCCAGCGTTAAGCATGAACATTAAATTTGGATCTTGTTTGATGCGAGACGGTTATTCATTTAAATCAGAGAATAATGGTTGTTCTATTTATATGAGTAATATCTTTTATGCTCATGCACCCTTGATGAGTGGTCTATTTTTACTAAATCTTGATAGTAGTGATACACATATTCATAATATTGAAGCCAAAAGATATATGTTTAATAATGATAGTGCAACTTATTTGTGGCACTGCCATTTAGGTCATATTGGTGTAAAGTGCATGAAGAAACTCCATGCTGGCGGGTTTTTGGAAACACTTGATGCTTGCGAACCATGCCTCATGGGCAAGATGACTAAGACTCCATTCTCCGAAACAATGGAGCGAGCAACAGACTTATTGGAAATAATACATACTGATGTATGCGGTCCGATGAGTGTTGATTCTCGCGGCGGGTATCATTATTTTCTGACCTTCACATATGATTTGAGCGGATATGGGTATATCTACTTGATAAAACATAAGTCTGAAACATTTGAAAAGTTCAAAGAATTTCAGAGTGAAGTAGAAAATCATCATAACAAGAAAATAAAGTTTCTACGATCTGATCATGGAGGAGAATATTTGAGTCATGAGTTTGGTCTTCATTTGAAACAATGCGGAATAGTTTCGCAGCTCACGCCACCTAGAACACCACAACGCAATGGTGTGTCCGAACATCATAACCGTACTTTATTGGATATGGTGCAATCTATGATGTCTCTTACTAATTTACCGCTATCGTTTTGGGGTTATGCTTTAGAGACGACTGCATTCACGTTAAATAAGGCACCATCTAAATCCGTTGAGACGACACCTTATGAACTGTGGTTTGGCAAGAAACCAAAGTTGTTGTTTCTTAAAGTTTGGGGTTGCGATGCTTATGTGAAAAAACTTCAACCTGATAAGCTCGAACCCAAATCAGAGAAATGTGTCTTCATAGGATACCCAAAGGAGACTGTTGGGTACACCTTCTATCACAGATCCGAAGGCAAGATATTCGTTGCTACGAATGGATCCTTTCTAGAGAAGGAGTGTCTCTCGAAAGAAATGAGTGGGAGGAAAGTAGAACTTGAGGAGGTAATTGTACCTGCTCCCTTATTGGAAAGTAGTCCATCACAACAATCAGTTCCTGTGATTCCTACACCAATTAGTGAGGAAGCTAATGATCATGATCATGAAGCTTTTGATCAAGTTACTAACGAACCTCGTAGGTCAACCAGAGTAAGATCCGCACCAGAGTGGTACAATAATCCTGTTCTGGAGGTCATGTTACTTGACCATGACGAACCAACGAACTATGAGGAAGCGATGATGAGCCCAGATTCCACGAAATGGCTTGAAGCCATGAAATCTGAGATGGGATTGATACGTCTCCAACGTATCTATAATTTTTGATTGTTCCATGCTATTATATTATCTGTTTTGGATGTTTAATGGGCTTTAATATAACTTTTTATATTATTTTTGGGACTAACCTATTAACCAAAGGCCCAGTGCAAATTATTGTTTTTTTGCCTATTTGAGTGTTTCACAGAAAAGGAATGACAAACGGAATGAAACCTTCGGGGGGGTTATTTTTGGAACAAACGTGATCTAGGAGACTTGGAGTGGACGTCAGGAAAGAAGCGAGGAGGCCACGAGGCAGGAGGGCGTGCCCCCCACCCTCGTGGGCCCCTCGCAGCTCCACCGACCTACTTCTTCCTCCTATATATAGCCATATACCCCGAAAACATCCAGGAGCACCATGAAACCCTATTTCCACCGCCGCAACCTTCTGTACCCATGAGATCCCATCTTGGGGCCTTTTCCGGTGCTCCGTCGGAGGAGGAATCGATCACGGAGAGCTTCTACATTAAAACCATAGCCTCTCCGATGATATGTGAGTAGTTTACCACAGACCTTCGGGTCCATAGTTATTAGCTAGATGGCTTCTTCTCTCTCATTGGATCTCAATAAAAAGTTCTCCTCGATTCTCTTGGAGATCTATATGGTGTAATTCTTTTTGCGGTGTGTTTGTCGAGATCCAATGAATTGTGGGTTTATGATCAAGATTATCTATGAACAATATTTGATTCATCTCTGAAATCTTTTATGCATGATTTAATATATTTGCAAGTCTCTTCGAATTATCAGTTTGGTTTGGCCTCCTAGATTGATCTTTCTTGCAATGGGAGAAGTGCTTAGCTTTGGGTTCAATCTTGCGGTGTCCTTTCCGAGTGACAGCAGGGGCAGCAAGGCACATATTGTATTGTTGCCATCGAGGATAAAAAGATGGGGTTTATATCATATTGCTTGAGTTTATCCCTCTACATCATGTCATCTTGCCTAATGTGTTACTCTGTTCTTATGAACTTAATACTCTAGATGCATGCTGGATAGCGGTCAATGTGTGGAGTAATAGTAGTAGATGTAGAATTGTTTCGGTCTACGTGTCCCGGATGTGATGCCTATATACATGATCATGCCTAGATATTCTCATAACTATGCGCTTTTCTATCAATTGCTCGACAGTAATTTGTTCACCCACCGTAGAATTTGCTATCTTGAGAGAAGCCACTAGTGAAACCTATGGCCCCCGGGTCTATCTTCCATCATATTATTTTCATATCTACTTGCTATTTCTATCGTTGTTTATTTTCCCATCTTTATTTTCTAATCTGTATCATAAAAATACCAAAAATATTTATCTTATTATCTCTATCATATCTCACTCTCGTAAGTGACTGTGAAGGGGTGACAACCCCTTTATCACGTTGGTTGCGAGGTTCTTGTTTGTTTGTGCAGGTACTAGGCGACTTGTGTGTTACCTCCTACTGGATTGATACCTTGGTTCTCAAAAACTGAGGGAAATACTTACGCTACTTTGTTGCATCACCCTTTCCTCTTCAAGGGAAAACCAACGCATGCTCAAGAGGTAGCAAGAAGGATTTCTGGCACCATTGCTGGGGAGGTTGCACCAAGTCAAGTCAAGATTTGATCTACCATCAACTAGCCATTTTTGGCACCGTCTACGCACAAGTCAAGACATGCCAAGTACCCATCACAAACTCTTATCCCTCGCATTACATTATTTGCCATTTGCCTCTCGTTTTCCTCTACCCCACATCACGCTTGCCGTTTTATTCGCCTCTTCTCCGTTCGTCCTTTTCCCATTTGCCTTTGTTTCACCATGGCCGAATCAAAAAGGGGTAATTCTTTTCTCCCGAGTTCTAGTACTTTGGCTCTATCCTTTCTAAGCTTATAAATAATGATGCTATGGAAAGAGCTACCGGGGTTATCAATGAGAGTTTGGATAATTTCGATGAAGATGATCCTGGAATTTTTCATTATTTACTTGATGAGTCTTTAAAAGATGCTTGGGATAGGTTATTAAGGATCCGAGCTAGCTATGTGCCTCAATAACAAATTGAGATATACCTAAAAAGCTTTTATGTTGGCTTACCCTCTTCGTTCAAACAAGTTTTAGAATCTATTTTTTAAGAAGGTTTTATTGAGGGGGATCCCATGGATACCTGTGAAAAGATGAAAACTATATTTGGGCACCCCATGAGTGAGAAGGTTGAATCCACCTCCCTTTTGTGCTTTTATCAAAGTGAAATTATCAAAGAAATGAAGGCTAGTTTAGATGCAAATTTCCGTAGCGTTCTTAATCTTTCTTCCACCATTAATGGCCACGTGTTTTCTCAAAATAGAAAGATAAATGCCATAGATAAGAAATTTTCTCTTTTCTTTCCCAAAACCAAAGATGGTAAAACCTAGATCTTTTCTTGTTTTTATGCCTAGCTAGGGGCGTTAAACGATAGCGCTTGTTCAGAGGCAACCCGATTTTATTTTTGTTTCTTGTTTCTTGTTTTTTTTCCTATTTAGTAATAAATAATTCATCGTGCTTATGTTTAGATGTGGTTTTATGCTTTTAATTAGTGTTTGTGCCAAGTAGAACCTTTGGGAAGACTTGGGGGAAGTCTTTGCGATCTTGGTGTAAAAAAACAAAAGCTTTAGCGCTCACGAGATTTGCTGTCATTTTTTACTGGAGAGTAAGATTAGGTTGATTCTTTTTGCAGATGATTAAGACAAATTCCTCATGTCCACCAATTTATTTCAGAATTTTTGGGGTTACAGAAGTATTCGGAACCTACAAATTACTACAGACTGTTCTGTTTTTGACAGATTCTGTTTTTCGTGTGTTGTTTGCTTATTTTGATGAATCTATGGCTAGTATCGGGGGGTATGAACCATATAGAAGTTGGAATACAGTATGTTTAACACCAATATAAATAAAGAATGAGTTCATTACAGTACCTTGAAGTGGTGATTTGTTTTCTTATACTAACGGAGCTCATGACATTTTCTGTTGAGTTTTGTGTTGTGAAATTTTCAAGTTTTGAGTAAAGATTTGATGGATTTTGGAATAAAGAGTGGCAAGAGCCTAATCTTGGGGATTACCAAGGCACCCCAAGGTAAAATTCATGGACAACCAAAAGCCTAAGCTTGGGGATGCCCCGGAAGGCATCCCCTCTTTCGTCTTCATCTATCAGTAACTTTACTTGAGGCTATATTTTTATTCACCACATGATATGTGTTTTGCTTGGAGCGTCTTGCATGACTTGAGTCTTTGCTTTTTAGTTTAACACAATCATCCTTGTTGTACACACCTTTTGGAGAGACACACATGAATCAGAATTTATTAGAATACTCTATGTTCTTCACTTATATCTTTTGAGCTAGATAATTTTGCTCTAGTGCTTCACTTATATCTTCTAAGAGCACGGTGGTGGTTTTATTTTATAGAAATTAGTGATCTCTCATGCTTAACTTATATTATTTTGAGAGTCTTTTAGAACAGCATGGTAATTTGCTTTGGCTATAAAATTAGTCCCAATATGATAGGCATCCAAGATGGGTATAATAAAAACTATCATAAAAAGTGCATTGAATACTATGAGAAGTTTGATACTTGATAATTATTTTGATATATGAAGATGGTGAAATTAGAGTCATTCTAGTTGAGTAGTTGTGAATTTGAGAAATACTTGTTCTAAAGTTTGTGATTCCCGTAGCATGCACGTATGGTGAACCGTTATGTGATGAAGTCGGAGCATGATTTATTTATTGATTGTCTTCCTTATGAGTGGTGGTCGGGGACGAGCGATGGTCTTTTCCTACCAATCTATCCCCCTAGGAGCATGCATGTAGTACTTTGTTTCGATAACTAATAGATTTTTGCAATAAGTATGTGAGTTCTTTATGACTAATGTTGAGTCCATGGATTATACGCACTCTCACCGTTCCACCATTGCTAGCCTCTCTAATACTCCGCACCTTTCACCGGTATTATACACCCACCATATACCTTCCTCAAAACAGCCACCATACCTACCTATTATGGCATTTCCATAGCCATTCCAAGATATATTGCCATGCAACTTACCACCATTCCGTTTGTTATGACACGTTTCATCATTGTCATATTGCTTTGCATGATCATGTAGTTGACATCGTATTTGTGGCAAATCCACCTTTATAATTCTTTCATACATGTCACTCTTGATTCATTGCATATCTCGGTACACCGCCAGAGGCATTCACTAGAGTCATATTTTTTTCTAAGTATCGAGTTGTAATTTTTGAGTTGTAAGTAAATAAAAGTGTGATGATCATCATTATTAGATCATTGTCACATGTGAGGAAAGGATGGTGGAGACTATGATTCCCCCACAAGTCAGGATGAGACTCTGGACAAAAAATTAAAAAAATGAAGAAAAGAGAGAGAAAAAGAGAGAAGGGACAATGTTACTATCCTTTTACCACACTTGTGCTTCAAAGTAGCACCATGATCTTCATGATAGAGAGTCTCTTATGTTGTCACTTTCATATACTAGTGGGAATTTTACATTATAGCACTTGGCTTGTATATTCCAATGATGGGCTTCCTCAAAATGCCCTAGGTCTTCGTGAGCAAGCGAGTTGGATGCACACCCACTTAGTTTCTTTTGTTGAGCTTTCAGACACTTATAGCTCTAGTGCATCCGTTGCATGGCAATCCCTACTCACTCACATTGATATCTATTGATGGGCATCTCCATAGCTCGTTGATACGCCTAGTTGATGTGAGACTATCTTCTCCTTTTTGTCTTCTCCACAACCACCATTCTATTCCACCTATAGTGCTTTGTCCATGGCTCACGCTCATATATTGCGTGAAGATTGAAAAAGTTTGAGAACGTCAAAAGTATGAAACAATTGATTGGCTTGTCATCGGGGTTGTGCATAATTAAATACTTTGTGTGATGAAGCTAGAGCATAGCCAGTATAACGCCCTTGATGCGGCTATATCTCCCACGTGTCGAAGCACGACTTACAGGCATAACCGCATTGAAAGCAATGTCGCAAGTGAGGTAATCTTCACACAACCCATGTAATACATAAGGGAAAGAGATACATAGCTGGCTTACACTCGCCACTTCACACAATACATGAATAAAGCATTACATTCATCCAAATACACTCAAGGTCCGACTACGGAACCCAAAATACAAGAAGACTACCCCAAATGCTACACAGATCCCTGATCGTCCCGACTGGGCTCCACTACTGATCAACTAGAACAAAACAACATAAAGGACAAGATCTTCATAGAGCTCCTCCTTGAGATTGGTTGCGTCATCTGCACGGTTCAACGGCACCTGCAAACTGGTTTTGGAAGTATCTATGAGTCACGGGGACTCAGCAATCTCACACTATTTAAGCTTAAAGGTAAGGTAGTGGTATGAGGTGGAGCTGCAGCAAGCGACTAGCATATATGGTGGCTAACATATGCAAAAGAGAGCGAGAAGAGAAGGCAAAGCGCGGTCGAGAAACTATGATCAAGAAGTGATCCTAGAACAACCTATGTCAAACATAACTCCAACACCGTGTTCACTTCCCGGACTCCGCCGAGAAGAGACCATCACGGTTACACACGCGGTTGATGCTTTTTAATTAAGATAAACTTCAGGTTTTCTACAACCAGACATTAACAAATTCCCATCTGCCCATAACCACGGGCACGGCTTTCGAAAGTTCAAATCCCTGCAGGGGTGTCCCAACTTAGCCCATCACAAGCTCTCACGGTTAACAAAGGATATTCCTTCTCCCAAGACAATCCGATCAGACTCATCATCCCGGTTACAAGACATCCTCGACAATGGTAAAACAAGTCCAGCAAAGTCACCCGAATGTGCCAACAAATCCCAATAGGACCTGCACATATCTCATTCTCAGGGCACACCGGATTGTCCAAACTTCCGGTAGGCCAGCCCAGAGTTGCCCCTTGTGGCCACCGACGGCTGACAAGGTGGACCAACACTCAGAGGAGCACTGGCCCAGGGTTTTTAAAATATTGATGACCCTTGAGACCGCGACTCCCAAGGGAAAAGAAAAGGCTAGGTGGCGAATGGTAAAACCAAGGTTGGGCCTTGCTGGAGGAGTTTTATTCAAAGCGAATTGTCAAGGGGTTCCCATTATAACCCTACCGTGTAAAGAATGCAAAATCCGGGAACATAACACCGATATGACGGAAACTAGGGCGGCAAGAGTGGAACAAAACACCAGGCATAAGGCCGAGCCTTCCACCCTTTACCAAGTATATAGATGCATTAATTAAATAAGAGATATTGTGATATCCCAACAAAATATCCATGTTCCAACAAGGAACAAACTCCAATCTTCACCTGCAACTAACAACGCTATAAGAGGGGCTGAGCAAAGCGGTAACATAGCCAAACAACGCTTTGCTAGGACAAGGTGGGTTAGAGGCTTGGCTTAACAATATGGGAGGCATGATAAGCAAGTGGTAGGTATCGCAGCATAGGCATAGCAAAAGAGCGAGCAACTAGCAAGCAAAGATAGAAGTGATTTCGAGGGTATGGTCATCTTGCCTAAAATCCCGCAAGGAAGAAGAACAAGCCCATGAACAAGACAAACGGATGAAGTCGAACGAATCCTCACAATGCGACGTTATCGGAACTAACCCGAAGAAGCAACACCGGAAAGAAGCAAACAACATAGTAAACAACCACCACATAAATATGGCATGATGCACAACCAAATATGATGCATGTCCGATTTAAAGATACATGGCATGGCAAAAGTGCACAAGCAATCCTACAAATTAAGTGGAGCTCAATATGCAAAGGTGCATATTGACGAAACACCACGACAAGTTATTTAGTTCGATCTCGTTTATGTACCCAACAGTATTAAATGTATATTAACATGGCAAGGGGGTGAAGCACAACAAAACTACCTATCTAGGCAAGTTTAAATGAGGCCGGAAACAACGAACAACGATTCCGGTAAAACCCCATATGTATATTTTTAAGGTTTGGTACTATTCTACCCTAAACACAATTTTAGAGTTGTTAACATGCAAAGTAAAGCCACCATGTTAAACTAGGCATTTTCTACCCCATTTACATATAAAGTTTATTAAGTTCGGAGCTACGGTTAATTAGTTATGAAATTAAGCATTTTAGCATGGCATAGGAGCAAATTTAACCAAACAGCATTTTAAACATTTCAAACATGGATGAAAGTTGCAAATTATTAAACTAGACAAAATTCTAAGCAACTTTCATATATAATTTATTTAGATCTGATGCACGGTCGTGAAGTTATTAAATGCATGAAACTAGGGGGGGTTTCTGTAAAATCTTCCATCTCAGGAAAATAGACAAAATTCACAGGACCAGGAAAAAAACTAGCAGGCTGAAACTGGCCGTCCCAACAAGAACAGGGGAGGGGTTGGACGCGTCCTCACCATGGGCCGTGCCCAGTCGAGGAGGAGGGAGCTGGGCCGCGGATCTAGGGCGCTTATGGGCCCCGTGTGGGTCGCGGCCCACGGGGCTTTGGCCGTCCTCCTCCTGTTCCCGCACGAACAGGGAGGTAGGGCGGCAGTGGCAGTTCACGTCGGCGACGGCGAGGCTCGAGGGCGGTGGCGGGGTCCGGCGGGGTTGAGGCGAACGAGAACCGGTCGAGGGGCGGCGGATCCCGACCTGGTCGGGCGAAGGCAAGGCCGGCGGCGAGCTCCACGTCGCAGCAATGCCCTAGAGAGAGAGATATCGGGTGAGGAAGAGAGAGGAAACACGGGGAAGAACAGGGAGCAGACGACGGCGAGGCCTGGCCTGGCGGAAGGAGTCCGACGATGGCGGCGCGGACGCGGGGCGGCGGTGGCGCGCGGCTCGTCGGCGACGAGGCAAAGGCTGCAGCGCGGCGATGACCAGGGTGACGAGGTCTCGCGGAGGCAGTGCGAGCGGGCTCCCTCAGGCCCAGATCAGCCTGGGGTCGGCCTGGTGCGGGCCGGGAGGGCCGCGGGGAGGTGGGAGGAGGCCAGGGCGACGTGGCACATGGGGATTGGCTGGAGGCGGCGCTCAGGGACAGGTGGCGCGCTGGGACTCGCCGTGGCGCGTGGCGGCGGTGACAAGTGGAGGGCATGGGCTAGCGGCGCTGAAGGCGAGGAGACACGGGGAGGTGGCGGCTGCGGGAGGTTAGGAGAGGTTAGGGGTTAGGGTTTTCCAAATTAGGAAGGAGGGGTGTTTATATAGGGTAGGTGCTAGGCTTAGGGGGCTTTGAGGGGGTTTTCGGAGCGTTTCGGAGCCTCCGATCGTGATCTGATGGTCCGAAACGGAGGAGGGTTTAGGTGGGCTGCAGGTGGGTTGTAAATAGAGGTTGGGCTGAGATGAGAGGAGAGGAGTGCAGCCCGGCAACTGTTTCCGGAGACCGAAAACGTCCGACATTTTGACCAACTATAAAGTCGCTATAGTTTAACGGTTGGGCTATCAAATGAACTCCGAATGCGATGAAACTTGACAGGCGGTCTATCTACACTATAATAAGACCACATGCCAACTTTCAACCCATTCCGAGAACATTTTCCGGCCACTTGTAAAATAATATTTCGGACATGCCGCGGGAGCATGCAATTGTGTCTGGGCTCAGGACGGACAACAGAGAGAACGAGGAAGCCGGGATGGATGCAAGTTTCGAAAAACATGATGATGCAATGCACATGATGACATGTCAAGATGCAACATGCAAGCGAATGACATGGCAACGACAACGAAACACTGAAGACACCTGGCGCAACGGTCTCGGGCGTCACAACACTCCACCACTACGAGAGGATCTCGTCCTGAGATCTAGAATGGCACCTGAGGGAAAACGGAAGAGGAAGAGAAAAGGTAAAACTAAGTTGCTTCTTTGACAAACGAATGAAACCAATGAACCTTGAAAGGTTGAACAACTTGAAAGGAATAAAACCACGAAGGTGATCGAAGTTGAAAAAAAAACACTCCGTTAGAAAGAGGAACAAGGAAGAACAAATTCGGGCAGCACTCCGATTGAAAAGAAAAGGAATTGAATAAGAACTTGATAAGATGAGAAGATACTTGATGAAATCACAACACACTGCCTCTGTAACTATTGAAAGAATGGGACAAGGGGTAAGAAAGATCTCAGACAGCACTCCGGTTGAGAAGGGAGGTAAAACTTGATAAGATGATAGAACTTGAAAAGAGGGCATGACACTCCGGTTAAATGGATAAGCATGAAAAGAACATTATCTTTGATGAAACGAGATGATGGTTGAAGAAAGCAACATCACAATGCCTCCGGAACAAAACAATAGAAGATAGATAATTGAAATAGGAGAATTGAGAAGAAAATGCCAACTTCCGTCACAAAAGAGCTTGAAAAGGCATCTTTAGGAGAAGGGTCGAACGGAGTTGTTGACAAACCAACAACGAGAAGAGTAAGGTTGTTGTGGGCTTATGGAAAACATCTCAAAACTACCAGGTGAAATTCTGCCATTAACGGAAAGGATAAATTGGATTGATATGAACAAGGAGACGAGAAGATTATTTCACCGGGAGGATAGATGAAGAACTTGGATCATATATTATCACCATAAATAGCAACAAACCTTAGGGAAAGTTTTAGGTGAAAAATAACCCAAGATAACTCCAACGAAGAGGTTGATGGATTTAACATATGTCATTCTTAACAACATGTGAATCATGGAACATGAACTCAAATTATCAAGAATGACATAATACCACCTCTAATGATACGTAAGAAAGAATTGCACTACGAATTACAAGATGAAGAATGCTTGAGATCCTCTGAAAAGAATCTTGATGAACACTTCGAGAGGGAATTAAATCCTTAATGAACCAACATGTACAGCCTCCATGAAGATCTTCGGTAATAAAAGAATGATCAAACGAAAGAAAAGAGAAGTTGAAAACACAAGGTGAATCCTCGCAGTGATTAGATGGATCTTCATGACGAGAAAATTAAGAGAGCTTGGAATTGCGGGAAGAGAAGATGAAACAATTGAAACCAAGAATTTTGATGAGGCTCCGGAATAAGGAATTGAATTTAGTCGATGAAACAAGAATAAGAATTACATTATGCTTATCCTTCAACAATTAAATTGATGACAATCAACAAATTTGGCATATTATTTATTCTCGTAGAGAAAATTAAGAGAGATATAACATAAACTTGGGAATGTCTTCAACGAACCACCGGTAGGATAGAAATAACAAATAAATTGATATGATAAACAAAAGAAGAGAATCTTGAATGAACCACCGTAAGAATTGAAAATGAACAATGAAAAATATAAAGAAACACCAGAAAGAATTAGCAAATGAACGAAGAAGCTTGAGGGGATTTAGATACATCAGAACGAAGAGATCAAGAACTGATTAGAGGATATTTGATCGATGCACCAGTAAGATTTGGAGAATGTGAGCTGCCAGCTGAAATGAATAATATTCGAAAAGATGGCCTTCGGAGGAAAGAAATGGAAAACAACTCATGAAATGCTCCGGATGGGTGAAAAGAATTCTCACGATCAAAACAATTATGAGAGGATGGCCTCGAACTAGAACCACGAATCTCTGAGAGAACGGATAAGATATGGAGGTAAAACTCTTCTTCGGTCTTCAAATGTTGAGAATGACGATGAGAAACACCACCATGAATTGTTGAGGCACTCCGGAATGAAGAATGGAAAGGTTGAGCCAACGATGAAAATAATCTGGAAAATATTGGAGAAAGACATTTGACTGATGTCAATTCATTCTTACGTCAAACTTTGAAATGTATTTGAAAAACTCCAGGAAAATAAGAAGAGTCAGGTAAGATCCTGGGAAAAACCTGTGGGTTAGGGCCCACTCAAAAGAAACACCGTTGGAATGATTTAGAAGATACATTGCGCTGGTTGAAATAAATGGTTTGAATGAGGTAACATCCTCGAAAGATCTTGAATGAATGTAGAGTGGAAACACGAATCTTCGGGATATCTTGAGCACTCAGGAACAATTGAATAGCGAGAAGTGGATGATTAAAAGGTGCAACGGCATGAGAAAGCATTGGAAATGAGGGGAAAAGGATATGATCAACACCAAAAGCTTGAATTGGTTCCACCGGAGAAGAAAAAGAACGAAGAATGATGAGCTAGTAGAACATCTTCATGGAAACCACCGGGTAAGAACATTAACAGAAAAGAATGGAAATACTTCGCATCAATAAGATGGATAGTTGATTAAGATATATGAGTCCTTGAAGAAACAAGGGTGGGAGGGTGGGTAAAATAAAGGCAACTTGGGATGGATGAAACGAACACCGTTGAGAAAACTGAGATTGAATCTTACGGAAGTTGAGAAAGAACGCATCCACTTGAAGAGAAAACACACCGGTTGAAAAAGAATTAACATGACAATCTCGATGATCTAGAAGGATTAGTATTCACATCGGAGTATGAGAACACTGCTTGGGGAAGGTATGGAATCAACATTTGACTTCGAAGCAACTCGAATACCACAACTCAAAACAAAACAAAAGATTGGCTTGCGGAATAAGCCGAAACAAACATATGATAGAGATTTCGTCCGAAGTTTTCATGGTGGGGCCCACACGGGCATGATCGTACAGCACCATCATGTACAAGGCAGTGCACATGACATATGAAGCGTCCCTGAGTCGGCATAGCCAAGGACTCTTTAAGACACAACGAGACCACTGTAAAACCAACCGTGAATAGGCGGACCACTAGACGTCGAACCCCAATTTCATATCATACATTTGTCGGAAAGATTTCCTAAGAGCTACTTGAATTCCCACTTATAAACTCCCGAAATTTTCCGGTTATGCAATCAGGTGTTGGGGATACAGAGGAAGCATAATATCTCACCCAAAACTAGCAAATCCTACACCCAGTTGTATCCATCCTTCAACACATAACCAAGAAACCTTCGGAAATTGTTTACTCAACCTTCGAAAAGCATTCGTTATACGAGATATGGCAATACTGCTGAACTCTCTCCCCAGTACTGGGTGGCGTCGAGGTTATCTCACCAACAACTGCATAAAAGAGATTTTCGATGTCGGCGAAACTCAGGTATTCCAGAACTGTAACGATAAAATTGTCACGACAACACCTCGGAGCTCAACTCCCCGGGACACTGCCACAACCCCTAAATGTCAGGAGGCACCAAGAACAATGTTCTCATCACAAAACCATCGGAACAATTCCGAGATACCCGCGTGATCCTAAAGAAATTTTTTAGTGAAATTTGAGAAGAGAAGAGTCAAAACTCTACGTCAGGATGTCTCACCAGAGCAACGAAGGGACTGAGGAGTAAAAAGAATTCCTAACTCTTCGATATATATATTTTTGAATGACTCAAAACATTTTTCTAGACTCAACACGCCAACGATTCGATCAAGCAGGGGGCTCCTAAAGTCGGGGAAGGCTCTGATACCAAATTGAAACGCCCTCGATGCGGCTATATCTCCCAGGTGTCGAAGCACGATTTAGAGGCATAACCGCATTGAAAGCAATATCGCAAGTGAGGTAATCTTCGCACAACCCATGTAATACATAAGGGAAAGAGATACATAGCTGGCTTACACTCGCCACTTCACACAATACATGAATAAAGCACTACATTCATCCAAATACACTCAAGGTCCGACAACAGAACCCAAAATACAAGAAGACTACCCCAAATGATACACAGATCCCCGATCATCCCGACTGGGCTCCACTACTGATCAACTAGAACGAAACAACATAAAGGACAAGATCTTCATAGAGCTCCTCCTTGAGCTTGGTTGCATCATCTACACGGTTCAACAAGACCTGCAAACTGGTTTTGGAAGTATCTGTGAGTCACGGGGACTCAGCAATCTCACACTATTTAAGCTTAAAGGTAAGGTAGTGGTATGAGGTGGAGCTACAGCAAGCGACTAGCATATATGGTGGCTAACATACGCAAAAGAGAGCGAGAAGAGAAGGCAAAGCGCGGTCGAGAAACTATGATCAAGAAGTGATCCTAGAACAACCTACGTCAAACATAACTCCAACACCGTGTTCACTTCCTGGACTCCGCCGAGAAGAGACCATCACGGTTACACATGCAGTTGATGCTTTTTAATTAAGATAAACTTCAGGTTTTCTACACCTGGACATTAACAAATTCCCATCTGCCCATAACCGCGGGCACGGCTTTCGAAAGTTCAAATCCCTGCAGGGGTGTCCCAACTTAGCCCATCACAAGCTCCCATGGTCAATGAAGGATATTCCTTCTCCCAAGACAATCCGATCAGACTCGGCATCCCGGTTACAAGACATCCTCGACAATGGTAAAACAAGTCCAGCAAAGTCACCCGAATGTGCCGACAAATCCCGATAGGAGCTGCACATATCTTGTTCTTAGGGCACACCGGATTGTCCAAACTTCCGGTAGGCCAGCCCAGAGTTGCCCCTGGTGGCCACCGGCGGCTGACAAGGTGAACCAACACTTAGAGGAGCACTAGCCCGGGGGGGTTAAAATAATGATGACCCTCGGGAGCGCGACTCCCAAGGGAAAAGAAAAGGCTAGGTGGCGAATGGTAAAACCAAGGTTGGGCCTTGCTGAAGGAGTTTTATTCAAAGCGAACTGTCAAGGGGTTCCCATTATAACCCAACTGTGTAAGGAACGCAAAATCTGGGAACAGAACACCGATATGACAGAAACTAGGGTGGCAAGAGTGGAACAAAACACAAGGCATAAGGCCGAGCCTTCCACCCTTTACCAAGTATATGGATGCATTAATTAAATAAGAGGTATTGTGATATCCCAACAAAATATCCATGTTCCAACAAGGAACAAACTCCAATCTTCACCTGCAACTAACAACACTATAAGAGGGGCTGAGCAAAGCGGTAACATAGCCAAACAATGGTTTGCTAGGACAAGGTGGGTTAGAGGCTTGGCTTAACAATATGGGAGGCCTGATAAGAAAGTGGTAGGTATCGCAGCATAGGCATAGCAAAAGAGCGACAACTAGCAAGCAAAGATAGAAGTGATTTCGAGGGTATGGTCATCTTGCCTGAAATCCCGCAAGGAAGAAGAACGAGCCCATGAAGAAGACAAATGGACGAAGTCGAACGAATCCTCACAACGTGACGTTATCGGAACTATCCCATAGAAGCAACACCGGAAAGAAGCAAACAACATAGTAAACAACCACCACATAAACATGGCATGATGCACAACCAAATATGATGTATGTCCGGTTTAAAGATACATGGCATGGCAAAAGTGCACAAGCAATCCTACAAATTAAGTGGAGCTCAATATGCAAAGGTGCATATTGACGAAACACCACGACAAGTTATTTAGTTCGATCTCGTTTATGTACCCAACAATATTAAATGTTGATTAACATGGCAAGGGTGCGAAGCACAACAAAACTACCTATCTAGACAAGTTTAAATGAGGCCGGAAACAACGAACAACGATTCCGGTAAAACCCCATATGCATATTTTAAGGTTTGGTACTGTTCTGCCCTAAACACAATTTTAGAGTTGTTAAACATGCAAAGTAAAGCCACCATGTTAAACTAGGCATTTTTCTACCCCATTTACATATAAAGTTTATTAAGTTCGGAGCTACGGTTAATTAGTTATGAAATAAAGCATTTTAGCATGGCATAGGAGCAAATTTAACCAAACAACATTTTAAACATTTCAAACATGGATGAAAGTTGCAAATTATTAAACTAGACAAAATTTTAAGCAACTTTCATATATAATTTATTTAGATCCGATGCACGGTTGTGAAGTTATTAAATGCATGAAACTAGGGGGGTTTTCTGTAAAATCTGCCATCTCAGGAAAATAGACAAAATTCGCAGGACCAGGAAAAAAACTAGAAGGCCGAAACTGGCCGGCCCAACAGGAACAGGGGAGGGGCTGGACGCGTCCTCACCATGGGTCGTGTCCAGTCGAGGAGGAGGGAGCTGGGCCGCGGATCTGGGGCGCTGATGGGCCCCGTGTGGGTCGCGGCCCACGGGGCTGTGGCCGTCCTCCTCCTGTTCCCACACGAACAGGGAGGCAGGGGCGGCAGTGGCGGTTCACGCCGGCAACGGCGAGGTTCGAGGGTGGTGGCGGGGTCCGGCGGGGTTGAGGCGAACGAGAACCGGTCGCGGGGCGGCGGATCCCGACCGGGTCGGACGAAGGCAAGGCCGGCGGCGAGCTCCACATCGCAGTGGTGCCCTAGAGAGAGAGAAAGAGATCGGGTGAGGAAGAGAGAGGAAGCACGGTGAAGAACAGGGAGCAGAGGATGGCGAGGCCTGGCCTGGCGGAAGGAGTCTGGCGATGGCGGCGCGGGCGCGGGGCGGCGGTGGCGCGTGGCTCATCGGCGACGAGGCGAAGGCGGCAGCGCGGCGACGACCGGGGCGACGAGGTCTCGCC
>NC_041380.1:525018441-525029970 GCF_002162155.2 Triticum dicoccoides | reverse complement strand
CGGCGGCGGCAACAAGTGGTGGGCGCGGGCTAGCGGCGCTAAAAGCGAGGAGACAGGGGGAGGTGGTGGCTGCGGGAGGTTAGGGGTTAGGGTTTTCCAAATTAGGAAGGAGGGGTGATTATATAGGGTAGGTGCTAGGGTTAGGGGGCTTTGAGGGGGTTTTCGGAGTATTTCGGAGCCTCCGATCGTGATCTGACGGTCCGGAACGAAGGGGGGGTTAGGTGGGATGCAGGTGGGTTGTAAAAAGTGGTTGGGCTGAGATGAGAGGAGAGGAGTGCAGCCCGGCAACTGTTATCGGAGACCAAAAACGTCCGACGTTTTGACCAACTATAAAGTCGCTATAGTTTAACGGTTGGGCTATCAAACGAACTCCGAATGCGATGAAACTTGACAGGCGGTCTATCTACACTATAATAAGACCACACGCCAACTTTCAACCCATTCCGAGTACATTTTACGGCCACTTGTAAAATAATATTTCGGACATGCCGTGGGTGCGTGCAAGTGTGTCTGGGCTCAGGACGGACAACGGAGAGAACGAGGTGGCCGGGACGGATGCAAGTTTTGAAAAACATGATGATGCAATGCACATGGTGACATGGAAAGATGCAACACGCAAGTGAATGACATGGCAACGACAAAGAAACACTGGAACGTTTTGACCAACTATAAAGTCGCTATAGTTTAACGGTTGGGCTATCAAACGAACTCCGAATGCGATGAAACTTGACAGGCGGTCTATCTACACTATAATAAGACCACACGCCAACTTTCAACCCATTCCGAGTACATTTTACGGCCACTTGTAAAATAATATTTCGGACATGCCGTGGGTGCGTGCAAGTGTGTCTGGGCTCAGGACGGACAACGGAGAGAACGAGGTGGCCGGGACGGATGCAAGTTTCGAAAAACATGATGATGCAATGCACATGGTGACATGGAAAGATGCAACACGCAAGTGAATGACATGGCAATGACAACGAAACACAGGAAGAC
Source organism: Triticum dicoccoides (assembly GCF_002162155.2). Classification (NCBI taxonomy): domain Eukaryota; kingdom Viridiplantae; phylum Streptophyta; class Magnoliopsida; order Poales; family Poaceae; genus Triticum; species Triticum dicoccoides. Next base: position 525,028,974 of record NC_041380.1, on the reverse strand, counting down.
ACCTGGCACAACGGTCTCGGGGCGTCACAGCCAGACTATATGATTTTGTAGGGATAACTTTCTTTGGCCATGTTATTTTGAGAAGACACGATTGCTTTGTTAGTATTCTTGAAGTATTATTATTTTTATGTCAATATTAAACTTTTTCTTGAGTCTTTCGGCTCTGAACATTCATGCCACAACAAAGAAAATTACATTGAGAATTATGCTAGGTAGCATTCCACAACATGCAAATTCTGTTTTTATCATTTACCTACTCGAGGACGAGAAGGAATTAAGCTTGGTGATGCTTGATACGCCTCCACCGTATCTATAAATTTTTATTGTTCCATGCTATTATATTATCTTTTTTGGAAGTTTAATGGGCTTTAATATACCTTTTTATATTATTTTTGGGACTAACCTATTAACCAATGGCCCAGTGCAAATTGCTGTTTTTTTGCCTATTTCAGTGTTTCGCAGAAAAGGAATACCAAATGGAATGAAACCTTCGAGAGAGTTATTTTTGGAACAAACGTGATCCAGGAGACTTGGAGTGGACGTCAAGAAAGAAGCAAGTAGGCCACGAGGCAAGAGGACGCGCCTCAAGGGGGTGGGCGCGCCCCCCACCCTCGTGGGCCCCTCGCAGCTCCACCGACCTACTTCTTCCTCCTATATATACCCATATACCCCGAAAACATCCAGGAGCACCGCAAAACCCTATATCCACCGTCGCAACCTTCGGTACCCGTGAGATCCCATCTTGGGGACTTTTTTGGCGCTCCACCGGAGGGGGAATCAATCACGGAGGGCTTCTACATCAACACCATAGCCTCTCTGATGATGTGTGAGTAGTTTACCACAGACCTTCGGGTCCATAGTTATTAGCTAGATGGCTTCTTCTCTCTCTTTGGATCTCAATACAAAGTTCTCCTCGATTCTCTTGGAGATCTATTCGATGTAATTCTTTTTGCGGTGTGTTTGCTGAGATCCGATGAATTGTGGGTTTATGATCAAGATTATCTATGAACAATATTTGATTCTTCTCTGAAATCGTTTATACATGATTTAATATCTTTGCAAGTCTCTTCGAACTATCAGTTTGGTTTGGCCTACTATATTGATCTTTCTTGCAATGGGAGAAGTGCTTAGCTTTGGGTTCAATCTTGCGGTGTCCTTTCCCAGTGATAGCAAGGGCAGCAAGGCACGTATTGTATTGTTGCCATCGAGGATAAAAAGATGGGGTTTATATCATATTGCTTGAGTTTATCCCTCTACATCATGTCATCTTGCCTAATGTGTTACTTTGTTCTTATGAATTTAATACTCTAGATGCATGCTGGATAGCAGTCGATGTCTGGAGTAATAGTAGTAGATGCAGAATCATGTCGGTCTACTTGTCGCGGACGTGATGCTTATATACATGATCATGCCTAGATATTCTCATAACTATGCGCTTTTCTTTCAATTGCTCGACAGTAATTTTTTCACCCATCGTAGAATTTGCTATCTTGAGAGAAGCCACTAGTGAAACCTATGGCCCCCGTGTCTATCTTCCATCAAATTATTTTCATATCTACTTGCTATTTCTATCGTTGTTTATTTTGCAATCTTTATTTTCCAATCTATAGCATAAAAATACCAAAAATATTTATCTTATTATCTTTATCAGATCTCACTCTCGTAAGTGACCGTGAAGGGATTGACGACCCCTTTATCGCGTTGGTTGCGAGGTTCTTGTTTGTTTGTGCAGGTATTAGGCGGCTTGCGTGTTACCTCCTACTGGATTGATACCTTGGTTCTCAAAAACTGAGGGAAATACTTAAGCTACTTTGCTGCATCATCCTTTCCTCTTCAAGGGAAAACCAACGCATGCTCAAGAGGTAGCAGGGATCCATGTATGAGAACAAAGTGTGGACTTTGGTTGACTTGCCCGATGATCGACCAGCCATAGAGAATAAATGGATCTTCAAGAAGAAGACTGACGTTGATGGTAATGTTACCGTCTACAAAGCTCGACTTGTTGCGAAAGGTTTTTGAAAAGTTCAAGGAGTTGACTACGATGAGACCTTCTCACCCGTAGCGATGCTTAAGTCCGTATGAATCATGTTAGCAATTGCCGCATTTTATGATTATGAAATTTGGCAAATGGATGTCAAAATTGCATTCCTTAATGGATATCTTAAAGAAGAGTTGTATATGATGCAACCAGAAGGTTTTGTCGATCCAAAAGGTGCTAACAAAGTGTGCAAGCTCCAGCGATCCATTTATGGGCTGGTGCATGCCTCTCGGAGTTGGAATATACAATTTGATAGTATGATCAAAGCATATGGTTTTATATAGACTTTTGGAGAAGCCTGTATTTACAAGAAAGTGAGTGGGAGCTCTGTAGCATTTCTGATATTATATGTGGATGACATATTGTTGATCGGAAATGACACTGAATTTCTGAATAGCATAAAATGATAGTTGAATAATAATTTTTCAATGAAAGACCTTGGTGAAGCTGCTTATATATTGGGCATCAAGATCTATAGAGATAGATCAAGACACTTAATTCGACTTTCACAAAGCACATACCTTGATAAAGTTTTGAAGAAGTTCAAAATGAATCAAGCAAAGAAAGGGTTCTTGCCTGTGTTACAAGGTGTGAAGTTGAGTCAGACTCAATGCCCGACCACTGCAAAAGATAGAGAGAAATTGAAAGTCATTCCCTATGCCTCAGCCATAGGCTCTATCATGTATGCAATATTGTGTGCCTTGCTATTAGTTTATCAGGGAGGTACCAAAGTAATCCAGGAGTGGATCACTGGATAGCAGTCAAGAACATCCTGAAATACCTCAAAAGGACTAAGGATATGTTTCTCGTTTATGGAGGTGACAAAGAGCTCGTCGTAAACGGTTACGTCGATGGAAGCTTTGACACCGATCTGGATGACTCTATGTCACAAACTGGATACGTATTTTTATTGAATGGTGAAGCTGTGAGTTGGTGTAGTTCCAAGCAGAGCGTTGTGGCGGGATCTACGTGTGAAGCGGAGTACATAGCTGCTTTGGAAGCACCAAATGAAGGAGTCTGGATGAAGGAGTTCGTATCTGATTTAGGTTTTATTTTGCGCAAAAATTGAACCGGTGAAAAATACGCCCTCGAAATCTCAACTCAAGATTAACTTGGTTACCTGCCAATTCTCATCTTTCTTTGACCACCATAGTGTTTTTGTCGTGCAAAAGAACTTGCCTATTATATTTTATTTTGCAGGGGAAAGAACTTGCCTATTTTTTTATTTTTGATGGGAAAAGAACTTGCCTATATATGCTACAAAATAACAACACGAAAAAATCAATCTATTCAAAAGCTATTCACTTAACCAATGTGTTTCCTATTCGAAAATGTACAAAGCCGTACAAAAATCAAATTTAAAACTGCGACACTGGAAAGCATGCTATTAGTGTCAGGACCCCGATTCTAAGTCACACCGATCTCTAACCTGTAACGCCTCATATCACTTTGCGGCCTCACGCACGGTATCCCCACGGGTGTCGCCTTACCATGGCCCGGGATTGTTTGCGCCCTGTGGCTCATGTATATGATAGTGTCGCTAGCATCCATATGACAGAGAACCCGGGCCGACATGAGTAGTCGTGAACCCAAAGTGGCACTAACTTACGGGGACAGGCATACATGAATCAACATCGAGCATGTCGGTCAGCAGCGTGTGAATCCGGGCTGTAGCAACTGGGCTAACAGGACTCTGGGAACCCGGGCTATAGCAGGCTAGCAGGACTCCGGATGTCGCCGCGTGACATTTCCCCGAAGGGACAGACACAGGAACGAAGTGAATCACATGCCGGCCAGTCTAAGTGTTCCGGAGCAGTAGTGCTGGGCTAGCAGGACTCCGGTGAACCGGGCTGTAGCGGACTACTATGGCTCATGGAAGCACAAGACTACATTTCCCCATAAGAGAGGCTACCAAGGATGAACAACTAGGTTGTCGGATCCCACACATACCAAGCATTTCAATCATACACACAATATGCTCGATATGTGTAAATACAACATGGCATCACAACATAACTCTACGACTCAAGTATTTATTCATTAGGCTCCGAAGAGCCAGATAATACAAACATGGGTCTCATGACCCAACATTCAGAGCATACAAGTCAAAGCACATGCGGAAGTTTAACATGTCTGAGTACAGACTTCTACAAATGAAAAAGGCTGAGAAGCCTGACTATCTACAAGACCCTCCCAAGGGTACAAGATCGTAGCTGAGGTAACAAGCTAAACGTCAAAGTCCATGCGGAACTACTAGTGAGACTGACGTCTCTCTGCAGAACATAAATTAAGCAAACATGAGTACAAATGAACCCAGCAAGACTTACATCAGAACTAGCTACATATGCATCAGTATCAATAAAGGGGTGGTGGAGTTTGACTGCAGCAAGCCAGCTTTGACTCGGTGGCTATCCTGAACTACAACTGCCAGTAACTCTTTTGAGGTAGCGCACACGAGTCCACATATTCACCAATCAATACACCAGTATGGATCTGCTCCCGTCTCCCTATGAGAAGGCCATCCATAGCACTCACGCTTATCTTGCACATTTTAGAGTATCCACTCACTAGTGCAGAACTGGGCAATAGCACCGGTTCATAAGGCCCTTTAGTGTCGGTTTGGTAACCGGTGCTAAAGTGTAGGCACTAAAGCCCCCCCCTTTAGTACCGGTTCAGCATGAACCTGTGCTAAAGGGAACCATGTGGCACGAGCCAGCTTTGGGGGCAGGGAGCCCTTTAGTACCGGTTGGTGTCACCAACCGGTATTAAAAGGTTGGGGGGTTTTGGGTTTATGATTTCTTTTTCATTTAATTTTTTGTTTTCCATTTAATTATTTTTCATTTGCTGGTATTTTACGATACTACATATTGTACACGTTATGCATATATATATATAAATAGAATTTCTAGTAGAACCGATCGTAATATATATATATATCATCGAATATCTCACAACCACCATTAATTAATTCTCACATATATAAACACATGTATGTATATATATACACAATTTCTTCTAATTGGCGCCTTCGGAGCCAGTGGCATTAGCCTAGCTAATTGGTGCCTTCGGAGCACGATAACAATTGGAAGTGGTTCATGGGGGCGGTAGCGGGTAATAGTATTCTCCTTTGGGATCTATGACCTGGTCGAGCAAAAATCCCGCTATTTCCTCTTGAATTGTTTCTATGCGGTCATGTGCTAGGAGCTTGTCCCGCACCTCTTTGAACTGTTAAGAAGGATATCAATATGCATGTGTATTAGTTGTGTGACTAGATATCGATAATGGTGTAAAAATTGTGAATAGTGTTCTGACAATCGATATTGTACCCACTCCTATCTTTGCAATTTGCTCCTTTCGGGCGCCATCATGCGAATGTTCTCGCAAACGTAGTATGCACATAGATCATTCCCCGGCGCCTGCTTCAGTGCCTTTACGAGAATGGAATTTGATCAGATAATAATTAATCAAGCATGATAATTAAAGAGATGGCAGCTAGCTAGTACTACTTAATTACTTACCTTGGGTCGATACCATTTTAGATTTTGTTTCCATGGGCCTGGAGTGGCCCTGATGAACTTTGCCGAAGCCCTGCCCGCCGACAAAGAAAATGAATAAATGGGTTATTAAATAGTTGTTATCAGGAAATGACGAACTAATTAAATAGGCCGAGATATAGTTAATAATGATTGAAATTACCTGTTGACTATCCCCTTCACGATGGTGTAGTCACTTGCTTTCTTAAGTAGTGAGTCTAGTACTTCAACTGTTCCTTCATCAACTTTAATGATTCACAAGATCCAGTGAAATCTGCATGCACACACGTTTGCATTTCTTAATTAAACGGGCATATGTAAGCAAAAACATGTAGCTAGCTAGTAGGGGAAAACAGAATTTGTAGTACAAGACAGTGTGACTCACTGGAAGTTGTAAGGAAATAGTATATCTTCATTGTATTTGAGTTCCTTGAAGAACTGTAGCATGCTTTCCTCTACACTTTTTTCGTGATATGGATCTATTTTCCATGTGTATTCATTAATGGTATTTGGGTCAAAGAACCCAATGCCATAGCGTCCACCTTTTTTCATTTCATAAATCTTCATCCTGCATAATATCACAAAAAAGAATATAGTGAGGATAATTATAGGTAATGATTGATCAAAATGATCACTACAGGTAGCTTGAGACTTAAATTACAGAAAGAAATCACTTACAGACAATAGCAATTGACGATAGATTTGTCGAGTGCGTCTTTATTGTATAGCTGAAATAGTTCTGAATACTCAACGGTCATAGCTTTCTCATGGTAGTAATGATCCTTGTTGAAATTCACCATGAGGGACTCTCGATTGGAAATCTTGGTAATGTCCATGTACCACTGATGCAATTCATACATTCTCGTTGGGAGCTTATTGACCTCCTCTGGCTAGACAAAAGGTTGGCCCCGGGCATATTTCCGTTTTATTTCCTCCTCTCTAGTCGGAGACATGGGCTCGATATCGAGGAGTTGTCCAACAGTGATCCCGATCGATTCAGCCTGCGCAATATGCTCCTCGGTTATTACCACATCGCCCACCCCGGGAACGTTAACGTTTTGCCCACGATAATATTGGGCGCGCCTACTCTTTTGTGTTGTTGGCACAATAAGTGGGGGATTGATTGCGCCGCCTGTTCTCCCAGCTTGGGAATGGTTTTACCGCTCCTTTTGCCAACTGATTTGCTCGAGCTCGAGCTCACCTCTTTCTGTAGACGTGCTCAATTTAACTTCTTGATGTGGCGCTCATAGTCTATGTCAACAGGCTTGGGAGCTGGTGCTCTAGCCATACGAATGAAGTGGTCAATCTTTTCCACAGGCACTTTCTCCCTTGGCGGCGGTGGCGGTTTCGGTGCAAAATGGGCTTCCACCTCGGCCTTCAATATGGCTACGTTTTCCTCCTCGGACTTGTCGTAAGGCCTCTATGGAAGAGGCACGAGTCTTGGACCATATTGAAATCACTTGCCTCCGCCTGTACCTCCAGTACTACCTCGACTTGTACCGCTATGCACCATAGCTGAGGCGGCTCTCTTCCGTGATTGCTGAGGCGGCGAAGATGGCTGACGTGGCTGAGTTGGAGGAGGAGAACTGGCCTGAAGTTGTGCCGGACTTGGAGGAGGAGTGGCCTGAAGTTGTGCCGGACTTGGAGGAGGAGTGGCCTGATGCTTTGCCGGACTTGGAGGAGGAGGAGTGGCCTGAAGCTGTGCCGGACCTGTAGGAGGAGTGGCCTGACGCGTTGGTGGACTTGGAGGAGCAGTAGTCTGCTGACTCGGTGGCGGACTGCGACAAGGAGTTGGATGACGTGGTGTCGGTGGCCTTCGAAAGATGATGCAATCCTTTCTCCATAGGATGATACGATGGTTGGCCTCTCTTAGTGTGTGCTCATCGTCACCTCCAGGAATGTCAAGCTCTAGCCCCGAATATTGGTCCACCACCTCATCAACCAAGCCACGAGCATAGCCCGCCGGAATCGGGTTGCAATGGAAGGTTGCCTCGGGGGGATTTGTAAAAGCAAGGGCGTCCGCCACCTTCATGGATATGTTCTTCATTTTGAAGTGTAGCTCGTAGTTAGTGTTCTCCATGATGTCATCCACTGGGTAGCTATCCAGCAATGTGTCGCCCGGGGCGGAACCCATGCTGCTTCTCGGCATGGATGGGACACTGCTATCCAATGGTGGATCATCTGCTAGCTGCTGAGACCCCCTTTGCTGGCTAAGTGAGTCGATCTGCTCCTGCTACCGCTGGAATTTGACTGCCAAGTCCGCGTGCGCTGATTCTAGGCCTTGAAGGCGTTCATAGTCTAGCTTCCTCTGCTCCTCCTCCATCTTCCTCTTCTTCTCCTCCACAATCTTCTTTCTCGCACGGGTTCTGTAGTCGGCATTCCAGTCCGAAAACCCCTCATACCACGGAATAGCGCCCATGCCTCGTGTTCTTCCCGGATGTTCAAGATTTCCCAGGGCACGCGTAAGCTCGTCGTTCTCTTTGTTGGGCTCGAACAACCCCGATTGAGCCTCTTCTATTGCAACAAGTAGCTTATCTTCGGCTCCGTCTAGACATGCCTTCTTCGAAACTTTGCCTATCCTCGGGTCCAACTCCCCCCATGTGCATAGAACCAAGTCCTGCACCTGGGGGGCCAGCTCAATGTTTCTGGAGTGACACCTGCATCCAGCATCTCTTTCTCAGACTTATCCCACTTAGGCATTCCCACCGCATAGCCACCTGGCCCAAGCTTATGGAACTTATCCTTTTTTGCGGCATTGGCCTTGTTTATTCTCGACCGTTCCTTAGATAATTCCGAATCCTTGAATTTCACGAAATCGTCCCAATGAGAACTTTGGTTCTCTAGTGTTCCCTCGAATACTGGAGTCTTCCTTCCTCCGTTGACGTACTTGGCCCATTCACGAATCTTGTGGTTCTTGAATGCAACCGCCATCTTCCTAAGAGCAGCATCCTTTACTTTCTCCACATCTGCATCTGTGAAATGATCTGGTAGGGTGAAATGTTCCATGAGCGTTTCCCAAAGCAGAAGTTTTTGTCTGTCATTCTTGAAGGGAGATCGGGAGTTGGTCCTTCACAAGAACTTGGCACTGACGAATGAACTTGCCCGCAATCTTCTTAGGCGCTAATAGTTCGCCATTAGGACTGATTGCCTCGATATTGTACTTTACGCACTCCTTCAACTTTTTGTTCGGGCCTCGTTTCGTCCTGTTGCCTAAAGATTTGCTCGGTCCGGATGGCTGAAAGAAGAAAGATCGATTCGTTAATATATCTTCAAGTCATTTAGAACATGTGATGATCACCAGATGCCTGCTTATATAAATATATATACCTCGGCGATCTTTGTTGTTTCAAGATCAACATTTTCTTCATCATGTTCATAGTTCATGACTTCATCAATTCGGTCGTCACGATTGAATATCATATCACCCTCCCCGGTGTTGTTTAGATATTCGGAGCCGTCATAATCTTCTTCATTCTGATCATCATCTGGCCCGCGAGGATTGCGTATGAGAGCCTCTTCTCCCTCTCTGCCGGTATTGTCCGCCATAGGTTTTGTTTAACTAATCCAAAAGAAATATATTCAAATTACAATCCATGGATGCAATCAATTAATAAGGAAAAACTGAACCAATCATAGTACATAATAAGCATCATCGAATATAATCTCGAATACGTCGTCTTGAATAATAGATATAATCTCGAATACATCGTCTCGAATAATAGATATAATCTCGAATACATCGTCTCCAATAATAGATATAATCTCGAATACATCGTCTCGAATAATAGATATAATCTCGAATACATCGTCTCGAATAATATATAATCTCGAATACATCGTCTCGAATAATATATAATCTCGAATACATCGTCTCGAATATTATATATCGAATACATCACTGGCTAGGTAGCTAATAAAGATCGAATAATACAGAAGAATCTAGGACACTCGCGGTTCCTGCGGTGCGGGAGGTGGACACCCAAAGAGAAGGAACCCTCACAGGATCATAGCTGAAGTGAGATCCCTGAAGAAACTGCCAGGTATTGGAGAACATGCCGCCCTCTAATGCAACCATGTAGCGATGGACGTGCTCGTCCTCCTCCCTGACACGGCGACGTACCACCTCTGGCGGGGCCGGCTCCCTCCGCACCGAAACTGGCCCACGCGAACGCCACCAAACAAGATCAGGGTCGACAACGGGACCCGGGGCCGGGTTCCTCAACAAGCGGCGCGCCCCTCCACCCAGCACCTCCCAGTGCCAGCCCGGCGGAGCCCAGTCCCGACCATGGATCAGCCGGACATCGTCGCGGACGGGTCGACGGTGAGGATGCGGGCCGGGCATCGTCGAGAACAAATACTATCTATATGCCCGCAAAAAGTAACATTTTTTTAATGATTGGATTTTGATAACTATAATTTCTAACATTCTATATAACTAAAATTCCTATAACATTTCTAACAATGCTATATAACTAACATTTCTATAACATTTCTAATATTTCTATAACTAAAAAGCAGAAGAAAAAAATTATAACATTTCTATATGTATAACTAACATTTGTATAACATTTCTAATATTTCTATAACTAAAAAAAGAAAAATTTCTAACTTTTTTCTAACTATTTCTATAACTAAAAAACAAAAAAAATTCTAACAATTCTAAATTTTTATAACTATTTCTATAACTAAAAAACAGAAAAATTTCTAACAATTCTAACATTTCTAACAATGCTATATAACTAACTATTTCTATAACTTAAAAAAGAAAAATTTCTAACATTTTGATAACTATTTCTGTAACTAAGAAACTAAAAAATGTATCTGTGTGTGTGTGTGCTCACCGGCGAGGCGAGAGGCGACGGGGGGCGGCGACGGGGATGGCGACGACGGGGACAGGGACGGGGCGGCGACAACGGGGACGGGGACGTACGGGCCGGGGCGGCGATGATGGGGACGGCGCGG